>NC_058493.1:3195558-3506808 GCF_020382885.2 Scatophagus argus
CATGTTAAAAAAGCCCCTCTTGTAGATAAATTCTCCTTGCCAAACCAACTTTCCAAAAGAGGTGGAGACAAACTTACCTCAAATGAGATAGAGTATATAAGAAGTGGGTAATGGATATTTTAGCATATATTGTTTTTACTATATATATTTTAGTATAAATTCATATATGTTTTATATATAAATGTCAGAAATGTAATTTTGTACAGAATTCTGATGTAATTCAACAAGTACTCAGCTGAAGTGAGTATCCATTACACAAAATATACTTTTTATAATCAATATAATGATCACCATTGGGTAGTTGACTGAAGCCTATTCCTTCAAGTTTATTTAAAACTTGAAAAAAATGAAAACTTTAAAACTTTATTTAAAAACTACCTACAGAATGAGAAGAGATAACGGTTTTGACATCATGTCAAAGACTTTTATGTAAAGCGTTGCACAGATATCTACAGAAGTTAGCATGCTAAGCAGCTATGCTTTCACTTACCCATTTTCTAAAGGATCCTCGAGGTAGACTGGTCTAATGCAATTGGAAATTGGAAAATGGAAATTTTTTTACAAATCAGTATGACATCTGGGTATTTTTGCCATACAGCATATCAAAAGCTGCATTTTAGCTAAATCAGTATGTACTGCCAGTGGAGTAGGTGGTTTTGAATATGGCCATCGTCTATGTAGCTTCGCCCTCCCTTTGTGACCTCTATATTTCGGCTGCTATTTCCAACTTTTGCGAGGCTCATACGCCGAGGCTGCTGGACTATTCAAAGTCAACCTTTTTTTTTTAGGGAAAAAAAAGGTGAGCCTCACCATGTGTTTCCCTTTGACTTTACAACAACAACCAACCCTCATCATTATCTTCCCTTTACAGTCATTAGTCCTTTTTCTTTAGTAAAACAAACAAACAAACCTCAACAAACTGAATTAGAGCACGTGGTAAGCAGCAGGGGAGGGAGAGAATGAAGAAATACATGAATAGTGGCTAACAGGCAGGTTGGTGATGGCTCAGACGAAAGGTGATAGGAGCAAATTAAGACAAGGTGAAAGCACATTAAAAAAAACAAGACATGGTACTGCATGGTACAAATAATTATTATACACAATCAAACAACACATGCTGCCAAACCAGAATCAATTAGGTAAAATGTTCAGATTAAATTTTATTTTTAGGATTTAATTAAAAAGAAAAACCATGTAATTGTGGAGCTGTGCTCATTTTATAACCAGTGGCGCCCCAGAAATCTTTCATAGTGGTGGCCAAAAGGAGCCACTGAGAATCTTTGAGTAGCAGTTCTGTTATACAGCTGTAGTATGTAGACTAGTTGAAAACTACACTATATAGACAAAAGTAATCAGACAGACCTCTTTATTATTGAATTCAGGTGTGGTGCAGGGCTATTTTTGGGGGGTTGGGCTGGGCCTCCTGTTTCCAGTGAAGGGAAAACTTAATGCTGCAGCATACAAGACACTTTGGACACAATGCTATGCTTCCAACCCTGCAGCAACAGCCTTGGGAAGGGCCCCCTTCTGCTCAGGTTATCAAGTTCACTAAATTCACGAGCTTCTGTATGAAGACTGGAGTAACAGCAATAAGAATTCACTAAACACAGAAAAATTACACATATAAAATATACATTAATTATGTTGTTCACCTGTCATCTTTTCTCTGATACAGAAAAGATGCTTGTTCTTTTACTCAGTGTTTTCATTTTGTTGGAAACCCAGGCAAAGCAGCTCCAGGCTGTCAACAGAAAGAATCCGGTAACCTGAATTTTCTAGATTTTTCCCTTGTGTTAGAATTAACACAAGCAATACTTTTCAATAAATACTGCAACATTTCTTTAACTAAAATATCTCTTTTTGTGCTCTCATTGCATATTTCACTTGTTCCTCGTTCACACTGGACAAAAACACCCACTTACTAGCTTTTGTCTTCGGGGTGAAGGGTTATTTCCAAAAGGGTATTCTTTCCTGCGTCAGATGACTCTGCAGTAGTCACGGTTATTTACTGACTTCAGCTTTGATTGACTATGATGGAAACATGACAAATGACAATTTTCATTCCTTTTCTGATGCGATGCCATGATGCATGTTGAAATTAAGGATGTTGATGCGTAGATACTTTTCCATTCGTTTCCATTAAAGAAGTGCTTGAACATCGTCCAGTTGATCTTTAGAAAGAGACTGCAGTAACGTGCAACTCTCGGCAGAGATAAGGAGGAAATGAAAGAACTCAGTTTTTGTCTGGTTCCATCATCAGCTCACGACAAACTGATGTGTGTGAGTCATGTAGCCATGTAGGGTGGACTAGCAACCTATAAAGTGCCTCCTAACTGTTTGCTTGCAAGTATTAAAGAAACATCTATAAAATAGGGCTACAGAGAGCAACCCGGGTTACCTGGGGAGGGGTCCATTCTTTGTACAATGAATGAGATACATTCATCAGGCACTGAGGAAGCACACACACGTTGTTGGAAAAATCCATGCCGTCTTGTTCAAAACAAGAGGAACACTTACTGTGTTTATTAAGTCAAATAATATAATAAACCCTGACAAAGCCGGAAGATGATAATACAAAGTAACATTAAACTTGAGATAAAAATAAGATGAATCTGAGTTGTATTTTAAAGCAAAAACATTTTCATTTTGTACTTTCAGTATATATTATGATTTTCTTCCTCTGAGTGTGAGGACATATAAGGTCTGAGCATTATGCTAATCATTATGCATAGTCCAGCCCAGATTATTGTATATGTGAGTGTAGGGCTGTGCAGGGCTGGGCACTCCTCTGAGCAGATTGTGTGGTAACTGGTAGTGGCTGGCATTAACACTGCCAGCAGGGGTGAATTAGAAACAGGATCAGTGGCACGGCTTGGCCTCAGGCAACACAGTGTTAATGCCGCCTGGCCAGACCCTCCCCTCTCTGTCATTCTGCTTCTCTCGTTCTCTTACACTAACACACACACACACACACACACGCACACACACACACTCCCTCTTACACCCCCCGCCCCCCCAACCCCCCATCCCCCAAGTGTGTGTGTGTGTGTCACTGATGGGGGCTCTTGGCTGATGTGTCACCAGCGGGCATGCAGATGGAAGCTAGACAACACACCCCAATGAGAACACGTTGGCACACACGAACACAAACAAAGCAATGCAAAAGCATGCACACACACACACACATATAAACCTATACATGTGTAAGATCAGTGTTCACACAAACACACACACGCAAGTAAATAAACATATCTAAATGAAGATGTAGTCATATGTTGTAGTTTGACCAGAGTGGGGTTTTGGAGGACTGGTGCTGATACTGATATGTCTAATAGCTGGTATGCATTGTCAATCACTGTTTGAAATGCTATAGTTTATTATTATTATTTATTTACTAAAACTGAATGACACAATTTACATCATTTACTGCCTTGTGCACAAAAATGAGTAACAGGAATACGTTCTGCTCTAATGGAAATGTAAAAATAAAAGAACTGCTGCCATATAAACCACGTATTGTGCAACTATAAACAGGCAAACTGTGATAGCCACACGTGCTGCTACACAACTGGTTTAAATGTTGGTAACTTTTCCAACACTTTCTTCTTGGTTTACACTTGCAAGCTCACTTTCATCACCTGGCAAGAGCTTGAGTGCAAGAGACCACAAGAGCCTGAAATGGTATAAATACCAATGAGACAGCAATGTGCAACATATCACATTACCTTCATGATTCCAAAGCATGTTTCGTTCAGTTGTGTATTTGGGGTGTTTTATTTACTTCTTTTAGTTTTGTTCACAGCCACTGCACTTGACTGGGATTGACTGCCTGATCTAAACATCTTCAATTGTTGCGTTACAAACAAGAACGATTGGTCACTCTCAAATAATCAATTTAATTCTTTTTAAAAAAAATTAAAATAGTTTCATACACTTACATGTGAACGTTCTTTCTTGTAGTTGCTTTTTCTATGTTTAGCTACCATTTTTTTTTGTTTTTTTTAACGCAGTGACATGTTGGTTATTCCCTTGGGTAAAGTCAGTGGAAATGTGGACTTACCCAAAGCATGTATAAAAAGCTAAAAAATTCTGCTGTAGAGCCATTGTGATTTGACATTGGGACAGCACTAAGCCCTTATGGACTTATTGCCTCAAAGTCAGTGAGTCTGTGAGTGTGGACATTGGGATTGGGCCCGGTAAGCAGCCAATCAGATTAAACCAAGTGCCCGCTACATGAGGGTATTGGGATTTGCGCACACAGCCCTACTGACTGTACAGTTGATGGCTGTAGCTAGCGTGGCTGTGTATTCAGGCAACAGCTCAGCCTCTGTCTCATCTTGGAACTCATCAGGAACTCTCCAGCACCTTTTTGCCCAAGTTATAGTATCTTTTTACTATTTGCTTTTTTTCTGACACTGAATTATACTAAAAAATGCTTTGGTATGTGTTGGTTGTGAGCAGGCAAGAGCCTTAGCTACATAAAATATTGGTTATGCATCGTGTACGTTACTAGTTTTTGGTTAGCTTGAATTACATTGTGCAGTTAGGCTGTTAAGCTCCTGTTTTTAGATTAATGGCTTTGTTTTTGCATGAGCTAACATTATGTTGAACGTTAGCCACCTTAAAATGTGAATCAGCCATGTATTCCTCTGGATTTTTCTTGAATTAATTTTATTCCCTAGTTTAGTTTTAGAATCTGATAGCAGATACCTGACATTTGCATGGCAAACACAGAAGAATAAAACATATTAAATCACACTGAGCATTTGTGTCGATAGGTGTAATGTTTGTTTGTTTATGTGGGAGGCACGGTGCCTTTAAGAGAGCAGTGTGTCAGCTACTCCGGGCCTAATGTCATTACTCTGTACAAACTTGGTGTGACAGAGGCAGGAGGCGCCCACAGATTGATGACATTTTATTGTTATTGCAGCGCCACTATTAAACTGTTCACCACTCCTGCTTCTGCTGCTGAGGGCCTCTACCTAGTGAGAGAGAGAGAGAGAGAGAGAGAGAGAGAGAGAGAGAGAGAGAGAGAGGGAGGCAGCGAAAACACAAAAACAGCAAATTGAACACATTGCCAGTGTGATATAGAGAAAAATGATTAATTTAAGTATAAAATTGCTATTTTGATGTTATATTTTCTCTTGTGCATTTTCATACCATCACATTACAATCCTCCACGAAGATCTGGTGTACAGCACATTGCATGGAGAGAGATATTTAATTTGTGTACTAGGATGACTTTACAAATGTGTTCTTGTTTTTAAAACAAAGTGAACAGAATTGCAGGGTTTCAATAGTACAATGTGTGCCATTAAAATGCAGCAACATAATTGTGTGTAATGCATAGGCTATTGTGTTATTGACAGATATAGATGACGGCTTAGCGTTGGAAGTTGATTTGGAATATGAGTTATAAGAAAAAAGAAAGCAGTCAATGAGTCAGCTATGGATGGCAAAATGTCTCAGTTTAGCTTTTCATTGTGACCACATATCTGATTTCTTAAAAAATATTTAGCTGTACGTCTCTCAACAGAGACCTACTGTAGGATTGATGTTGTATAGCCATATATCTGTTGACTATCCTTTTACATGCTATCACTTGGAGGATAGATCAGGGACGTCTAACACTTTTCCAACCTGACTACTCACTGACCCCCCCTCATGTAATTACACATGGGTTAATTCCCACTCTGCAGATCAGCAGAGAAGGATGGGATCAGACAGAAGAAGAGTACAAAGAAACAGAAAGGGAGGAAGTCAACACAGTGTATACTGAGCTTGTAGCATCTCTAATCCAGCTTTAGATTTTCCTGTAGAGGTTACTGTTCCTCACACTCATGCAGTTAAAAAGTGTGTGCTGGTGTCTGATTCTGCTTTGAAAGCTCCTGTAGAAAAAGTTTGTGAAGTTGTAGTCTTGATTAATAATGCTCCATGTCAGTTAGCTCCTCGTGACCAGCACGTACCATGAAAATGAAAGGTCCTGTTAAGTGCAGCATGTCAGTCACCAGGATTCGATTTCCCCGTATGGGTAGCAGAGGTTATGTTGGACTTTCATATTGTCTGTTGTTTTAGGTGGTAAAATTCCATCATAAACAAGTAGAACTTGTCCTTTTATTTGATTTTTTTCTTAATGATAATGAGATATAGTTTATTTAAAGGCATTAAATGTTAATAGCAAACAAAGAGTTGATTACTGATTTTTTCTTTTACATTACAGATGACCTCAAGATTTTTCTGTCATTTTTGAAAAATTTAATCAGTGTCGGGAAATTATTGGGTTAACACGAACCCTGGTGGGGAAAGCTGACGATGCAGGATGACTCACCAAAGCAGCCCAATCAACAAGTTTCCACACGTCAGTCCATTGCTGCAATGTTTCCTCCATTTGATTTGTACCAAGTCTGTTTGAACAAGGACAGATCACCTTTTTTCCATGATCTGGATCAAATGAACTGAACTAGAGGTGTGAAAGCCACCTAAAAGTCCTGCTTAAATGTGTCCACACAACCAAACAAGCGACAAGCAACTCATACACCACGGTCAGAACAGCTGGATGAGGCTGCCAAAAGAATTCGTAACACTGCAAGAGAGATTAACTCCTGAAATTCACTGAACATGACAAAGTGATTACTTTTAATTGTGTGAATGTCTTAAGATGTTAAGTTTTCTTTAAACACACAGAGGAATTATAATGAGACAAACAATGTTTAAGATGGTAGCACATGCTCCTCATATGTTAGCTCCACAGATCCCTCTACAGTGTGCTTGCCATGTTGCATCATGCCTCCTCTCATTGATTGGCTGAGTGGCATTGTTGCCTTGGCATCTGGTTGCTACGGCCACCCGCAGCCTGGCACTGATCCACCACCCTGATCAGGATTGGCACTTAATGACATCATCATTGCCCATCAGTCAGGCCTGCTGTTACAATGAGTGTCCCTCTGTATGCCACTTGTTCAGACAGACAGTGGGAGTTTCAGGCACTGATCTGGTGGCAAATAAAAAGGTGAGCAAACTATGACCTCCAGTCATTCATCATCTCACTGCAATGAAACTAATCAACATCAAGAAAAACTACTAATTTTAACACAAACCTTTCAGACTGGGATTCATATTTGGTTTCACTTGTAAAAAAAAAAATAAATAAAAAAATAAAAATTTTCTCTTTCTCTTAACTCTTTTTTCATCTATATAAACACAAGGACTGAAGGGGCAACTTGTAAAATATTGCCAGAATAAGAAGGTACAGTGCATGGATGTTAACCAGCAACAGCTATTCAACACTATTTGCTGTAATTATCTTTGGATGTTGCTATAGATACCGTTGGCTCAGTTAGCCTTGAAGCTAGTGGTCCTTTAGCTGACTGGATTATACGTGGACTGCAACCTGGGTCATGGGAGGAGTTACCATAGGCAACAGGGCTCAGCTCAAGAGCCTCACAGTGAACAAGACTAGACACCAGACTGGGACCAGACACAGCTTAAGAGATTGGCGACGGGGGAGTATGGAGGTGATTTACAGCAGCTTGAATAAAAACTATGACTGGCACTGATGAAGACATAGCAGGCGAGGAGATGGCAGAGGCAAAGCAGGAAAGAGAGTCAGCAGCGGGGGAAAATGGCTTGAAGAACCAGAATATTCTAAATATATGACATCTTACTCTTTGATCTGAGGACTTATTTCAACCATACCAGAGGTGATTGTCTAAAAACAAAGCATAACAGTTTTGTTGAGTTGAGTTTTATTTTGTTTATATCTTATGGTATGTTTTATGATGACTTAACAGTGCAGTTAAGCTCAGCTGCATTTTCTGTTTACTGAGGAAAATAGATGTAAGAATATATTTTACTTTTTTGACATTTATGGAGTGTGTTTTGTTCATTTATTAGACTAAAGAAAAGATTGTCAAACTTGCTGCTCATAAACATCTTAGCTGAAACTACAGGAGCCTATCTGACTAATGACTCGTACAGAGTGGTATTATAACACAGGATGTTCTGGGGCTAGCTGGTTAGCATACTAACTTCAGTAGATATATGTCCACTACAATTAATATTTTGAAAGAGATGTAAAATGTGTCAAGTTCTTCCACATTATAACTGACTTTTCCATGAATGTTTAAACATGTACAGTATGTGTTAACTCCGCACATGGTCTGCTTTGTGTTTTTTTCACCTAAATGTTGTTATTCTGAAATAACAAAATGAAAAAAGTCTTTTGAGTAGTCATTTATATCAAGAGGGTTTTACAGTTATGTAGCAGTAGCAGGAAAACACTGTCACTAAAGTGGTCAGTCGGACCATGGCTTCTTCGGACTGCACGGACAGGACTCGGTGGCAGCTGCTGGACTCTCGGGGCCCGACCCTGACATGCCTGCCACTCTTGTTACTCCAGTTATAAGATGAACTTTATTGATCCCGCAGTGGGGAAATTCACTTGTCGTGGCAGCTCACAAGAACAGAAGAAGAGTGCAAAAAAGCAAAAAGTGTGCAACAACAGTTACAAAAAAATAATCATCATAACCGTCTCTTGTGCCACATCCAGACTCTCTGTCTTGCAGTGAAACATATCTATACTGGTGAGTCCCACTTTTCTAGCCTGTTAGTCCTGCAGCTCACTCACGTCATGTTATTTGTTCATTATTTACTATGTAGTATACATGGTTGTAAGTTATGTCCTGACAGCTCAACGCACTGTTGTTTAAGAAAACATGCAAATAAACAAAACACAAGCAAATCTGCATTAATTTGAGAATGTGCAGCTCGTGGCAGTGGCACAGACAACTGAAACTGTTTCCAGAGTTACTGAAGACAGGTGCATTATTTGCTTATTAAGACTTCCTTTAATATACATTGTCCCTTCTTTTGTGGAGCTGTGTTTAACACTGTTGAACTCTAGGCTGTTGTCTTTTTGCAGGGGTGGGCTCAGCACCTTGGCCACCCATTCAAATGGTCTCCCCGTCTTTTCATCTGGTCATACAGACATCACTCTGCAGGGTGGAGAAGTGTTATGTACTGTAGTGCTGTCAAAATTCATATAAGCTCTGTTTACCCACTTCTCAAATTCTGAAATAGTGTTTATGCAATCCAGCCGGAGATTATGCAGTCTTTCAGTTACTTTACAGCTGTTAGTTACGTACTCAGACTAGCTTCCTCTTGCAGTTTCTGTTGTAGCTTCTATGAACGCTCATTTGGTTTTATGTTTGTTTTATATTGTATCCCTGTATGACACGAGTTTAGAGGATCATATATAACACATGACAGCATCAAATAATAATCTGGTAGACAAAAGACAACAAAGTAATTGGCTAGCAAAAATTCCTCAGCGGTGCTAAAGTTTTAAAAATTGACATCAGTATTGTGTAAGCATCCAGTGTATCTCATGCAGCTTGCTTACATGACATTAACATTAATGTCCCTTGATAGTCTTGATTGCTAGCGTGTTCCAAGCATGTGTCGTTTGTCCACAGGTACTGTAATTAACACCATACAAGTTCTGCTTCATGCTCACTCACACTCTTGAAAAGGAACACTTTTACATTTTAAGAGTGAGAGAAAGAATTGCGAGAGAAGAGACAGCAGAGAGGAAGAATTGTAGGATGTAAAGAAAGGAAAACAAAGGCAAAGTAAAAACTGATTCAAGAAGAAATAAGGTAAAATTGATTCAACATTGAAAGAAAAGGTTTAAGGAGGAAAGAGAATAGTGTGGTAGGCACCCGGTGATGGAGAGACATGAACAAATTCAAAGCAGGAAAACTGGTAAGGATGTTACACCTGCATCTCAATGACTTAGTGTTCTGGTGGATACTTTTGAAAGACTTTCAAAAAAGCATTGTTGACCGCAGTAACTACCTACATATTAAATACTTTTTTGCAAGATATATAGTTACATTGATCTGTGACTATGGGCTTTATTAGTTGATTAGTTGTTTTCTTAGTCACTTTATAGTTTAAGTTTCAATAAGATTTTCTAGCTTTGTAACTCCTGGCGGTGGGGATAAGTTGGTCTCACTGGATTAGGTTTTAATTTTATTTGAGGACTAAGCTCATCCAATGAAATGAAATGTTATAGAGTTGATTATGTTAAGAAAGATTTTTTTTTATTATTTTAGGGTGAAGACCACTGACTCAAATCATTGGGTAGCAGCAAACTTAGAAATGTTGCTTCACTACCTCCCAATTTCACTGTTCAAATTGTTCTTTACAATTGGAATAGAATACTTCTTTATTAATCCCCATGGGGAAATTAATCCTCTGCATTTAACCCATCCAGACACCTCATATACAAAGACACAGCCATAAACTGGAGAGCTCCGAGGGCATAATGGCAGGATCTGATGCTGACTCTGACAGCCCTCCAGCTGCCACCTGTCATTTTGCCAGATTTTTGTGCCATCTGGCCAGGAATTCACATCAGCAACCTTAGGTTCCTAACCCATTTTTTAACCTCTGGGCTACCTACGAGTCACATTGCCCATTCTAGTAGCTGACCCTAAAATGGCAGGCCAAAAACAGTCCTGGTTGTCTGTCATCAGCCACAAACACAAAATCTCCTCATAAATAATTAAAATGACTGAATTTGAATTCTGTATTTTAGCTTTGTAAGGTCCTGTGAGGTGTGTTTGCAGTCACTTTCAGCACATGCGCACTGTAGAAAAGTCAGAAATCCGCAACATAAACATAAAGGAATGAACATAAACGCTGATGTTGATAACTTTACAGTCACAAACCATGGCAACAGCAAAGGTGTCCGTGTTCAGCACCTAATACATGGTCTTCTGGAAACATTTTCAGTATGTAGCTCCTACTTGCAGCATTTGTTTAACTGGTTGCGTTTTCTGAATTGTGTTTTCTACATTTTACATAAGTTTTCAAAGTGATGAAAATTTGCTAGTATTTTCTCTATTAGCAAGTATTAGCAAGTCTCTGGGCCATCATAGTAAATGAATAACAGCAGCTAATACCCCTTGTAACTGTATGCTTCTGGAGTTAAAGTGGAATTTAGACTTCTTGTAGCACTATAGTAGCTGTAGCTGTTTTTCTTGTGCACACACAATGCACAAGAATCAGCGGTACACAACATTCCAACAAATGGCAGTAATATGCCAAGACAAGTTTGTAAACAAGGATTTAAAACAAAAAATAGCTTTGCGTATGTTTTATGAAGGAACTACACTCAATACAGGATACACACAATGTGTTTTGCTGAGCAATAGTAAATTTAATTATTAATTTTTCAAGAATTTCCCTCCAGGGATAAATAAAGGAATTCTGATTCTGAACTTAAATTTTAATTTTTCAAAAAAAAACTACAAAACTCCATAACTTGAGTACTGACTAAGTATCATGTATATTGAGTACTCATTCTTCAAATGGCTACATTTTTTTCAACTTATGGCCCCCACTTTGTAAAACAGGGTTGTTAAACAAATTTGAAATCTCATGCTCGGTCAGAAGTAACCCTCATGACATGAATACATAAACACATAAACACTACACAGAGAGTTCAAGATTGTTGTTTTGTTGTCATAAAAAAAATCTAATTTGTTTGAGCTGGATTTGTTTGGAAATATCATCTCTCATGCTGAATTTCTTAATGAATGAATGAATGAACAGAGACTGTACCTTTTATATCAGGTTGTAAATCTTAAGAACTGGAATGGACCACTTCAACCCTAAAGGTTTGTGCAACCTTTTGTCTCTGAGAAGATGCTGATTGGACTCAGTACATTTCCTGTCTTAATTTTTGCAGGACATCAACAACACTTCAAGGGCTGATTTCAGACTAACAAAAATGCTCCTATTCAAAGTTAATTTGCTATGCTCAACACCACTCTGAACCTCAGTCTGACATGCACAATCTGATCTTCTGTCATGCACATGACCTACATTATATCTCTACCTCTTCACATATTTATCTGTAGTATTATTGTCACTAGGTTCCTTCATTGTTATTACTTAATATTTGTTGCATTTTTTTTCAACTAATCTATATCTGTCCTGTTCTTATCTCCACTATATTCTTCTCTGTGCTGCTGCAACAACCTAATTTCCTCACAGGGATCATTAAAGTCTGATCTTATCTAATCAAATTTTTGTTTATTTGCTGTGGAAAATGTGAAAGTTTGCTAGAAGCTCAGAGCAGTGCTGTGCTGTGTTCACAGGAATTAGGAGCAAGTTTCCATTCATTCTGCAGTCTCTAGCTAATACTGTCCTGTCCACTTATTTCAGTTGATAGTGACTGAATAGCTGTCAGGTGGACTATTCTACATGGAGCTTGTATAAATGATGCTGAAAAGTTAAAAAGTTTGTCATTTCAGTCTATGAGTGGCATTTAGAGGGGAGAGAGACAGGCCAACAAAGAGAGAAAGCCAGAGACAAAGTGAGGTGCAGGCCAGGGACAGACTTGATGGGATTTTAGAAATCTATGAGGCTGATGATGAATGTCTGAAATAGGGTTGTCTGCCCATTGAAAAGCCATTTGTTTTCATTAGCTTCCAGTGCTAGGGTAGGTCTGCACTGGGGGGAGATGGTGGGTGGCTGAAGCTTATGCTGAGGATAGTCATTATGGGAAGGACCTTGCTAGCTAAAGGAATTAGCCCAAAGCTTTCATTGGTCTTTGTGTCTGCAGCCTAGCGGATCTCCTGTGTAGGGCTGAGTGACGTGGAGGTGGCTGAAGCATGGTTGTCACTCCACTGGCTCTGTGTTATGACTATAAAAATGAGACTGTCCACACCAGGAAAAGGACAGCATTGGTTGCCTAAATGCCTAAAATGACCCATTTTTACATTTCTGCTGATATGAAACCTCATGTGGCTTTTCAAGTTAAAACTTGTTTCTCATAAGCAAAGGCAGACGTAGCATTATATTTTTAAGCCACTTAGGGAGGTAGTCCATACATAGCATTTGTCTTTGGCACTGGGAAAAGACACTATCTTTTCTGAAACTCACAAATTCAGAAGAGTACGCTTACACGACAAACATTTGTGTGAAGTGCAGCCTTATGACTATATAATGTGTCGCGATGTAGTGTGTGAGATGATGAATGATGAATCTTAATGACTTTGGTGATCCTCTGGCTTTCTGTCTATGGGAGACTGGTCTCATTCCCAGGATGTCAAATACTGCCTTTTTGACATGTCTGTTGGTACACTTGTGTGTCAGGATGAGATGCCATTTAACAATAAAATCTCCTTGTTTAACCGAGATCTTCCAACTACTGTGAGTGTGGCGGACAGAGAGAAAACATCTCATTTACATGGAGAAGGTACCTTTTAGCTTTGTGATGAGACACGCTGAACTTTAAACTAGCTCCAATGTAAATCCATCCACACTAGTATGAGACAATCAGAGCAACTGTACAACACAACCTATTTCACAAAGCAAGAAGCTCCCAAAAGGGGTGGAGGTCAGGCTTGAGTGGTGGGTCACAGATAGGACCTTCACCCAAGTGCTTTCATCCTATTTATACTGATATTCACTGATATTTTCCTTAACCTAACCAAATAGTTACCGTGTCTAACCTTGATGAAAGTTCCGTTCAGTGTTACCTATGTGCTGGAATGGCTTCATGACAGGAAAGCTTTATGTGTTGCATCTGAATGAGATTCTGAGGGGGATGACAGAGTGAAATAGGTATCTGATGACCAGGGATGGAAATGTGTTGTCTTCTCCTACCATGAACACTTTGAATTGATGTCAGCAAAATCTATACAGGTGCAGACACAATCAGTAAATTTGCGCCTGAGGAAGATTATAGAACTCCCTTTGCCCTCATGCTGGATTAAGTTAAGCTCTAAAGTGTGTCTAAACCCAAACCACTAACCTTAACAATGTGCATTTTTGCTTAACCCTAATGCAAACCTTTACCACAGCCTTGCCAGATTAGACCATGGTCAGAATTGATTTTGCATTGTGTATTGAAAGGCAGTGCAAATTACCCTGTACTGCACCAAATCAGACCCATCTGGTTTGGTTTTATAGGGTAATGAAAAACAGCAAAATTTACTGTAAAATTTACTGTGACATACACACTGAAGCTAGCATTCTTAAACACTGACCATACAATATCTGTGTGACTGATACAGTATGTGACAGTGATGCAGTAGTGGTATAGTAATGCAGGAGATGTGATGCTGTTTGAGAGACAGAAAGTGATTAGGTAGTGTAATGGAACTGCATTTAAACAACCACCAATAATTTGTGTGTGACAGTGTTAAGTAGTTCATACATTAAAGACTTTTAAGAATCTTAAGACTCTTGCCACATGCGGTTCACAATAGATGGTAACATATGAGTAGTCCCTCAGAATAAAACACCGGATGGTAATGCATATCCGCCTCTCAACACATCTACACATTTATCTATCAAATCTTATCCCCATCTGGTGTAACATCTCTTATAATATAGCAAGATCTATAAGTAGGGAATATGAACAGCTCTGGATTGCCCTATCCCAGTCTGAAAGGGTTTGCTCATGTGGAGCTGAGAGTGGCCAGAATCAATAAGAGAGAAAAATAAGAAAATGACATGGCTCTCTCCAGATGAAAGATCTAATCTCCAATATCCATTTTCAGCTCAGAGCCTTGCACTAAAACAGCAACACTGCATCCCAGTTACAGCAAAAACACAGATCTCATGGGCACATCTACATTCATCTTCACACTCTTTCCTCTACACTGTTGGTGATTCTGAGGCCATGCACTTAAAGCAGTCTTCTACTTTTGCTGTTGCTGCTTTTATATTTTTGTATTTCACAAGCTCTTCATTTTTTCCTTATAATGAGGGGATGGAATTTGACTCGTGAGTGTGGATTTGCATTTGACATAAAGTCGTGTCCTGTTTCTGATGCAGCTTTCTCTTAGACGTGGTGACAATTTAATACCCCAAATATAGTAGTCACACTTAAAGTTCCACTTTTATTTGCTTCCCATTGCATCTGGCTGCTCTTTCTTTTTCACAGCTGAATATTAAATTTGAATGTTGGTGTGTTGCAGACTCACTGGGTCACATTAACAAACACTGACATGCATGTATTAAAACCATACAACATTCTGGGCCAAGACTTTTGCTTGCCGTTTGGTTTCTTTCTTTCTCTCTCTCGACTCTCTCCTCTCTTCCTTCCTTCTTCATCCTTTCCTTCTGAGGGAGAGGAGCCTTTGTAGTTCCTGTCTGCTCTTATCAGTCCTGGCATGAAGCACTTGCCTCTGCCACTGTCCTCATGTTCTCTGCAAGCTCCCACTTTTGTGTTGCCTAATGAACTCTGACCAAAATTAGACATACTCTTCAACTTTTAAACTGAAGGAGCCCCTTCAATGATTCCTTTGTGAAGTGCTGCCACCGCTGTGAAGGGAGGGTGAGGGTGTGTGTGTGTGTGTGTGTGTGTGTCCATATGTATTCCTGTAGTTGTGGGGACAAAAGTGTGTTTACACAGTCACATTGTGAGGACCCATCTTACTTATGAGGACAAAATGCAAGTCCCCACAACATAAATCATTAAATATTAGGGTGAAGACTTGCTTTAAGGTTAGGCTGAGGTTAGGGTTTGGTTAAGGTCAGGGTTAGGATTAGGCAAGTAATGTTTATTGTTATGGTTAGGCGGTGGTTAAGGCTCCAGGAAGTGAATGTAAGTTGATGTAATGTCCCCCAAACTGATGGAAACACAACTGTGTGTGTGTGTGTGTGTGTGTGTGTGTGTGTGTGTGTGTCTCAAAAAGTAGTGGAATGCTGGACTGTTTTATGGTGGACATGAGGAATTTAGGCTTGAGCTTCAATCAGCCCCCAGGCATCTGGACTATGTTGTCATCTCCCTCTTTCTTCTCTGTTCACATATTTAAAACATTCATTTGTGCATTCGTCAGACCTGCTGATTACCAACTTTCATTTTTGATGTTTGATTGGTTCATGACCTATCTATAAGTTTTGCATATTGATTGGCATCAACAGGACATTTTAATTGGTGGAACTTGGCTCCAATAGTGACTGATGACTGGTTAGCCTCCACCAGTCACACTGGGATGTTTATCACATATTTGCATGGAGATTTTGTACACAAAGTCAGGGTGAGCTTGAGAAACCTGAGATAATTTAGATTTGAAGGAAAGTTAAATTAGAGAGCTTTATTCCTACACCAATCATCCGCTGAGGCATGGACTCCACTAGACCTCTGAAGGTATGCTGTGGTGTCTGGCACCAAGCAATAGCAGACCCTTTAAGTCCTGTTAATTGTGGGGCCTTTATAGGTCAGACTTGTTTTTCCAGCACATCCCACAGATGCTTGGTTGGATTGAGATCTGGAGACTTTGGGGGCCAAGTCAACACCTTGAACTCGTTGTGTTCCTCAAACCATTTTAAATCATTTCTGCAGTATGGCAGATATGCATTATCCCTCTGAAAGAGGCCAATGCCATCATGGAATATAGTTTGCATGAAGGGGTGTACTTGGTCAGCAACAATGGTTAGGTAGTAGTCCAAACATCCACATAAATGGCAGGACCCAATGTTTCGGAGCAGAACATTGGCCAAAGCATCACAGTGCCTCTGCTGGCTTGAATTCTTCTCATAGGGAATCCTAGTGTCATGTCTTCCCAAGGTAAGAGACGCACACGCACACGCACACGCACATGCACCCGGCCATCCACACGATTTGTGATCCTCTTTTTCTTGAGCATTACCATCCACATTTGTGATTTTATGTTTACCATGTCTTACCAACTACTGGATGAATTGCCCAGAAATTGTGTACACACCTTAATGTCTCCCTCAGTATGAATTGTCATAACTGCCTGTTTGTCTATAAAACTCTCCTCCATTTCTATATAGACAGTGCACACACACATTTCACAGTCATCATTTCACAGTAAATGTCCTCTTTCTGAAGTGTGGGGCCTACAGTAATCATGTGCCAAAATGCTAAGACACCAAAATTAAACAACATGCCAGTATAGCTCGTGTGATGTGCACAAACTCACATATTTTAGCTTCTGATATAAATATTTTTAAACAGCTCTGAAGGAAGTCAGGATTTATCAGGAGGACAGCTGCTGTACACCTTATAATTTCTTTGTATAACTCTAGACTGTGTGTGTTAACATTAGGAGAGAGAGTAGTCACTGAAGTTATGCTGTTGTGTAAATAATATTGTCCATATATGATTATCTGCATAATATTCATGACCAGACCCAAGAGCCAGAGTAAAGTTGCAATTTGTGCATCACTAGTGGTTACATATCCTTCAAAACAAACCATAACTTTGTACATGCATGCATGCATGCACACATCATAGTTGCGCTTTAGTACTTAAGCAAATAGCACAACACCTCTGACTTACAACGTTTTTTTCTTGACAGAAAACGGCAAAACACGGCTGTCGTGATTCACTTGTTCATCCTAAATCATGTGCTTGATTTTTTATTTTTCATGGTTTAATTAATTTCCATTGTTTTGCTCCAGGACTACCATCCTCTTTTTTGCTCTGCCCTCTCCCCAGCAGTCGGGCCTCTCTCCTCTTTGTAGGGAGGATGGAGAAGAGTAAGGGAGGAGGAGGATTATAAATCAAGGTAAACGGTGGCTGTTTAACTCCTGCTATGATGTAATTTCCAACAGAGCAGCGACATGCTGGCTTTCCCTCGTCACCTCTCCTCTCCTCTTCCTTTCAAACCTCTACTGTACATTGTATCTGCCGCCATGCATGTCACCTTTGTGTAGCTGTGTATCCACACACAACTCCCAATGTACTCTCTATGTACTTAAAATGTTGCCTTTAAGGCAGGCTGGAGCTTGGAGGTTTGTGTGTGGGGGGTGTTATTATAGTTGGATTTATGCAAAAAAGCTGTTGGATCCCTGATTAAATTTTTTTCACAAAGACAATATTATATTTGTTGAAAAAATGGCAAAATGTCAGTTCACCACTGCCACCCATTAACTTCAACACCACCTTACGGCTATTTTTTCAGCGGTTGATATAAATCTGAGGAGAAACACTAAATCTGTCATTAAGAAGAGTAACCTCAAAGATTTAATATAAGGAAATGTGCCCATTACTGTGCCCTAGAATATCTTTATGTAGCTTGTCTATCCCGATTCTGAGTCTATGTATATAAAACTTACTTATTCACTACAATATTTATTCTTTCCAGAGTCTCTGTACTCTCTTTTCCATAGCTCGCAGCATCTTCCAGCCTCTGTACTTCCACTCCTGTCTATTAGCACAATTAATTGCAAAGCAGGCCTATTTACGACTTTTATTATTTGTGCAGTATTTGCATGAAAAATTCTTCAAAGGACACCATCATCACAAAGACAGCTAAGAGGTCAGGTTCAGTGACTCAAATTAGCCGATGTGAAGCCGAGCAGACTGCTAGCAGCTGGCAGTCACTTGGAACCGCCACACTCTTAATTATGCATAACTTCAAGCCTTAATATAATGTAAAAAAGTGACTTGTAAAATAATTCACCTTTTGTACAGTTTTCAAGAACAGGAAAATTAGACCAAAACCATTTTTTTTCTACCAGTTTGTAACCATATTTATTTCTGATGTAAATTTGGGCATTTTAACATGTGGTTCTTATGAGACAGCCTCAAGTAGCTATTCAAGGAATGGCAGTTTAGCACTTCGGCACTAGGCTTAATTTTTCAGACTGAAGTTGCTGCTTTGGCTGGCGACCAGTCCAGGGTGAACCCCGCCTCTCGCCCGTAGTCAGCTGGGATAGGCTCCAGCTCCCCTGCGACCCTGACGGATAAGCGGTATAGAAAATGGATGGATGGATGTGAAATGTTTCTCAACATGCTTTAGTTTGAAAGTGTAACTGGACATTGTGTGTCACTAACTTGAACAATGAGCACTGTACATACAAAACAGACACTAAAGCGGTAACTAGAGTGTAACTCTAAACTTAAGGATATGACTGCTGTTTTTGTGTTGGTAGTGAGAACACGCTGATTTCTGCTCAGTGCTTTCCAGTGACCACTGCTTGATCAAAAAGGGTCCAGTAATATAACATCTTTCTCTTTTCAGAAAAATAACTCATCAGCTCAGTGGCAACCAACAACAAAGAAATCTAGTCTGAAAGTCCAACACATTTTTATTATCATCCTGAGCATAACCTAAAAACTGTTTACATCACTCTGCCAGACCTACCAATGAAATGACAGCAAAGAGCAGTGACTGATGTGAGTGTTAAATTGTGAGGTGTGAATGACATAAGTGATTGATGTCAGCTTTTTTCTAGTGTAAGTACCAACCCAATGGCTTTTCCCTGCATGAGGTCTCCCCCAACACCCTTGTACAGAAGGAAAGAGAGACAGGAAGGGAGGAGGGGAGGAGACAAGGGATTGAGGGGGCCCACTGAGACTTGATTAGTATGGTGGTGTGTGTATGTGTCCTAGTGGAAGACTGATGTGTACTTGAGATGGTATGTGCTTTGCCCTCAGGTCAATGACATTTAAAACACTGGAGAGTAAAGAAAGAGACTGTGTGTTTGTGTGTACGTGTGTACGTGTGTACGTGTGTACGTGTGTGTGTGTGTGTGTGTGTGTGTGTGTGTGTGTGTGTGTGTGTCTGTGTCTGTGTGGACGTGTATTCCTGTAGTTGTGGTGACAATAATCTGTTTACACAGTCACATTGTGTGGACCCGCCTTACTTATGGGGACAAAATGCAAGACGACATAAATCATTAAATATTAGGGTGAAGACTTGCTTTAAGGTTAGGCTGAGGTTAGGGTTTGGTTAAGGTCAGGGTTAGGATTAGGCAAGTAATGTTTATTGTTATGGTTAGGAGGTGGTTAAGCCTCCGGGAAATGAATGTAAGTTGATGTCATGTCCCCCAAAGTGATGGAAATAAAACTCTCTCTCCCACTCTCTCTGTCTCTCCTCCATCCCCCTCTTTCTCTCTCTGTGTCTGTGTTCCCAAAGACTATTTGAGCTGGAAGCCCACCGTGTCACTATTCTGTAACAGTACGATGGGGCTGTGTATGGTAATTAGAATCACATTAAAAAAATGCTATTGTTGTGTGTTTTTATTGATTACAGCTACTACTGGCAGTAATTTATTTGACATTTTTTGGAACAGAAATGTCTTAGTAATTATTAATTGTATTACTTGTAATATTTTAGTATGTTTCCATACAAATTTTGCACAAATGTAAAGAAAATATATAAAATAAGTCATACTATAGTATGATTTATAATGGGATTAAGGGACAGATTTACTAGAGCCTTTGCATCTGTTCTGCTGGCACAGGTGTAGTGCCTTCTGCCTGAAACACATGTGGTGTATTTATCAAACTGTTGCAAAGTTGCATCTCTCTTTTTTGCATTAAGAGGAAGATCACATAAATAGTAGGGGGAGACGTGATAACAGAAGTTGATCAAGTATTCCATTAGATTTACTAAGGTCATGCAATTTGTGCGCAGAAGTTTCCACATGACGAAATGACTAAAGTTGGGAGTATATAATACCTATATTATATTATATTATATTATATATTGTGTAAATGTCTGCTATATAACACCACCGTCATCTGGTCCACCCTCAGCTGCTGGACTTGCTGCTCTGTCTCTCTCTGTCTCTTTCTGTCTCACCATGTAAACTTGGCCTCATAGGAATACTGGTTACATAACCTTCAAACTGAGCTACAACTAAACAATTAATAAATTAAAACTACACTTTACACTACCACCACTAGTACTACTACTACTACTACACTCACAACACCCACCCACTCACACACACACACAGATTTCAAATGCAGTTTACAACTGTGGAAATATCAGTATGGAAAGTCATGAAAACTGTCTTGCCTGCAAATTTGAGTAGGACAGCAACAAAGAGTATAACATCATAATCATAAGCTGTGGGTGATTTCAACACATGGACCCAGAGAAACACACACTGAACATTTGACCTCAGGAAAAACATTATTGAGAAAATAAAACCCTTTGAAAGATCTGCTTAATGTGTAATATTAAGAAGATACTGAGCTGGGGGACATAGGACCCTGGGGGCACACAACCCTGGGAACATAGATACACTCATAGTTCAGGACAGATGTGGACAGCTGCGCACTTGCATGTGGACCATAGACAGTCATGTGCTTCTATACATACTAGTGATGGGGACATGTTCCACAGATGCGCACAAGAAGACATGATGATGACCTCCTGACAGCAAGAAGAAGAGCTCCTTTGTTTGTAGTATTTGGCTGTACATCATGAAAAAGAAAAAAAAGGAAAACAGTGAGTGCAAGCACTGAAGTCAGGAACTGGACCAAGGATGAGAAATACAGTGCATACATACAGTGCCCAGTTTATTTTTCCTGTGAATGTGCAGTCTGCTGTCAGTTCTGGACTGGACTGCAAATGATGACGTCTTGTGTTGGACAAATTAAAAATTCCCATTGATAGTACAAGAAGAACATTCACAATGTTCAATATCATGTATTTGTCTATAATAACAGCAAGTGTGCTTACAAAAAATATCAAAAAAAGGATCATTTTAAGTCAGAATTCTAAAGTCCTGATGCTTTGGTGACATCACTTCAGATGACAGTGTGATTTTCAAGAAAATCAAAAACACCAGACAGACGACACCCACAGACATTTCTTGGCGTTTCCACTGCAAATTAGATTGTGTTTTTATGTACTTGTCCAGCAGTGTTTGAATATTTTAAATTAATCAGCCCCATGTGACTGATAATTATTCAATATTTGCCTGTGACTTTGGATCACCTCTGTGCATTCACTGCATGAACACCTAATCAAATCATTTATTGTGGTGTTAGGCCTTGTGAGATCACTGCAATTAAGTAAGATGATTTGTAACAGTTTTGTTGTCATTTTTATTATTTTCCTCCATAATCAGTATAGTTGTATCATTGTTTTGATACTGACATTTGTTTATAAAATAGTAGAGTGGCTTTGTGAACAAAGTGAAGCACACTGCTGCTATATCTGTTACTTTTTGGGGATATAGTGTTGAACTTTTCAGGGAATTTTCTTAAACTTATTAATCCTTTTCAGGTATATCATTATGAACAAGAACAAGAAAGTGTGTGCAAAAAAAGTGGCTCACTTCCCAGATTTTTCTAAACTTTTCTAGTAAACCTTCATATTCAGTATTTATCTTTCACTCTTTATCTCTGTCATTCTCTTTCTCTACAGAAGGATTGTGATACTGCTGCTGCCAGGGGCACATATACACATAAACACTCGCACACACACACACACACACACTCTCACACACACATACAGTATGGACAACATACACAGGCCGCTGCTATGCACAATCTCTAGCTGGGCTTGATGAATGGGCCTAGTTTAAATTATTTTGTGCAGATCTCATTTAGGCCCTTGAAGAAGAGATCCAGCCTGTTTATTCATTTTACATTTGCACCCAGGCTTCAATATCTCCGTCTGTGCCTGCAAAGAATTTACCCTCCTCCCATTGAAGAGGAAAAAAAGCTTGTAAAAGAAAAGACAGAAAGAGAAAGAGAGACAGGGAGGGAGAGAGAAAAAAGCAATTTACACAATGTACATAAAATGATGCGCTCAGAGTTTGATAACCTGCATAAATTATAGAGTATAATTAAATATTATACCCGGTGAATCACCAAGGAAAGAGGATGGTGGGAGAAGAGACAAGAGGATAATAGCAGGGAGTAGGGAGAGAAAGAGATAGGGAGCAGAAGAGAGAGAAAAACAAAAGATGGAAAAGAGGAAAGGAAGACGAGAGAGTATGGGCTTGGATCTTATAATTGTTTTTATTGATTATTTCTTTAGGTGAAATGGTTTTAAGATAGATAAAAACAGTTAGTCAGGTGAGGGAAGGGCAGAAAGAAGGGCGATGGAATTTCTATGATGTCTCTTTTTTTCAAAAAAAAAAAAAAAAAAAGCTTTTTGGCATTGTCAGGCATTGTGCCTCAGTGGTGGCCCATATAAATTAAATGGAATATTAAAAATTTAAATTGTTCGGCAAAGGGTAGGCGTGGAGGCCGTCTCTGGTGATCACACAATTGACCCAAAAATATATTCAAATTAGCATAGCTAAACAGTGTCTGCACATTGGGGTTGGGGGGTGGTGGGTTAGCAAGTTTGTGTGAGTGTGTGCAGAGGAACATTTGTTCACTCTCTTGTTCTTCTTTGACCCACAAGAGAAAGAAAAAAGGAGAGATAAGAAGAAAAAGAAGAAAGCAATAGATTTAGAAAAAGAGAATATATGCAACATAACAGCTATCATTATTCTGTATGTGGCATGGAGCTGGCTCAAATGGATCATCGCAACTTCACAAACGTGCTCACTTGCATCCCAGAGTGACAAATCTGCGACAGCTATCATTTCCCATAGTATTTTATGCTGGACTGAGTAGTTTGTTAAGTTTGCTGTTTTATCTTCCAAAATGCACATGTTACTTTTTGATAGTATGTGTCTGATAAGAATATGGTTATGTTATTAATGTTTGTGCTGCTTATAGTTTTAACCATTACTGACATGACCAATTACTCTTGACATGACTGTTCTCCTCTATGTAGATTGCCATTAAAGGAATTAATATCAAATAGACTGCATTTGGATTGGGGTCCCATGGGAAACAACAAAAAAATTTTGATAAAGTGGTCATACACTATATGGATAAAAGTGGAGAGAGAGAGAGAGAGAGAGAGAGAGAGAGAGAGTAACTTTTCACTCAGTTACACTAAGTGGTGTAGGTCAGTTTGTAAGTGGTGATGAATAATACCAATGACGCTTGAGCTGTTTTTCCAATAATTTTGCCAAAAAAGACCGTCATTTTTTTAATTGTTCAGCTGCTTTTCTTATACCTTAACAAATAAATCACACAAGAGCTGTCTCCTACAGATTCGAAGATAGGACTATATGTACTGCTGGACTACGTCTGTGTTGGTTGACTTCCACTCTTTTTTCATACCACCTCAGGCCTTGGGCCATGAGATTTCTGGCTTTTGGATCTTGATCTTCTGTTTTGCTGTTTACTTTGGTTGGCTGGAATCTTGGCTTATAGTTGTCACTGAGTTTGTGCTTGGTAGATGTGTGCTCATGTCAGGGGTGTGGATACCTTGTGGGCTGTGGGGGTTATCCTGCCACTGCGCTTCAGTCAACTGATGTGATCTGTGTCCAAAGAGATATTGTTCAATGTGAGGCCGCTCAGCACACTCTCTTAAGCACTTTCTCCTGCCCTGATGGATCTTAAGGGCACTGTCTGAGGTAACCTTTGCCCAACCCCAAATACAGATCTGGAGCTTGTGTCCTACTGGTACTTACCAGGTATTACACCTGTCTTGTTGCTTATTCCATTCCAAGGTCTGATACCATGTGATCCATTAGTCATGCACCCCTGCTCTTACGGACTCTGTGGATATTCTTTGCCAGGCCGTCATGAGAACTTTCCCTGGTTGTCAGCTGTTCTTTCACAGCCATCACTGGATTACTCCAGGTATTTCAGATTCATATATAGGACTAGGTGTAACAATCCCTTAAGATCAGCACATTCATGACTCAAGTGTCCAGTTTTCAGCAGGAGGTTGACCGTCTGAAGGATGTTCTTGTGAGCAGGTTTGGGACTCATCTTCAGTTATATACCAAAGTGTCAAAGGGTGACAACAACAACAACAACTTTTATTTGTATAGCCCATTTTTACAAGCAATTTGTCTCAAAGGGCTTTACATAACATCATAGTAACATCTTCTGTCCTTCGACCCTCACATCGACTAAGGAAAAACTCCCAGAAAAACCTTTAACACGAAAAAATGGGAGAAACCTCAGGGTGAGCAACAGAGGAGGGATCCCTCACCCAGGACGGGCAGACGTGCAGTGGATGTTGTACAAAGGGTGTTTTGGCCTTACACCCTCAGGTGTAGCAGGCCCACCTCAGGGAGGGCTTTTTTGGTCTTCCTCTAATCCCAAGTTCTTTTAGGAGCTTTACTGTAGAGCTGGCCACAAACCCCCTGCATTCCACCTCTGGATGTATGTACCTTAACGTCCCAGCCTTGGGTGTCAGCATCTGCTATAAGGTTGGGATGTCGCAGATATTTGCGCTCATGTGCCTCCTCCACAACTTCTTCCCAAGGAACTGCCAGCTCAACAAGAACATATTTCTGAGACTCGGACCATAGGACTAGGTCTGGTCTCAGGTTTGTGCTAGCAATCTCCGGCAGAAAGGTGAGTTTCTTGTCCAGGTTGACAAGCATTCTCCAGTCCCAGGACATGGATAATGAGCTTGAGTGTGGATGGAGGAGGTTTGGTTTGCTTCTCTCTTCTTCTTGGAGGAAGGGCATGCAGTATGCGAGTGTTCACTGGCATTGTCTGGTAGAGAGTTAACTGATCTGCTTTTGTCCTCTATTTCAGCTGCCACGGATCTCATACATTAGTTTGTTTGTAGCATATTTCAGATCTAAGATCAGATCCCGCCTGGCATGACATGTTCGACAATAATTTGTTACTTTGAATTCACACTTGTTTTAACACACTAAAATCTCTATATTCTGAGCAGTGGAAGTCGTGTGGACTGAACCGCCTATTTATCATAGGCAGCAATATAGTGTGATAGTGAGCAGGTGAACACACAGAGAAAAGATTGCTGCCCTCAGAAATGCAACCTTTGTCACCAGAAAATCTAAAGAGCATGAGGAACAGTCGATCTGAACACAGCAATGAGAGCTCTGCAACATTTAAAACAAAGTGGTATATAATTTAATTAGCTAACAACAATGCAAAAATACTCATATACTCAAAAATACTCAAGTAATGGTTTTCTTTTCTGTGAAATATTGATAATTTGACATCTCTTGGCCTCAAACAGTGAATAACAATGAACCCACATTCAGAGTGGAAAGTCCTATAAGTAAATGTACTCAGTTACCTTCCGTCATTTCCCCCTGGGGGTGATACAAATAAACTCTTATGCATACAAATATCATCAAAGAAGCCAGAGCTCATACTATTCTTTAGATGATGCTGCCTTTTAAATCTTCATTGACTTGTAAGTGATGGTTGATAGCAAACAGAGATGACAGCGCAGGGCCACTATGCACTGAGCAAACTACAGCCTTTAGCTTTCAAGTAAAAACACATCATCTAATGACCACTCCATCTTTGTCTCTCTCCCCCTCTCGCCCATTGTTTATTCAAATTTTACAGACGGGGTACTTTTTCCAGTTCAGCACCTTCACCAGTTTTGTGAGAGAACGGCATTATGCCAGTGTTATTATGCAATTCATCACCAATAATAGATTTGTTTACGGGGGCCCCCGTCTCTAGCCCGCTCTCAGCGCTGCATTTTCAAAATAATAATAATAATACATAGTGTATAATGACGGTAATGGTACGCAGGCTTTGATAATAGATGTGCTGGGAGGGATAAGGGAGCCTTGATCAGCCTGGGTCTCAGCTCAATTGTCTTCAAAGCACTGTTTAATGTAGAATAGGCATCCTGGGAGATTGTCTCGAAACCAAGAAAAAGGTGGGTGTACGGATAAGAGAAATGAATGCACCGATGGGACCATGCACGAACACACGCACATACACACACACCCGCGACACACACGCAAGCATACACGCAAGCAGGCATAGACTACATACTCAAATAAGCTCTCACACAACCACCCACTGGTGCGTCTCTCCTCAGAGGGCTCTCTGGTGTAAATGTGTTAAAACTCTCCCTTGGTCTTTGGCTTCTGCTGAATAAATCTGTGTTTTAGTCTTCACTTTAGCACTTTAAACTCGGGGTATTTCAAGCATGTTTTCTCTCTGCCTCCTCCTGGGCTTTAACTGAGATCTCAAGCTGCTGACGAATATAGCAGCACTAGTTTTGAGAGCATGCGGTGGTACATGTAGGTGAGAATGTTTTATGACTTTCCCCAGGAAAAGTACAATTCAACCACTTCACTTTTTCAAATTTAAGCACTGATATTACTGTTGAAAAATATGTTTTTAACTTTCATTATCACCTGCTGTAATTCTTAGATTGAACATGAATTATCAAAACACTACTGTATGTCTCACCCTTAGTCTCCAAGTTAAGCAGACACTTTTAAGGAAAAGGCAAAAATGCAAAAAAAAAAAAAAAAAAAAAAGTTACAGGCTTCTTTTGTAATAACTTTTTTTTTTAAATGAGCTGAAATAAATTATGATTACAGAATATTTACAGAATACAACATTATTTGTTACGTCTGATTCGGGTGAAGAAGAGCACTAAAAAAAGAAAAGCAATGTTAAGCTATATGGCAGACAAGTCTTGTTCAA
The DNA here is from genome assembly GCF_020382885.2 of Scatophagus argus. Lineage (NCBI taxonomy): Eukaryota > Metazoa > Chordata > Actinopteri > Scatophagidae > Scatophagus > Scatophagus argus. The sequence continues at coordinate 3,222,818 of NC_058493.1, forward strand.
ACGCAAAATAAACATCAGCTCCTCATTGAAGAAATTAGCCCTGAAGGATTTCTGGCCGAAGGCTTTATCACTTTTTGAGTCAGTCAACATGATGCAAGCAAGATGTCTATTGAGCAAACAGAAATAACCATATTATCATTTTTCTGTTCTCTTTTATTCTAGTTTTCTTAAAAATTTCATTAAAGACACTAAAGTTTTGCTTCCTCCATACCACTCCTTTAGTAATTTCTGGCAGACAGATATGATATTGGTGTGTTTTCAGTAATAAGTTATCAGAAATCTATAACCATCTTTAAAATTTACATACAGGAGATACTGGCCAAAATCGAAAGATTATGAGTTAATTTCTAACACTGCACACTGATCCATATCTAAAAGTATTGCATTTAAACTACACAAACAGCCTGTAGTCCTTTTTACAGTAAAAAAAAACAACTGTGATAAGCAGTTAGGGATTCAATGCCTTTGAACCTAGGAGGTGAACAGGCACCCACACACACAAACACATCCTCACACTTGCACATACTTTCAATAATAATAATAATAAAAAACCCTCATGCACACAGAGGATGGACAGAGAAGCAGAGCCATGGTGGACACGTATGGCCCATTATTACATGTGATAGGAAATCACAGACACACACACACACACACCCACACACACACACTCCATATGTCGCCAGGTGTGCCTGTCACGATCTCCTGCCCTGTGCACCACTATAATCAATTTAACAGGATAGTTTCATCATCAAATATCCAAATGATGATTGCTTACTTTACCTAATCTCCTAATGCAAGTGACCTCTAACTGCGTGGAGGGTAATCATGTTTTTCTGCTTGTTGCTATACTCCTGTATGTGTGTGCTTCAAGCTGCCTGGATGGGTACGGTTTGCCTGTTTTATTTTGGTAAAACACCGGGGAATGCTGAAGCACTGCAGAATGCCTCTTGTAATCAAATTTCTTTATGTGTGTTAGTGTGTGTGTGCGCTCTTTTTTCTGCTGTTTGTGATTGGCGTTGAATGCAAAGTGACTGTCAGTGATCCTCATGAATGCCGAAGTAGCTCATTGACTGTGAACTGGGTCTTGTTAGCAGTTGGGTAAGCAGGAACAGAAATATAAGCACTTAGACTATTTATTCATGCCGACTGCCTTCCCCAGGCTTTTTGAAGGTAAAGAGGAGTGTTTTGTGTGTGCGTGTTTTCATATGTGTCTGTCTCTTTGCATGGGTATAAGGGAGAGAGGGGAAGAAAAAGAGAAAGATAAAGACTGACTAAGATGACAGCGTGATAGTAGTGGCAGTGTGAAGATTTTGCCATTTAATCACTGGTCTATTGCCTTGGAAACAGATTTTTGCAGGTGAAAACAGTAACTGATTTGCCATCTTCATTGAAGTTTTGTAACTTTTTGTTGAATAGTTTTGTTTGATTGAAGGTCTGTTTTCCATTAGCGTGTAATCATCTGAAGAAAACCATTGTGTTTTTGTTACCTTAGATTGAGCCTTATAATCTATAGGATTTGTGATACATGAAGATGAATTTGTAGTTTTTTTCTTGTGCTTCTCTCTTCTGTTTGTGCCTGCAATGCTTGTCTTTCGCTGAATGAAATGCTACATTTATATTTATAAACCCTACTGGAGTCCAGGACTCCATTCAGGTTCCCATCCCATATTCCCGTCTCTGTTTATGTTTAGGTAGGAAGACCAGGTATAGTTAGTTAGTATAGGGTATAGTTAGGAAATGAGATTTTCAGTTCATGAAACCATAACAAAATGTAATCAACAGTAATCACTTTGGTTATACTTAGGCAAAGATCATGATTTTGGGTAGGCTTTAATAAAAAATTATCAGAGATTATGCTGTGGGTTGTTTCCTCAATGGACAATGTATTAACATGGTAGAAAGCTGGACTTTACTGAGTACACTGTACTATTTGTTCTTCAGCCTTTTAAGGAGCAGAACATTTCCTACATTAAAATGTTACTTTTTTTATTAGACAAATTATTTGCTGTCAGTAGACACTTAAAACTCTAAGTTCAACTGAACATATTTTATTTCAGTTTCTTCTGGTTTATTTAATTGTTGTAATTAATTTGAAATCAGTTGGAATTATTTAAATGAGAAAACTAAGCCTAAGAACCAGTATTGTTAGACTATTACAACTGACTACTGTCTGACTCCTTCCTCCATTTCCTCCACCCTCAAGTCTGTAAAATAACACATGGGTTATTTTAATCAGAAGCATATATGCATACACATTTCCAGTTGGCACTCTAATCATCATTGTTGCAGGTAAAAAATAAGAAAACATTCAGTGTTACCAGATTTAGCTTACCAATGATTTAGTTTTGAAGTTTGTAGAAAACAAAGAGAAAAGACCATGACACCAAAACAAAAAGACCAAGAATCTTTCATTTGTTAGTTGGTTAACTCCACTTTTTTGCCAAAACTGCATAGTGATCCAGGTTTTCTGCCATAGTTATTAATGGAGAGGTACAATGTTTGATCCAATGGGTAATTGTCACTTGTAGTCAAAATCAAAGTAAACACTCAAGTGTACTAAACATATAAATAAGCTTTATCTGCATATTTATAGGATCCTTATTTGTGAAATTCCCTTCCCTTCACTCTCAGAATACTGTTGTGGGTGTGTGTTATGGACCTCCTGGGTTCCACCATCACCCGGGACCTCAAGTGGGAGCTGACCATCAGCTCCCTCATCAAAAGGGCCCAGCAGAGGATGTTCTTCTGAGGAAACTGCTGAGGAAACTCAAGATGCCAGTCAAGATGATGGTTCAGTTCTACACGGCCATCACCATCACTGTGTGGTACGCTGGGGCCACTGCCAGGGACAAGCACAGACTGCAGCGTGCTGTGCGCTCTGCTGAGATGGTGATCGGCTGCAGCCTTCCATCTCTCCAAGACCTGTACACCTCCAGGACTCTGAGGCGTGCAGGTCGGATCTCAGCTGACCCTTCTCACCCTGGACATGGACTCTTTGAGAAACTCCCTTCAGGCAGGAGGTTACGGTCCATTTGGACCCAAACCTCACGCCACAAGAACAGTTTCTTCCCCTGTGCTGTTAGACTGTTGAACACCAACTGACTAACATGCTGCCCTGCACTTTAGTAACTGATTTTTGCTCATGTCATTATCCACCTGCTGTTCATTTGCACTGTTTTTCACCCACTTGCACTATACTCCACCCTGCACTACCTCACTTTTAGACTACCTCCAGAAACATATTTACTTTACTTATCTTATTTTATTTTGTGTTACCTTATTTTATTTTATTCTTCTATTATATGTTTCTTGTTACGTTCTATGTATGCACCAATCACCAAGACAAATTCCTAGTAATGTGAAACAAAATGTGAAATAAAGTCTTTCTGATTCTGATTCTGATTCTTTTGCACCCATCATCATATAACTGAAAGTCAAGTCAGAGACATTTAAAAGCATCCTGTGTAGTAAAACTATTAACAAATGTGTGTGTGTATTAAGATTTGTAAATGTTTAAAAGAATCTTTAAATTTGTACTGAGATCTGCAAATGCATGTGACCATTTGCAAATGTGTGTGGTACGTGTACCTCAGTAGCTACACAACCTATGTAGAACCAGTTGGCGGTATCACCCATCTTAACCATGATCGTTTTTCCAATGTAGGAGGAGGTGGGTGCTAACTAATGCCTGACCTTCCACTCACTCCTTTCCCGCTTCATGCCTCTCCTGCCCCCACCTGTACCCACTGTGTCTTTGCCATCCCCAGAGTCACAGTCCAATATTTTTAATGCATTATTATTATTTAAACATATCTTTTACATCTAGCCAATGACTTGTAAGCATGAATGAAACAGCTGATGCAAATGACCTAACACAAGTTCAACTTTAGTAAATGTGCTTAATACGAGGTCATGGAACAATTAAAGGTCCAATGTGTAGGAATTTGGTGCAGAAATGGAATACAGTATTTATCATTATGTTTTCATTAATTTACAATTGCCTGAAACTAAGAAATGTAGCATTTTTCGTTGCCTCAGAATGAGGAGAATGAGTAAATTTGTAGACGAAGTGGGTCCTCTTCCATGGACTTCTCCATGTATTCACAGGGGCCCAGAGTGGAAAAACCAAATTGTGACTCTTGAGAGGGCCTTTCACATTTTAGATTTTTTAGCGATCACCATAGGGAAGCATGAACGAGTGGCATTTACTTGATTGCACTGTGCAACCTCACTGCTGGACGCAGCTAAGTCCTACACACTGGATCTCTAAATCCTAACTCCAGTCTATTCCTTTAAGACCATTTGACATCAAAAATGATTTGGGCTTTTTTGTTAATGTTTATCTCTTATAAAAAGCAAAATTAAGAAAATATTGGCCACAAAAGTGACCCACCGTTGGCTTAACATAATCAACAGCCATTGGCATTGGTAACAAATGCTGAAAGATAGAGGAAAAGAGTCAGTTAACTGGATCAAAAATTTGAAAATTCACTTCATACTGGCAACAGTGATACAAACATGTGGCATCAAGGCTGAGACTAACACAGCACCAAACAAAGCAGTCAGAGGCCTGCAACATCCTGCAGCAGTGCTTAAGCCCTACAAGGTCATGCAATCATTTATGTCCCATGACTCTGGGCATTTTATGCATGAGTACTCTTTAACAGTTGCAATTATCTGTATCTGACACGCAAACATGCAAACTGGTGTGACATGTATTACATATCTGTATTACCTATATATTAATTTTAAATAAATGTCACACTTAAGCTGTGCTATTTCGTGGAGTATTGGATGGTGGTGGCAAATGGCTGTTTAAGATGCAAAGTATCTATCATCTCATAATTTTTCAGCTGTAGATCCAAACATTTATCTAATATTAGAATGTGCTCAGTAAATGATATGGGGCAGATAGACTTTTCTTTAAAAAAAAAAAGCAGGATGGTTGCCCAAGTGCTTAATGCAGTTAAATCCCTAGTGGGTTTAGTCATTCAGAGTCATACAGGTGTGTGACATCCTTTTCCAGTTAGGATCAAGCACAGTGTACAAAGAGAGGAGGAGAGATGGAGAAAGTGAATTGTAATAGTGAATGTGTGTTCATATGCATGTGTGAACATGCTAGTGAATGTAAGTGTTTTTTTTTGTCTAAGTGAGTTCGTAGGGTGAAGTGGGTTATAGAGGCAAAAAAGAGAAAGGAAATCCTTTTATGTATTATCAAATGTTTCCCTTTAGAAATTCAACACTCTTTTCAATATTGAGTCTAAAAAGAATGTGCTCAAGACTTTACCCTGCCCGCTAGAATTAGTCGGAGGACCATTTTTAGTCATAAATTATGCACAGAAACAAAGAGATAGTCTCTTTTTTTGTTCTCTCAGCGTACGGGCCTGAGCAAATGCCTTTTAAAAATCTTTAAAATTGTCCATTCAACTCAAAGTTACTGAGTGTAGCAAAAATGTCGAAGACATAAAGTCGGGGGAAGATTGAATAAAATAATGCGGGGGGACAGATTAGTCATGGAGTTGAGCCCACACGCTCTTTCAGCCGCCGCACAATGCCACTTTTTATAAGCAGCCCCCATCTCCACAAAGGCTGCGTTCAATATATCGAGGATGATACATGGTCAGACGTGTAATCTCTCTTTGATTCTCTGCTCTCATTCATCCCACAACCTTTTCAGCCCTGACACTGATGAGCTACTGGGCTCGATCACACACACACACACACAACACAGACAGGCACACACTGTCAGACATGTACGCTCATGAGATGTGCCACCATAAATGTACATATGTGTCTACACTCTTGCACTGACGAATGTACATGGGCTCAAGTACTCGTGTGCATGCGCACGCACACACACACACACACACACACACACATACAGAGACAGTACTTCCTGGTCTTAAGAGTTCATTACAGCCACAGCCAGTCCTGGCATCTCTATTGCAGCTCCACAGTCTCTCTGTGGTTTTATTGACCAGAATGTTCAGGTGGTGTATGCACAGAGCCAGCTATTGTTGTAAGATAATGGCACACAGTGTGATGGAGGTTTAGAATTATAAGCGATATTGGATTTTTCATATTGTGAAAATGTTATGGTTCCATTCTTGGCCAAATAACTTGGAATTGCCCATAAGGTTCTACCTGTGGGTGTGCTGAATTTCACGGGCAATATGTCATGGAATTTGCACATCCTCACCCTTATGCTGTTAAACTTTTACTCTTCTCTGTCTACTTTATTTGGTACCTGCTTGTGTGGTGTTTTTAAGAAATGCTTCTATAAATTACTTCATTGTTTACTTGACAACGATGAACGTGTAAATGTGGAATCAGGTAAGACCGTGGTTGGTAACCTTTTTGACCCGCAACACTTTTAAACTAAACGATGTCTCCTTTAAGCTGTTGCACAGTTGTCATGTTGTCATTTGCTTGCTTCCAGTCCATAACCTGACAAACAGACTGAACTGACATTTTGTCTTAGTTCATCCATTCAGCCAGACATTGTCTTACTGTTATTCAATTTCTAGCAGTAGTGAGTGGCAGACATGGAAGTCGTGGTAGCAGTTGCTGGTAGCAGAAGACTTCCTATTTCTCACATAGATTAATGATAGATTAAAGTCAATTTAAGAGTTGTTAATAGTTCTTTCTTTAATTATAATTTGTTGTCTGCATGTCAGCTTATTACAACTTGTTCAGTACAGGCATCCAATATTGTGCTTCCTATTAGGAAATGGAACCTTTTAACAGAGTTAACAGCAATTACTTAGTGAGCCTATAAAAGCTATTTTTACAGATATTTCTAAACTCCATCAGCACATGCATGGACCCACTTGTGCTGATGAGTGTGTCGGTTTAAAGTATGTAAAATCAGAAATATTGATATATATTTATATTTATATATAATGCCTTGTTAAAAAATCCCTCTTGTCATCTGAGCATGGAGTATCTGAAAGGTAGTATCTTTAGTTATTATGTGTTATTACAAATGTTAATGGGATTTTAGATGAGGTTTTCTTACTTCAGGAAGAGACCCCGGAAGGCATGGTTTGATTAAATGTTTCTATTTAGACTGACAAATTTGAAATGCGGCAAAAAAAAAAAAAACAAAAATAAGTCAACCAGTGAGGTAACAAGTGGAGAGAAATTGGAGACAAGCAGACAAAAGACTTGCAGACAGACAATCAAAGCATCTCTAACAGTGGTCTTTGTCACCCTCGAGTACAGTATGCTGACTAATCAGAATCAGCAGATTTCCAAACTCCCCCACAACAACATTGAATGACACTCCCTAAATATTACAACTGCCTTGTGTCCCACTGTGACAAAGACCCTACATACCTCCATTGTGAACACAACACACACATAGTGGCACATATGGACACACACTCCCACACCAAAACACATATGGCTATTTACCTCCATTTAACAAATTCCATGACCTCTTAGATTTTCTTCATGTGAAGAAGATTGCTGCCTATGCTCAGATTCATTATGGTGATTGAATTTCCTTCAATAGCAAACTTTTTAGTGAGAGAGTGAGAGAGAAATGGAGGGGGGAGTAAATAAGAAACTGAATGAGAGACAGACAGCGAGTGAGAAAACATAAAGAAAGAGAGGGAGATAATCAGAGGAACAGAGAGTGACAGGAGAATGAGCAGGGGTAATAACTCCTCTGGGAGCCAAGAAACAAAAATGCAGTATTTTTCACCTGCTTCCATCTGCTTCCTGCTTCTGTCTTAATTTTCACCTCATTACTTAATGTCTGTCTTCATGCCTGTTTATAGGATCAAATGCTAAATTACAAATGCAGTCAATATTAATCCCTCAATTTTGGCCTCCCTTTAAAGGATACAATTGGATTTTTTTCAAGTCTGTCTTGATACAAAACTCAAATACCATGTATTTGCTGGGAGACTTATTAGTCTCTGTCGCCATTCCTCCTCTCTATACTGGCAGATTCTTTCATAACTTGATAAAATCAGGACAAAATCCATACTTTTACCATAGCCAAACCAAGAAGCTATATTTGTCCTGGTACTGCAGGTGTTGTGTTCTGGCAACAAATCTCTTAATGTAAAGAAACACTGTCTGGAGAGCAGCAAGAACTTCACTGTTTACCATCTAAAGTGACCAGAATAGCATTAGCAGGTATGTTACCTTGTTTGCTGTGCTAACTAGCATTAACAAACTATCAAACCCACAGACTAAAATTAAATTAGCAGTACAGTTTTCACCAGTGAACATTTGTTTTGTGATGGAATTTGATAGACCTGCAGACTTTCACATTATTCCCCTCAGAGTGATTTGTAGTAACATCTATGATGACTTTACATTGCGCCATCATCAGGTCAATCTTTTTTCACCCAATACTTTGGTATATGACCAGACACCTCAGCTGCACTTTGTGTTTAGTGCTAATTAGGAAATGTTAGCACACTAACATGCTGAACGAAAACGGTGAACACAGTAAACATACCAGTAATACTTTGTACACATCAATATGTTTAAATACCACTATAGTGAAAAGAGGGTTTTTTCTTTCTGTTTCTACAGTTCAGCGTTTGAGTTCACTGTGTGAATGATGTATGTGCAGACTCTGACACTAGTGGACTTTACAGGGAAGTAGGGGATATTTTGTGTTCAGCAGTTACAATTTTTCATATTCATATATTCTGAAATTTATAATAAGGGAGAAGGAATCAGTACAATTTTAACGATTTTAATTCTTAATTATATGATTATTTATGCGAAAAACATGTGACACGCATTAGACCTTTTTTATGTTTAATCAGGAATGAAGGGGATGTTTAATGTTGTTGTTGTGAGCATGCTCACATTAGCATTTAGCTTTGTACTTCGTTGTGTTTAAGATTTATTTCATAAAGGAGAGCATGGGCCAAGAGGTTTGCAAAAAACATAAACAAACAGACAGTTGGATTTAAGGACTCTTATATAAATTTCATATGTGAACTTGGCACTTTGTATACTCTGACTTGGACACACAAGCTCATCAGCACAAAGCATATGTTTCTTTTTTTTTTTTTAAATTTATTTATTCATTATTACTATTATTTTTTACCTGTTATCCAACAGATGTTTGCATCTTCTAAGGTATTTTTTATGACTGCAGAAGTGTTTCCTGTTCGCCAAGAACAGCTTAGTCTGAGGCAAAACTAACATTTCAATCCAGTGTTTCCACAAACTGTGTCCAGCTTTTCAGAAACAGAACTACAAACATGGCTACACTTTTCTCTTCTTTGTTATATGAGATGTATGCCATGATAATGAGTATTAAAAAGAGTGTGCACAGTACTCACAAATTGGGGTAAAGCTAACTTGCTAAAGCTAGCTTTGGCTGAACATTTAACATATTTTTGGGCATCTTTGTCTTTATAAATATCAAGAAATGAGGGCAGTGAAAGAGCAGGCATAACAACATCAAAAGTCCATAGCAGGACTCTAATCAGGGGCGTTATGTTAACATGGTGAAGACCCAGAACTGCATTTTTGTTCTCCCATCTTTCAGTGTAGTTCCATTTAGATCTTCTTGTGGCCAACATGAACAGGAGGAATGATTACAGAGACCAGTGATTCTCTCAATGTACATATGGGCATGTGAGTACTGTATTAAGATAGACTTCAAAAGATATGAGACTAATCTTTAAATTGAGGCCTTGCTTATGATGGCTTACATACATAACTGGTATACATATGTAATTTTGCTTTTCTCTGACTCTGTCTCTCTTTGGCCATCCCTCCCTCTTTCTCCCTCTTTCTCTTTCCTTTTTTACACCAGTAGCACCTGGACCTGCACTATTCATCATGTGGATGACTCGGAACATGAATTAGTTTTCTTTTTTTTTATGGTGCAAGATGAGAGGGCCAGATGGCATAAAATTAAAAAAAAAAATGCTGGAAATAAAAAAAGAGAACATGGATGGAGGGAGGAAAGGAGTTGAGGAAGGAGGGAATGGAGATGAGAACTACATAATTTAGGGTTTTTCTTTTTTTGTCACTATATTGTCTTCTGTTCTTTACACTCTGTCTTCCATGTTATCGTAGAGGGCACATGGTAGTGTTGGATTAGGGTCTTGGATTTTTTACACCATTACGCTCTGTATTAGAGCTTTTCACATGACCTCCATTGTCGTTTCTTTATACTTCAAACAAGAAAATTGTGAAACTCTAATTAGTCTGTATAATTGAGGGCGGATGAAGCACTGCCAATCGGAGCTTGTCTCATGCAAGGTGGAGTGGTTTTGTTCACTGGCTGTCTTTTCATGGTGGCCTGGCCTCTCTTTATTTCTCTCTTTTTCTCTGTCTCTGTCTGTCTCTTCCACACTCTCTTCTAGCTTTGTGCTCGTCCCTTGTTTGAAAAGCAGAGAAAAGGCTCTATTCGAGAGGGCCAGGAGGTGAGGGTTGCATTATTAAAGCATCAATTGTGACCAATTACAGTTGTGCAAGTGCATGCTCAGTACCTGCTGCATACAGTTTGGCTATGGAAGACTGGCAGCAGGCTCTAGCCACCAGCAGGCCAAGCAAGCGACCGAAGCAACTGCTTGTTGTCACTGCAGACCAACAATACTCTCTTTGCATCTGCTGTTAGTTTGCTTAGCTACGGTATTTGTCCTTATCTTCACTCAACTGAATGAAAAACAGGTTCTGTCTTCTTTATCCTGTTGTATCAGGCTGAACGCAAACAGCAAACTCTGCTTGGCGATAACACGCTGCCTTTCTGAGGAGTAATGAAGACATGCTCAGTGGTGAGACTGTTTGTTCAGGATGCATAGATATGGTGGTAAATAACCTCCAGTTGATGACTGATGCCTTAACTCTTTAATTTGATATTATCTCTTTTCTGAAATAAGAATATGAATCAAATCTAGATATTTGCTGTATTTGATATAGTCTAAGAAGGTTTGTTTTCTCCAAATCAAATTCATTTTCTGAATCACATCCTGTCTTAGTCATTTTGGTTTATTTTGGTATTTAAAATCTTAAATACTTCTAGCTTTTTTCCTGAATTTTCAACCAGAAAAAGCTAGTTAAGTGGACCTTGAGGTAAAGGGGCAAACCCTGATTTTACAAATCAAAGTCAGTGTACTTGCAGGAGTACTGTACAACCTGTGACAGCAGATATATAATTAGTTCTGTTGCTCCAGAGGAGCTTTTAAAAGTCTTGGAAAATGACCGCTCTAATCGGAACTTGGACTTGAGACTCTGAATTTTTAAAAGAAAGACTGCTTACAAATTGGATTTGTGGGCATTAGGGAAACGGGAGGGATGTGTCTGCTCCTGCTGCTTCAATTTCGATTGTTCTTTTAAAATTCCATCTCTTCTGAGTCAACATAAGTTTGATACTAAAATCTCTGTAGTGCACCTTCAAGATTTATTTTTCTAACAGACTTTTTATAATAACAAAACTCCAACTCCATCTAGGTTTAGACTCCGTCCTGTTTGTGATGTATGGGTGTTTCTGGACCAAACAGTTCTGGAACTGCCCAGATACCTCCAAGAGCCTTGTTTCTGTTTGCATTCGCACTGCCAATAGCAAAGCTGAAGTGTTGTAAGCTGACTGGCGGTTGGTAAAGCAGCAACAACAATTTGACAGACATTGGTAGGTGTTTTCTTTCATTTCTGATTCCACTGTTACCAGCTGCTGTTGTTGGGTAATGTTTCACACAGAATTTTAAAAATGGCAGTTGATGCTTTGCCTCATGTGTTAAACCAATCAACACAAATACTTATGTACCAATCACCTTACACTTATGTCACTCAGGAGTCCTCTTATGCTGGGAGAGAGCCTATTTTGAACTATGAACTCAAGAGTTCCTCAAAACTGAGTTCTGAAAACTTCGATAGTTCCTATTTCTTGCAGCATGGATACAATAAAAAAGGAGTTCTTAGAAATATGGCTCTGTACAGTGACCTATGGCTGGCAGAAGCTCAGAAAGTAGGCTTCTGTTGATATCTTAATCTCATAAACAGCACAGAAAATAGTCCCTTTTCAGAAACTTCTACCAAAATTTAAATTCGATTGTCTTGCTGTACAATTTATCATACAAACAAACCTTTAAATCAACACTAATACAATTCTGAAACACTATTAGAACTTCTACTTCATGTACTGCAACATTTTAAAGGTTCCAGTTATGAACAAAAGCATATGTGAATGTGTAATTCCACCCCTTTAGGTATTCACTGAGAATTTCCCCGCTGTTGGACTAATAAACGGCTATCTCATCTCATTCAGAACAGTTGAGGCATGGTGACTGACCAGTAAATACGACTGTCAACGATACCTGCAGAGATCAACCATGACATTACATAACATCCACCAGTAGACACACACATACACACACTTAAAAAGCATGCACATGAGTGGAAGTGCCGATGTGATGTCGAGCAGCTACTGTCATGCTATCAATCATGGTTACGAGGCCAGCGCTTCCCCGCTACGTTAACTTCATGACCTCTGGACCCAATCTCAATTAAATTTCTGATGAATCTATGATTCATATACAGTCTCCTGTCACTGACCTGTCATTCAACACATCCTGATGAGAAACCAGGCTCTTTTTATTATATTTTTGGACCAGATGCAAATAAAGCAATAGCTCAGGGATTCAAGAGAAGAGAAGAGAGGGAGAAGAAAGATGGAGAAGAGAGAGGATGAAAACATCAAGGAAATGATTGCGGGGAGGTTGAGTGTGTTCGCTGCACACCAAAGGGGGTTAAGACAGGGTTTGGCTGGCAAAGACAAGCCAACAGAGACACAAAGTGCTAAATCTAAAAAGTTTCTCAGGCATTGTTTTGAATCCCTAACAAGGGGGACTGTGAACAACAAGGAACATAATTTAGATTTCCTCCCCCCTCATCTGTTTTCCTTTTCCATGTATCCAAGCACATAAATAGCTATCTTAACAACTTGATGCTATTTTGAATAGGGGCTGCATCTCCCTGTGGATTTCCATGAGTGAGGCAATTTGCCGGCGAACAGGTGCGTTTTTAATGCTTTCATACAATTAAAACAGAATCTACCTTCCTTCTCCCTTCCCTGTTTTCAGAGGCGCCCTCCTTTCATACTTAGGTTGAATTGATTTAGTTTGTCTAATTAAACTCAGAATAAGATGTTAATTACCTAACAAGGTCACCTCTCTCTACCACCAAATTTACCGTTGGTATCCTTTCTTCAACAGTATTTTCTTCCAGGATTCAAAGAGAAAGTAGAAGAATGGTGTTAATTGCCTATATGCAGTGTCCCATTTTTAAATTTGAACGTCTTTTTCCCCCAGAATTTTCCTTTTCTTGGGTCTTTTTGAGCTTTGAGAAAATGGGGATTCATTGTGCCATTGTTCCTTTCTCTCTTGCCCTCCACTCAGAAACGATGCGTCAACTCATCACAATATGGCCTTTGTCTACATTTACCAAGTTTCCCATACTCAGTGTGCAGGAAGAGAAGAGGACTGATGGTTTGTGTTAAGAGGGAGCATGGATCAGAGATAGGTTGCTCGGTGAATTTTCCTCACTATAAAGCTGATATTTTACCCTGTAGCACTAGTAACTAATATCTTAAAAACTTTTTTCAATTTTTTTCTTTCTTTTTTTCTCTTTTACATTTTTAACAGACACAAACATAAAGGGATTACAAATCTCTTTTCAAAAATAGCACCACCAAATACACCAGAAAACACAGAGAGTACAAAAAATATGAGACAAACTCACAATGTCTTCGGTAAAAAATATTCACAAAACACGTAGGATCGGAAAGATACAGTAAGATTATAACAGCAATAAATCAGATTGATAAACATAATCGCTCAAAAATATAAATATGCCTAAAACACTGAATTTAATTTTAATTATCTAAAATTTCCATAAAATGTAATCACATAAGTTCAGTCTAAAAGATCACTTTTATTGCAGTGTTTTTCTGTTATGTTGATTCAGTGCTTACAAAGTAAGTAGCTTGAGTACAATTTATTACAGGAGACAGAACATTTACAATTAACTTATACAAAAAAATTAGATGGAAATTTTACATACAGTTAAAAAAAATGTAATATTTGGGAGTTTCTTAAAGTGTGACACAGTGGTGCAGTGGTCAGCACTGTTGCCTCATAGCAAGAGGGTTCGAATCCTGGTCTGGAATCCCGGTCTGGGCCCTTCTATGTGGAGTTTGCATGTTCTCCCTGTGCCTGCGTGGGTTTTCTCCGGGTTCTCCGGCTTCCTCCCACAATACCAAAAACATGAACATTAGGTTAATTGGCTACTCTAAATTGCCCCTAGGTGTGAGTGTGAGAGTGTGTGGTTGTCTGTCTTTGTATGTCAGCCCTGTGATTGACTGACGACCAGTCCTGGGTGAACCCCGTCTCTCACCCGTAGTCAGCTGGGATAGGCTCCAGCCCCACTGTGACCCTGATGGTTAAGTGATATAGACAATGGATGGAGTTTCTTCAATGACTATTTTAGACGCACTGACAACATCATTATTGAAACATATTTCAAATCAGGGACAGCATTCTTGAAAGATCTTTTTCATTCCCCAGTGCACCCTCCAGGGATACCTGTGGGTTTCACTGGCCTTGTCAAATTTTGTCTGCCTTCTTCTAAAAAGTTCAATATTGTGCTCCATTTAACCCACATAGAAGCTGTAACATACATAGATAAATATGTACAGCTGACACGACGAGATTCTTGCAGGATATCAGAAGTTATAAAGTTGTGTGAATTTTATGCAGTCTAAAGACACAGGGTGCAGACAATTTCAGAAAATTCCAAACCAGCTTAATTGCTGCATATCACTGGTTCTCCAGAACTCTTCCAGAGGTATGAACAGCATTCTTCCAAAACATATTCTCTAATTTAGTGTTTAAGATGATGGTGGTGGAGAGCACAGTCACTCCAGAATCTCATGTGGATGGTCAGTTGGGTTGAGATCAGGTGAATGTAAAGGCCAAACCATATGATTCAAAACATTTTCATTCTTAATACATCTTTCAGTGAGCCCCCATATTTTACTTATTTATTCAGGATTTCCTTTGATTTGTTGCCCATCTCTATGCCCATTCATATTCTAGCCACTTTATAGTGCTTCAGTATATTATTCACAACACACACTGGTCAGTCAGCTGAGCATTAGCTCAGTAGTTAATAGGGCTGCCCTTTAACCACTGTACCAGTTTTGCAAAAATGTGGCATGGTGGTAATATCTTGAGAAATGAGCTCACCATTGTCACCACACTGGGCCAGTAATGGAAGATTCACTCTCAACTTTGATTGTACTCTATAATCAAATCAGTGAGAAACCATATCCATTTCCAATTCCCTGCAACTCCATTAATACATTTCTAAGCTAACAAACACCTTAGAACACCAGCTGAAACATAAATACATCACAGTCCTACCTAAGACATCTGTAAATACTGTCTGAAATTTGTAGTGAGTGCAAGGAATAAAAAACAAATAAAAGTGTTGGAAGTTGCCCTTGTAAAGTTTCCACATTTCCACGGCCACTTACTGTAGTCCTATTTATCCATCTAGGAAAAAAAATACAGTTGACCAACTCAGCAGCAATGTTATGCTGTTGTGAGGAGTTGCTGAGCTGATTTTGCTTTTTGAGAAGTAACCTAACATTACCAGTGTGATCCTTAAAGAAGAGAACAGATATAAACTTTCAAATAAACCAGAATCTATTCAACTTTTCATTAGAAATAAAGGGTCTTTGATTTCACAAACACAGACTTATCATGTGACTGGGGTCTACCACACCAGACAGGATCCCAGATGCAGGCTGTGCAAAGATGCCCCTGAGACAATTCAGCACATAACAGCAGGGTGTAAGATACAGGCAGGAACATGGAACGCCATGACCAAGAGGCATAATATGGGGCTGGAAGTCCCAAAGTCAGAATAAGATGCCTTCCAAGGTGTGAGAACGACCAAGCTAACATTCTGTGGGACTTCCAGATCTAGGCTGACAAAATAATTATGGCGAACCAGTCAGACATTGTGGTGATCAACAAAAAATGCCAGAAGGCAGTGATGATAGATGTAGCAATCAAGAAGAAGAAACATAAAAAAATACCAAGGGCTGAAAGAGAAGCTAGAAAAGATGTGGTGAGTAAAGCAACAGTGGTGCCAGTGGTAATCAGGGCACTGGGGCTGTGACCTCCTAAACTGGAAGAATGGCTCCAGCACATTCCAAGTACAACATCAGTGACCTCTGTCCAGAAGAGTGCTGTGCTAGGAACAGGTAAGGTACTGTGCAGAACCCTCAAACTCCCAGGCCTCTGGCAGAGGACCCCAGCTTAAGGAAGACACATACAGACACATAGGGGATTGGAGGGGAGGGTTAAATTATACACACACACAATCTGAACTTTCCACTTTCAGGGCAGTCTGGCCAGAAAGACAGTGGAGAGGAGGAGAATAGGAGGTTAAGAGAGGGGAGGAGAAGAAGCAGCAAAGAGAGAAGAAAAAGGTAAAGTTCAGGGGCAATGGAGAAAAGAGGAGTGGGAGGTAAATTAGGTGTGTAATGTGAGGTTGATATGAAGTGATTGAGTGTGGTGACCTCCTGTCAAGAATCGCCCTTCCTCCTCGCTCACAGTCAGATAAACCCCTTCTCTTTCTCGTCATCCGGCAAAGATTCCTTCCACCAGGTACACAGCGTGCATGGACCCAGAGATCCTCTTTATTTCCCTCCTGGTGTCTGTCAGGGGTCTTTTACATCCAAGAACCTGTTTGTGTCAGGATTATGTCTGGATTACATTTACACATCACATTTAAAGATGTCTGCTGTATACATTTCATTTTCCCTCAACATAATAGAGAACAGCATCTATCTCTGGGTGAGTGGATCTTTCCATGGATCTCTGTTTCCTATCTTTCTGACTGCCCAAATGGAATAATCAAATCAGAACATTCCTTATTGTCTGTTCTGACTGAATATGAATGGTTAGTGATGGGACCTATAGACGATCACTTGGTGTTTTTATTTACCTCATATCAAACAAAAGCTTTATTTTGCACAGGCTTTTATGAAGACAGATCTTTATTTCAAATTCCTTGTTTTTGTACAATAAGTCCTATATTTCTAGACCCGAGGGCAACACAGAATGTTGATATTTTTAAGGGGAAACTCAAGATCTTCCTTTTAAGTCTAGATTTTGAATCATATTTATTTATTTGCACATTTATTTATACATTTTCATCTGTTTTACTATTTTGTATGCTCTTTTATTATATTTTTATTATTCTGACTGGTTTAATTTTAATATCCAACTTTTTATTCCAGCCAATATCTTTATTATATATCTATAGATATTATATATTTCTTTATTTCTTTATTATCTTTATTCTCCCTCTTTATTATTTTTATTATTCAATATTTATATTTTATCAGTAACTTTGTTTTCCTTTTAATATCCTACTTTTTATTTCATTTCATTTTATTTTTCAATTTTTCATGCATTATTCTGCATTTTAAAATTTACATTTTAGTTGTTTCCTCATTCCATATTAGGATAGCCTTTCCTCATCTCCCCTTATATTGAATCCTTTGTTTGTTTCTTACATCATTACATTATTTTGCATGAAAAGTGTTATACAAACAAAGTCTGATTGATTGATTGATCGATTGATATTTTATGATCTGCTGCTGTTTTTGTTTGATGTTGATATTGTCAGCGTACAGCCACCATAATGTACATTTTCCCAGCCATATTATAGGACTTGTCATAATGAGCACTCTGCTGAAGGGCATGGTGCTGAATGTGGGCAATGTACAGTCTGGGCAAAAAATAATGGCACCCCTTCACTTCTGTCAGATAATGCACCACTTCTGCCAGAAAACTGTTGAAATTACAAATGCATTGGTATTCACATGTTTATTTCTTTTGTTTGTATTGGAACAAGACAAAAAAGCAGAGGAAAAAAAGTCAAATCTGCTAACATTCTACACAGAACTCCAAAAATGGACTGGACAAAATTATTGGCATGTTTTCAAAATTGTAAGAAATAATTGTATTTCAAGCATGTGATGCTCCTTTAATTTGTAATTAAACTCATCTGTGGCAATTAATATGTGCTGACAATATAGAAATCACACTTGCAGCCAGTTAAAATGGAGAAAAGTTGACTCAACCTTTGTGTTGTGTGTCTGTGTGTACCACCCTGAGCATGGAGAAAGAAAGAAGAGCAAAGAACTGTCAGAGGATTTGAGAACCAAAATTGTGGAAAAGTATGGACAATCTCAAGGCTACAAGTCCATCTCTAGAGATTTAAATGTTCCTGTGTCCACTGTGCGCAACGTCATCAAGAAGTTTACAGCCTATGGAACTGTAGCTAACCTCACTGGACCTGGACAGAAGAGAAAAACTGATGAAAGATTGCAACAAAGGATTGTTCAAATGGTGGATAAAGAACCTCGATCCACTTCCAAACACATTCGAGCTGACCTGCAGACACAGAGTACAACAGTGTCAGCTTGCACTATCCGTCACCATCTGAATGAAAAGGGACGTTCACACATGTGCAAAACAATGGTGAATATTTGCTTCCCAATTCCATTTGCTGCAAGCGATGCAGCAAATAAAATATTCACTTCCACTGAGAAAGCCATTTCATCTCTAGTCCTCATATGGAGTTCAACTTTGGTGAACTTTGACCAGCGGAGTTCCAGCCTCAACCAATAGCACAGAAGTTTATATGGCTTTATGGCGTTTAGAGAGAGAACAAAGAAATTGGACAAGGATGGGAGAGGACAAAGATTGTCTGATACAGAACAATCATGCATTTTATTTAGGATTAAAGATTTTCAAAGGTTTTTAGGGGCTCCACATTTTCCATATGTCCTAATGTGTTTGCTGCAACACACCTAAGAAACTTTTCAAAGTTGAACTCTGCCTGCAAAAGGTTTGTTTAGCTTCCCTATTATCTTCCACAAACTCATATATATTATTTAAAAATTAAGGCATCATCTAAAATATCATATGTTCAATTCTTTTTCTATCAAAGTCTCTTTCACTCACAATTGTCTCAATTATACATTTCGAAAGCCTGATTTATTTAAGTAATACACGTTTTTTTTTTTTTCTGTTTGTTTTTTGTGTGTGATGTACCATGCTGTGTTTGATGTCACATCTGTTTCAGCTCAGTGGCTACATTCAGTCTTGGTTTATTGCCTCTGTTATTGTCGGCAGGATTCACGTATTTAAAATGGCAAGGACGGGTTTCCTTTTGGTTGTTTTGCTTTTCTTGTTTTTTTTTTTTTTTTGTGTGTGTGTTATTGGCTGTTTATTGATTTTTGTATAATTTTTGGTTAATAGGACCAGAACAGCAGCATCTGCTCTCTAGTGTTGCAGCTGATGACAGATAATGAGCGGGTTGCTCCATGAATGGGGTGCTTCCCAGGCGAGTCCGAGTTGGGTGAGTGCAGCTTCCTCTGCGTCATGCGTCGCCGGTGGGAGTCACTGAGCAGTTGATTTTGATACCTAAAGATCGCAGGTGTTCTATGTTTAAACGCAGGATGGACTTGGGCATAGCCAAGTGGATGGAGGAGATACAGGCATGCATGCGTGCTTGACACCTATCTAGTGCTGATCAGGCTCTGTTCATTTTTGATCATTTGGAGAGCGAGGCTAAGGAAGAGATTAAATTTCAACCCAGTGCTGAGCAAGGGAATCCAGCTCAGGTCTCTGTCATTTTAAGTGAGGTTTATGATTGTGTTCAGCCATATGTTACCCTGTAGCAAGCCTTCTTTTCCAGGAAACAGCAGGAAGGGGAGACATTACATGAGTTTTCCCTCGCTCTCCTAGCTTTGATGGAGCATGTTAAGCAGTGAGCGCCTGGTGGCGTGCCTAATGCAGAAGTTCTTCTCCGTGACTAGCTTATTGACTACGGCTACCCTGTTGCTGCTTATGGTCTTCAGTGTGGGGTCCAAGGTAGTTCTCACCTAGCTCCCCGTGTTATCCCCCAGCAACCACAGTTAGGTGAGTTCAGGGATCTCCTGAAGCGTCAGCAGGAATAGCTGAATCAGTTCACCCAGAATGTTGTCTCGCTTCAGGTTGCCTGATCACAACCTCATGTTCGGCCCCTTTGTAGTGGCCCTCTGATTTGTCGAAGGTGCCAGCAGCCAGGTCACTTTGCTCGTTAATGTGACGGTGTAGGGTTCTTCCTCGGGCCTAAGTAAATTCTGATTCTGAAGCCCACTGAGCTGCCAAGCCACAGCCCGGGTGAGGAGTCATTTGGCTCACAGGATGGTGCGATTGCTAGTTTAATGTCATCTTGTCCAAACATTAATGTGTTGATTGGTGGCATCACTGTCCCATGTTTGGTAGACACAGGGTTCATGGTGTCCACCACTACAGACAAGACAAGACAAGACAACTGTATTTGTATAGCCCATTTTTACAAGCAGTTAGTCTCAAAAGGCTTTACATAATATCATAGCAACATCCTCTGCTCTTCAACCCTCACATCGACTAAGGAAAAACTGGAGCTCTGGAGAAATCTGTGAAGACACAGAGAGAGTGCAAGACATCAAGGCCAGACAACACAGTATAACAGACAAAGACGGAACAGCAAATGTGTAGGAGAGGAGAGGAGAGTAGATGGCTCCTTGTAACCTGATGAGTCCCCCAGCAGTCTAAGTCTATGGCTGCATAGCTATAAAATGGTTCAGTTACCTGAGCCAGCCCTAACTATAAGCTCTGTCACAGAGGAATGTTTTTAGCCTGGACTTAAAAGTGGAGAGAGTGCCTACCTCTCTTACCCATGGAGAGAATTGGTTCCACAGTAGTGGAGCAGAGTAGCTGAAAGCTCTAACTCCCAGTCTGTTTTTAGAGATACTGGGAACCACTAGTAGACCTGCATTCTGGGAGCGAAGTGTTCTACTGGGGCAATAAGGAACAAGAGGTCCTTAAGATACAACAGAACTTCATTATTGAGAGCCTTATAAGCCAGTAGAAGGATTTTGAAGTCTATCCTATATAGAGTGAGGCTAAAACAGGTGAGATATGTGCTTTCTTCTCCTGTCAATATCCTCGCTGCAGTATTCTGGACCAACTGGAGACTCTTCAGAGAGTTTTTAGAAGATCCTGACAAAAGAGAAATACAGTAGTCCAGCCTAGAAGTGATGAATGCATGGACCAACTTCTCAGCATCACTCTGAGAAAGGATGTTCCTTATTTTAACCGTGCTACGAAGGTGAAAAAAGGCAGTCCTAGTGTTAAGTTTTATATGGGAATTGAAGGACAGGTCCTGGTCGAAAACAACCCCAAGGTTCTTCACCGCTGTAATAGAGTTGAAGGCGATGCCAACCAGGGTGGCGGCCCAGCTAGAAAAAGAGTCCCTGAGATGTTTAGGTCCAAACACCATAACTTCTGTTTTTTTCTGAATTAAGTAATAAGAAGTTGGAGGACATCCAGGACTTAATGTCTTTCAGACAGTTTTGTGGCTTCTGTCATCTAGTTTTATAGATAAGTATAGCTGAGTATCATCAGCATAACAATGAAAATTGATGGAGTGCTTCCACATAATATTTCCTAATGGAAGCACGTACAGTGACGTACAGAGTGAAAAGTATCGCCCTAATACTGAACCCTGAGGTACACCATAAGTAACTTTACTACACTTGGAGCAATTATGATTAATGTTAACAAACTGATACCTGTCAGATAAATATGACTTGGACCACTGAAGGGCGGATCCTTTAATCCCAATTTCATGGTCCAGTCTGTGGAGAAGAATATTGTGATCAATGGTATCAAATGCACTGAGATCTAGAAGTACAAGTATGGAGACAAGACCTCCATCAGATGCCAGGAGAAGGTCGTTAGAATCTTTTATCAGTGCTGTTTCAGTACTATGGTGTTCTCTAAATCCAGATTGGAAAGCTTCAAAAAGGTCGTAAGAGTGGAGATGTCGATGTAGCTGCTCTAGAACAACCTTCTCAAGAATCTTGGAGATGCATGGAAGGTTGAACATGGATCTGTAATTAACTAATACACCTGGGTCAAGGGAAGGTTTCTTTAATAGTGGTTTGATGACAGCCACCTTAAAGGCCTCAAAGAGGAATCTAGGACTGATCTCGTTCCTTTCATTTACTGAGGAGTAATATGCCATGAAGGTAGCATGTAGTACGTATACTAGGAGGAGCGATGAATTAGTCTCCAGCACCTGTCCAGAACCGTGTCTTGGCCAGACTGCGCTGTTTGAGCCTGTAGAGTCTGGTTTGCCAGCAGAGGTACCGTCGCATCCCTCCATCAGAGTATGAGGTAGTAAAGGCACATATCAACCAGCTTCTGGAGTCTCAGATAATTAGGGAGAGTAGCAGTCCCTATGCTTCCCCTATTGTCCTCGTCCATAAAACGGACAGCAGCCTCCATCTGTACAACCATTACTGTCTACTGCAGGCATGTCAAACTGGTCCACAGGAGGGCCGGTGTGACTGCAGATTTTTGTGCCAACCAACCAAGAGCACACTGTTCGACCAATCAGCTGTCTGAAGACGGAGATCAGTTGATTAAATGAGTCAAGTCTGGTGTGCTGCTACTTGGTTGGAAAGAAAACCTGCAGCCACACCGGCCCTCCTGTGGACCAGTGTGACATGCCTGGTCTACTGAATAAAAAGACGAGGAAAGATGCTTTCTCCTTACCCCGCATTGAGGAGACCCAGCATGCATTGTCAGGTGCTCGCTGGTTTTCAACTATAGATCTTGCCAGTGACTGTAACTAGTTTTCCGTCTAAGAGCAGGACAAGCCGAAAACAGCTTTTTGCACACTCTTTGGTCTCTTTGAATTCAATAAGATGCCTTTCAGGTTGTGCAGTGCACCTAGCACTTTCCAGCGGTTGATGCAGAGAATGTTTGGGGACCAGCAGGGGCAATCGCTTCTGCTTTACCTGGATGACATCATTGTGTTTCCACCTCTGTCTCCCAACATTTGCAGTGGTTGTGCACTTTTTTTTTGGGCAGCTGTAAAAAGAAGGGTTAAAAGTCAAGCTGGAGAAGTGTGCATTCTTCCAGCAAGAGGTCACTTACCTGGGGCATGTCATTTCTAGGGAGTCTCTACAGATCCGGCAAAAGTAGAGGTGGTAGCTAAATGGCAACATCCTACAAAGTGTGTCTGAGCCGTGCTCATTTTTGGGCTTTGCCAGTTACCACCTGCACTTTGTGGAGGGCTTTGCTAAATTAGTAGGCCCTCTGAATATGTTAGTAGAGATCTCTTTGGTGCCAAATCTGGGAAAGGGTCTTTACCGGCCTTGGGTGCTGCCTGGACTCCATAGCGTGAGGACAGCTTTGAAGCCTTAAAGGCGAGGTTGGTCTCAGTCCTTGTGTTGGCATATGCTATGCTTTTTGCAATCCTTCACCTTGGAGACTAATGCCAGCTATAGCGGCCTTAGAGCTGTGCTGTCGCAGGAGGTAGATGGTGTTGTTAGGCCTGTTGCTTATGTTAACTGAGGCCTCCGGTCTACTGAGTGTAGTTGGGGTTTCTTGCACTCAGGTTGGCCATGACTGAGAAGTTCAGGGAATACTTGTTGGGGCATAAATGTGTGGTTTTTACTGACAACAACCCAGCTGCTCATTTGGAAGCTTGTGACTTTGATATTAAGTATTGCTCTGGGTGCAGTAATAAAAACGCCGACTCTCTCACGTCAGTACATGTCTGGCTCAGGTTTAGCTCACCAGTTTTCCGGCACCTTGGTCCCTGGGGTCCTTCAACAGGTTTCATGATCTGACGCTGGAACATCTGTGACTCAGTCAGTTGCTGCTGCCTTTCCTTGCCACTCAGTGCCAGATATTCAGGGCTTGCAAGAGGCTGACCCCCTATTCAGGGAAGTTTTGGTGTTTTGGAGGAGGCAGGCTCGGCCAACTTTTGCTGAGCGGCGTGAGTTGCCTCAGCCTGTTAAGACACTGTTGCACCAATGGGACCGACTGATAGAGAAGAAAGGGGTGCTATATCGCCAGATTTTCTGTGCAGATGGTGGAGAAGAGTCCCTCCAGCTCATTTTGCCAGCCGCTCTTAAGTCAGAGGTCTTGAAGCAGCTGCATTAAGATCATGGTCGCCAGGGCATTGAGCGGACTACTGAGCAGATACGGCAGCGTTGTTATTGGCCAGGTATGTTTTCTGACATCAAACAGTGGGTCCAAGAGTGCGAGTGATGTCAGGTGACTAAGGACTAGCTTCATGAGAATGGCTTTCGAGAATGCCCATGGGTGGTTGCGGCAGCTGCTGGCCATCGAAAGGGGGGGCATGATCAGGGGGTCCAAGACACACCACTACCAGTTGGGCAGTTAGTGTACTTGCAGGATTACAGCAGTAGAGGGTGCCAAATTCAAGATATTTGGAGCTCAGTGGTCCATAAAGTGGCAAGAGCCCCCTTAGGGGAAGGTGTGGTTGTACACCATCATCCCTGTCGGTGACCTACAGAAGGTTCGGACCGTACACCGGGATGCTGAGAAGGCAGTTGGGGTAGATGTGGTCAGGTGAGTCATCTCCTCCCTGCCGCTGTATGGCACTGTTTCGTGGTCCTAGTTTGCTGATTGTGGGGTGGCACTGCATGTATTTAAGATGGCAGGTGGCTACGCTCCTGCTTCTCTTCTTCCTCCTGTGTGTGGCAGTAGCTTGCAGCAGATTACTTTCATTTTCTTGGTGTGTAGGTACAACAAGTTCTAGCATTTAGTATTAAACCTGGCCTGCTGCAGGTTATTATTTTCCTTTATTTGTACTTAAATAAAATTGTTTTAGTGGTACACGTTCCTTGCCCTGTGTGTGATTCGTACGCTGTGCGCCTGTCCACATTTTCAGGGGGTGAATTTCCTCACCTCCAGGTGGCTTTGTCTGCGCCTTTGTTTCCCCCTTTCCTCCTGAACTCTGCCACATTATGAATATAGACAAACAGCAGGAAAAGGTGACATGCATTTTTCCAATAATAAGAAAGGTAGGAATGAGTGTGTGCAACAGTATCTGTATCCATTCAACCACATAAATTATCTTTATCCATAGTCAGAATTGGCTAAAGGAGTACTTTTGACATTTAGGGAAATACACAGTTTGTTTTCTGGTGTGATGGTAAGATGGATACCACACAGTTTTTATGGTAAATTTAAAGTTATAGCCACAAAGACTGGAGACCCTGTCTGCTCATTAATTAACACTGCACCCAATCTGGCAAAAAACCAGGCAGACTATTACCATGTTCATCTTCCAGCTTAGTCATTTACCTATATATACTAGCTCCTCTGTCTTTTCACACTTTTACACTCCATCCTGACTGGCGAAAACCCTATTTACTTCCAAAACTTTAGACACTTCCATGGAATAGACACGCACAAAATCTCCAGTGAAACCACAACTTGATATGGCCTAGATATCTAAATGAGCATGCTAACCAACTAGGCCCAGCCCATCCTGTGTCGTAGTACCACTTTATACCTCTAGAGGCGACAATCAATTAGCCCTATAGGTGGGAGATGATTTTTGTTTAGTTTGACAAGCTCTCTTGGAGGACACAATCTCATAAAGTTTATAGGAACTGGTGTAATTCATCTCCACACTGCATACCCTGTCAACAAACTGGCCTCTGTCAGTGTTGGAGGCTGTGTCTGGTCCTAGTATGGTATCCGACTGTGTTTAGTGGGTAGATTATGAAGGCCAGTTGAGAGCCCCATTGTTTGGTTGCTCTCACGACAGACATGCAGTCATGGCCCCAAATACTGGCACCCCTGCACTTCGGTCGGATAATGTACCACTTCTCCCAGAAAATACTTAATATTTGGTAGCACACCTTTTGGAAAAAATAAGTGAAATCAGTTGTTTCCTGTAACCATCAATGAGTTTCTTGCACCTCTCTAATGGAATTTTGGACACCGGTTTTTTGGTTGACGGTTTTGAGATCTCTCCACATGTGTTCTATGGGATTTAGATCTGGACACATTGCTGGCCACTTCATAACTCTCCAGCGCTTTGTCTTAAGCCATTTCTGGGTGTTTTTTGAAGTATGCTTTGGGTCATTGTCCTGCTGGAAGACCCATGACCTCTGATGGAGACCCAGCTTTCTGACACTGGGCCCTACATTGCGCCCCAAAATTCTTTGGTCGTCTTCAGATTTCATGATGCCATGCACACAGTCAGAAGCAGCAAAGCAACCCCAGAACATCTGTGAACCTCCGCAATGTTTGACCGTAGGGCCTGTCTTCTTTTCTTTGAAGGCCTCATTTTGTTTTCTGTAATCAGTACAATGATGTGCTTTCCCAAAAAGCTCTATTTTGGTCTCATCTGTCCGCAGAATGTTCTCCCAGAAGGATTTTGGCTTCCTCGGGTAAGTCTTGGCAAACTCCAGTCTGGCTTTTTTATGTCTCTTTGTCAGCAGTGAGGTCCTCCTGGATCTCCTACCATAGCGTCCCTTTTCATTCAGATGGTGACGGATAGTGCGAGCTGACAATACTGTACCCTGTGTCTGCAGGTCAGCTTGAATGTGTTTGGAAGTGGATCAAGGTTCTTTATCCACCATTTGAACAATCCTTTGTTGCAATCTTTCATCAATTTTTCTCTTCCATCTGCGTCCAGTGAGGTTAGCTACAGTGCCATGGGCTGTAAACTTCTTGATGACGTTGCGCACAGTGGACACGGGAACATTTAAATCTGGACTTGTAGCCTTGAGATTGTCCATGCTTTTCCACAATTTTGGTTCTCAAATCCTCTGACAGTTCTTTGCTCTTCTTTCTTTCTTCATGCTCAGGGTGGTACACACAGACACACAACACAAAGGTTGAGTCAACTTTTCTCCATTACAAATTAAAGGAGCATCTCATGCTCCTTTAATCACATGCATGCACAACACATGCATGACTTTTTTCCTCTGCTTTTTTGTGTTGTTCCAATGCAAACAAAAGAAATAAACATGAGAACACCAAAGCTTTTGTAATTTCAACAGTTTTCTGGGAGAAGTGGTGCATTATCTGACAGAAGTGCAGGGGTACCAATATTTTTGGCCATGACTGTAGGTCAATTGAATGGTCAGCAGTTAACTGAGCTAATGGATAGCTACAGTCAAACATATCTATAGCAGGGTAGATTGAGCAGTTAGCAGTTACTCTGGTGATCTCCCGGTCACTACACTTTTGAAACAGGTGAGCTGTTTCCGATGTCTTTGATATCTTCATATCAAACTTCTACTAATGGATAAAGCAGTATATTGTGCAACTAGTCAGACTTTAAAGAACTGTGTTGCATGTACTAGTGAGTGTATATGAGCCAGGTCAAGTCCACTTGCAGGCCTCATCTAACCTTCACTATGCTGGAGTAAAGTCCACATCATTGTCCACACCATTCTGCCATTGTTCTCCCCTGCCTTGTCCACATTTCCCTCTGTCTATCTAAGCCTTTCTCCCTCTATCTGTTACTGTATCTTTCCTCTGACGCTCTCCCCCTCGCTATCGTTCCCGTTTTCTCTCGTTCTTTTGCCCTCATCCCTCCACTTTCCACCACCCCGTCCCCCTCCTTTTGTATTTATTGCTGTATTTATTTCTGCTGAAAAGCCAGTCTAGTTCATTTGCTAGTCGGCTGGGCAGAGCAGGGCTCCTATTCTTAGGCTTTTATTAACATCATGGACTGCACAACAACAGCTACAGAATCTATTATTCATTAAGTGTAACCAATATAAAATTTAAAACAGTCTGGGCTTTTTTTTGTGTGGAATTATGTAAGGTCAGCATAATTTTCTGCCTATTACTAATATCTATATCATCTTTTCCTTAGTCAGCTCTATTTAAATATGCAATCATTTACAGCTTTTGACTATATGTGTGTGCACACCCAATTTTCAATATTCCTCTAGTAGACTTTTTATGCTGACATCAATGGCAAGCTATTAAAGACAGTATTTCATTATTGGTTCCTCTTCCCCAGTGGTTATTTACAATCCCATATATACTAAGCACTGATATTAAAGGAGACCATTTTAATGAGGTGCTATCTGCCATGGCAATATGTCTTTCTCCGAATGAGATTGTGTTTAAAGATTTTATCAAGAAATGGCTGTTCGGCAGGGTTATGTTTTGTCCATGAAATATGCATTTCATATCTCTTTCATTTCATTAACATAATTTAATTTGTGCTTTGCATTCTGTGCATAATACATATTTGATTTACAAAACAAATATTTCCATTAGAAAATGAATTTCATGCACGCAAAAGGCAGAACTGAAAGATGTATTGTAAGGAAATAAGAAAAAAAGGAATTGTATTATCTTTGACTCAGGGAAAAAAAAATCCTTGGCAAGGAGAAATACACTCAGTAGATTTTTTTATATGCAAGTGTGAGGCAGTTTGTTCTTGTACCGCATGTGTGTACACGCTGCTATCCGTGCATGTTTGTGCAGACAGTATGTAAATGTGCATTATAGAAGCAATGAAAGCTGAGGGTATATTGCATAAACTTTGGAGCAATATAACTCAGATTGATTTACATGGCTTGCATGGGGTTTCTGCTGGATGTTAAGTGCACCATTGCACTTAACATCAAAAGAAGCACACAGACCCATTTTGAATCTTGATTTTGTGTCACTACTTTTAAGAGTGAGACCAGCCATATGAGCATTGTGTACAGAGAATATATCCCATCCTACTGTATGAGCAGCCGTACATCAAAAGGCTTTCATTTTTGTCTCCAAGGTGTGTGCTCTATGCACGGCAAGCTGTGCATCTCTTTAAAGTGGTCATCTTTTATGCCTCTACTTAAGAGATGTTTAGCTCCTTTTCCTCTTCCTTTAGCTACCAGTGGGAAAGCCCTTTGGTATGATAAATTATGAAGTCTTTCCCCTCTTCGTTTCCCATTCCTTTCCTCCCATGGAACCCTGCTAGTTTTAATTAAAGCACTTCACCTTGCTTGTTTAAAGGCTATCACGGGCCCCGTGATAACTTTGAGAGAGTGTGAGCAAGAGGGAGATGGAGCACAGGGCTTTGGATAACACAAAGCGTTTAAAACCGGCCCCGGCGTGTTCATATTAATTTGGCTTATCTCTGAGAATAAAAAAAAATCCAGGTAGAAGTGAGACAGATCCCAGGATTTAATGAGCTCAAAATGTAAAGGCAATGTCAAAACACTGTTTTTCCTCCTTAAGTTTTTTTCGTGGGTGGGGGGGCAGTGAGATCAGTGTTTCAGGGGTAACTAGTATTAGCAGGGATTTCAGGCTTGTTTGACGCTGCTGTGTTGAAGGAATGGCTTAAAAAAGACGGCGGCAGGTAAAGGAGGTATGCAGCAGGAGAATGAGTGAGTGAGACAGGAAGAGAGGGAAGGCTAATACCTGGGCTTCACTCCGCTTTGTCGCCCTACTGATAGGCGAATGCTCAGAGGATGTTTCAACCTAATCGCTCTTTTCTATCCCCATCTCTCTCTATCATTGACTTACTTTCTTCCTCTGCCTTACAGCCGCTCTGTCTGATTGCCCCCCCACCCTCTTTGCGTCTCCTTTCAAACACACCTGCCCACCCACAGTTTTCCCTCTGAGGTGTTTGCCTGCCCGGTTAGCAGGAGCTAAGTATTTGTATAAGTCTATGACAGGTGCATGCAGGTTGACGGCAGGCGGGGATGGATAGGGGTGTACAGGAGTTAAGGGAGGTGATAGCATCACAGTTCTGTCTCTCCCCCTCTTTTTAAGGCGGTGGGTGAGTCTCTCAGGATGACTCTTTTAGCATAAGCCTCTTCTGAACTGTAGTGTTAGTACTTAACACCCCACTCTTCAAACCAAATCCCAAAGGAGAGGTTTGAGATTGGAGTTTAAAAAGTGGGAAAAAGGGTTTCTGATATCATAATATGTAACTTTGCTGGCTGTATCCTCAGGATAACAGTACAGGAGACTAGTACTTATTAAGTATGCACACTGGGTGCGTTGCGCACAGAGCCTGTTATTGTATTGATTTTCCTGATATAGAGTGAAACCTCATTTGTTTCAGTGCACTGTGCAAATATGTTTTATTCTTGTTTTGCCTCATATAAATCATGCAACATACATTTTTCCTGCTGTTCAGTTTTCTTGATAAGGCACTGTTTGTCAGGACAGTGTAAAAGATCTTAGTGTTTCCACTGTGCAGCAGTCAGACGTCACTTGACTACAGCTCCTCAGATACCACTGTTCACCCCCACAACATTTAGCTAAATGGTTACTAATGACTTTTCCATTTAGGATTCTCAAATAAATACAATCCAATCCAATACAAGGTGAATGTGAAATCAAGAAAAGACCACAGCAATCTTTCATACCCAGAGTCAGTTCAGAAAGCCTTTGTGTCATTCTGGAGAGTAATGACAAACATATTTTACCATTTAATTTGGAGGACCTGTTGGCCTCAAACCAACATGTCTACATACTGTACATGTACAACCGAATAGGCTGAGTGCCAATGACAACAATCATATGATTAAGGTTGTGAAATGTTTGCAGTCTGGTTAGGTTTGGGTAGCAAAACCATTTGGTTAGTGCTCCCCTGGGTTGAAGTCCTGTGATTGCTTGACCTATTCGCCCAACTACCTCTTTCTTCTGTAGACTTATTGCTCTTATACTAAGTCATCTGACTTGGTCCTTTGCTCCTGTCATAACTTCTATTCATTTTTAGAATGAACTTAAAAATGGTTTATACTAAGCTATTTGCACAGACAACTCATGCGTCTGGTTTTTCCAATATGGACTGGCTCGCGAAGTGTTTTACCGACATGTTCTTATTCCAGGTCATCAGATACTGACACTTTGTCATGTGGCCCTCTCATCTTATCCAGAAACACAAGGTGCCTTTGAGTATTTGTGTGTGATATACAAAAACCTTCCAGCCACAAAACCGCTCTAAAATATGGTTGAAATATGAAATGACACTTGGCTACGTTTAAGCATCGCAGCTTCCTGGTTAGGTTTACGGAGTGAGTGGTGACCTGAGTCCTGGGTGGAAGTTGTGCGTTAGTGTGACCCACCAGTCAACCCCAACTTTCACCCGTCTTGGGACTTTCTCACTTTGTAAACTACATCACGTTGCGCAGTTGTTCTAATTGTCTCATATTGATGTGAGTGATTCCACAGTAAAGCCCAGCCCTTCTCCTTCAGACACTAAATGGTGTCTCTATATTTGGATGAGACGCAGAGGGACACAACAAAATTATGGTACTTGATGCGCTGGGACTGAGACCGGGCTGCTTTTAGTGTCCACAGTACAGTAGTGCTTCAATCTGTTGGGAGTCAGGAAGAGGCTATCTCACCAGGAACATACTTTACTTTTGTTTTTACCCTCCAACAATGTTCCAGACCTACAGCATTGTAGGTTGATGTCTTATTTTCCATCACACCCAATGTCTTACCTACTCATCTACTGCAAAGCATTAGGACTATTGCACTTGCACTGTATGGACATTATGTTCAGAGAGAACCAGCTGTAGATAAGCAACACGTTATGCCTCCAGTCCTGGATCTTGTGTGTGGCTGCAGACACCACAACCTGCCAGCTAAAGAGGCTAGATGGGAAGTACCTTCTCAGAAAACAACACATAACAAACATATCCCCTTCCTCAAACAAACATGTCCCCGTCTCCACATTATCACCTTAGCCTGAACAAAATGCCTCTCTTTGCTCTCTGGTTCCATGAGCGCAGGTACCTCAGCTTGTTTGTTAACATCAACACCAAAGAGAGGGAGAGAGAGGGGGGAAAAATCAATCTAATACTGCAGAACTATCAGATCATATGAAATTATGGATTCTTGGTCTGAGCATTCAGCCCTTGTCTGCCGAGCTGTGCAAATCAATTCAAACAGACACAAAGAGCAAACACACGCCGAACGCCACAATAGGAAATTGAAGCGAGCGGAGCCTCCCTTTTTAAAATATGCCGCTACATATTTGTTTTGTGGATTACCATTCTGAAATGAAATTTGAACAGTTACTTAAAATAATATGCAAAAGATATTTCTTGCTTTTTTTTTATTATTCCTCTCCACCATCCCTCCCGTCCTCTTGTTTGTTGGAGGAAAGGGGAGCGATGGTAGAGGCC
Organism: Scatophagus argus; assembly: GCF_020382885.2. NCBI lineage: Eukaryota > Metazoa > Chordata > Actinopteri > Scatophagidae > Scatophagus > Scatophagus argus. Next base: position 3,254,853 of record NC_058493.1, read on the forward strand.
ACAATGTAAACAGACACACAGAGCTGCTATGATGCTGATTATGTTTCCAAAACATATTTGGGGCCTTATCCCCATTGCAGGGAGTTGAGTATTTATCCTTTTTTGTTTCCATATTGTACTGCTGGTTCTGAAACATTAATGACAATATGTGAAAGGGGAGGTTGTTGTTGGATTTTAGTCTTTGAAGGAGAACAATCTGTGCCATGTTATTTGCAGGCAACAGTCATTGACATTGCTTGTTAAAAGGCAACCTTTCTCCCAGGTGGGAATCTGTTCTATGAGTAACATGAACAGAAAATATTGCGAATCGGTGTCCTTAATGTATGTATTCTTCTTGTTGACCTCATTTTCAACTGTAGTGTTTTCAGGCCTTTTTTCACCAGTTGTCTCTGTGCAGGATGTTAGATCAGATTAAGGTCCCTTAATTGTATTTCATCTCTGATGACACCTGATCAGAATACGTATTAGAAAATGCTGTTTGGAATGAAATCAAATTCATGCAGCCACTCAATACACTTGCTCAATTGAAGTGTTTTTTTTATAAACCAACAGCATCACGTTGCAAAGAGAACAAATGGCCTCTTGGATTATGTTCCACTGAGCTGCCTTTAAATCCTCATCCTGTTCTGTCACTGCCTCCTATCTCTGTAGCTCTGCTCTTTCTCTGTAAAGGTACTAAAAATTGATGTCCAACACTTCTTCCTCACCTTTCTACTTTTATAAAGGGACATTGTCCTACTTACCTACCTTTCACTGCTTGAGCACTGCTTGGTAATGCCCCTGTTTTCCCCAAGGAGTCACTCCATCCTACCTTTAACCCTCCTCTACAGCTTTACCACATTTTTCAAAGAGAGATTCTGGAAATAAAAAGCACAAGCTGAAAAAGGATGACCTTAGAACAGAACAGCATTCCTACATGCTTAGGTGGGGATGATCTTAGCTGCTGTGTGTCGTTCTGCCTTCTTATTTCTGTAATGTCACTGTTGTCCACTCTTGTCCAGAAAGACTTTCTTTGACTCATGCAAGGTATTGCTTTGTTTTTTAAAGATATAATTTCTAACATTTCCACATTAAAATGCTTAAAGATGAATAGATCTTTGTTACATGTTTTGGTGAGTTGTGTACTGAAATTATTCAAAATGTTTCACACAGTGCTCAACCCAGAGAAATCTGTAACTTTATTCAAGGTAATGGTGTGTTTCATTTGGTTGCCTGTCGATATAACTTCCAGAAGAGTCAAAGAGTGAGGAACTAACACGTAAACCTGACCAAAAGTACCATGAATAAAACTTCAGCTCACTGAGTCACATTGATAGAATAGAATAGAATAGAATAGAATAGAATAGAATAGAATAGAATAGAATAGAATACAGTCTTTATTTGTCTGACACCAAAAGGTAACAGAAATTTGTCTTCAACAGGGCTCAACATCATCACTACACACACATACACATACACATACGCGTACACACATTGCTACTTAAAAGGACCGTTAGTAAAATCATTATCGGGTTATAGAAATTTCTTTCTGTTGAGGGCTGTAATTGCAGTTGGAATGAATGATTTTTTGTAGATTGCTTTTTTGGCCAGTGGGACTTTGTATCTCCTACCTGATGGGAGAAGACTAAAAGAATGATGGAGGGGATGAGAGGGTTCCTCTGTAATCAGGGTGGCTTTCCTGATCACAGAGCGCTCATACAGATGGGACAGTGGAGTTTGTGATGAACCGATTATTTTTCCAGCTTGATCTGTGATCCATGAGAGTTTTGTTTTCTGTTTGCTGGTGAGGAAGTTGTACCAGGATGTGATATTAAAGGTGAGAATGGATTCTATAAGTGACCTGTAGACCATGATTAAGATATTTTTCCTGACATTAAAATTCTTTAGTTTCCTGAGAAGATGGAGGTGCTGGAGTGCTTTATTGTAAGTCTGAGTGCATTTGGAATGACAGGCGGGAGTCCACCTGTGCCCCCAGATACTTAAAACACTCCACCTGTTCAACCTGCTCTACCTGAATATATAAGGGTTTAAAAAGCTGAGATGTAGTTGCTGCTCTGTCTCTACCCACACAGCACAACTCCTTTGTCTTTGAAATATTCAATTCAAGTGATTTCTCACTGAAAGTTGTGACCAGGACATCCGCCGCTAGTTGGTACAGGGTGAGAGCCTCCATACTGTGCATGTGGGCCACCAGGGCCATGTCATCAGCATATTTTTAAAGACTCATTCCCTCCCTGCTACAAGTGATGTTACTGGTATAGACAGAGAACAGAATCTGTGTTTAAAACCAGTTTACTGGACTTAACACCATCAATGAGGACAACAACTCCCATGATCTCTCTCGGCTTTTGTCTTTTGCTTGGTTTTCTTTTTGTTTCTTTAAAGTAACTTTAGACATGCTTATGCTACAGCATTTTATAAATGAATCATTTCAAACTTCAACATATGTACCATTATTTACCAGCTATCTTAGCACAGGGAAGGGTTTTAGGGATCCTGCAACACCATTCACCATGTTTAAGAACACCTAAAAAAACAGGGCCTCCACAGAGAGGAGAAGTGGAGCAGGGTGGAGTATGACATCACAGGTAATTAGAAACTGAAATGACTGCAATTGGTACCCTACTGTGGTTTTGTAGATTGACCCTGTGTCAACATTTCAGTTGATGTTACACTTAGATGGTTCATATAAATAACTGACATACAACAAAATGGGCAAGGGTGGTCCCACAGCAAATTTTTACTATGGGGAGAATGTTAATCTAGCTGTGGGGAGCACTACGTCAGTGAAATGGATCCTGGACATGAGACTGAACACAGTAAACAAACATGAACATCAGCTGTATGTCAACACCAGACAAAAACCTGTCACAACATCACATGAGAAAGGGTTGGGACTCACTGGACAGCTGGAGAAATATGAAGGGGAACATGCACATCCAGAAACTGTCTTTGAACAGAGATGGTGGTTATGGTCTTCTCCTATATAGATACTACTACTTGTGATCAGGTCAAAATCAATATAAAAAGACAAGCCTTATTCACAAATTTCTGATGAAATGTGTCATTAAAGGTTAATAAAGACTGCATATAAAAAACACTGGTTGATTTATTGTTGTTTTTGTTTGTGTGCTGTCAAGCCCTGTATCAGGAGGATACACAAACCTATGTGGACCATGTGAACTTTTCTGTATTTACTGAGAAAATATGTGTAAGCCAGAGTGTGTGAAAATGAAATTTGTTTACATTAACATTATGCTCTAATTTAATTGTATTTTTCTATTTAATCACAGTCTAGTGCAATTATTATCCACGAAGTTTTAATAGCGTTTGCTGATTTTATGTGGGTTTAACTTTAAAAAAAAATAAATAAATAATAATAATAATCATCCAGACTGGATGAGCATTACCGAATGCTCATACCAATTCACCCTAGGCTTTCATGTTGGCAGGGAGTGGGTGTACTGATCCTACTTCTCTTGTTTACATTTGGTATGAATGACACCTGGATTTGAAGTGGAATGGCTTGTCTTGCTAAGAAGGGAGACTAAAGACAGAGAGAATAGTAGTATGGTTCCATCCATTGTGTTTGGCCAGGCTACACCAAACACAAATTGTAGCCTATTTTGACCTAATCCATAATACACTATGCCGTTGCTGAATACACTCACTGGCACACCAGATCCACAGCTGAAAATAGTCCCCAGCAAATGCACAATTTTCCCCTGGTTGAGTGACATTTGATAAAAAACTACAGTGCCTAGTTTTAGTATTTTATTTATTTAATGTGCAAGGAACACCTAAACCCATGCGACACATGGAGCAGATAGAGTCGGAGCACTCCAGGGAAACAAATGTTCAGTCCTCTGAATTTTTATGTATCTTTTGAAAGTGTTTTCTTTTCATAATGTGTTTATATATCTGTGTAAATACTCTTTTTTGACACTTCTGTAATATCTTTGTAAATACTCTTTTTTGACAGTTCTGTCTACTTCTATTGGTGTCAAAATGAGAGCTCCTCTGTTCAAATAATACACCTTTGTCCCTTGGCTCTGCTACATCCTCTGAAGTGCTTATAAAGAGGTGCCTTATGTGGCTTGTTACAAGTGTGCTCTTTACAGTTTCTTCTTTTGTACAAGTGCAAAGTAAAAAAGTTGTCCTATTGACTCTGTAAAATTGATATTTTTAGAGCTCAACAGACAGGGTGCTGAAAGTAAAATGTCTTTTAGCTTTAATAAAGAGAGTTTCACTTCAAGAGTAAGAGTCTCAAAGCTAAAACTCCATAAAGACAAGCTGCCAGGTAAGTATAATCATTATGTGAGAGGTTCTGTATTGAAAGAGAAAGCAGAGGGAGTAAGGTAAGAGAATGTCAAATAGATGGGACTGTTTGAGTTGATTTCATGGTTGTGTGAGTTTTGTTCAACCTGTTACTATTGATGCTGAATTTGTTGCTCTCTGAAGACCCCATTAAATTACATTCCACATAGACTGGATACAATGAACACAAATAATTCAAACCACAAATACATAATATGGAAATAATTACAAAATATTCTAGTGTTGAGTGACAAAAGGAGTCTCAAAAATGAAAACTTATGTAACTCATCTGCTTCTCCTTATCTCCATCTGTGATTAGTACAGATTTAATAGGAAATTAATGGGATCAGAGCTTAGACCTGGATTCACCTCATCATTTAATGTTCTGAACAGTGTAATATTTTGTACCCTCTGTGTACTGGATCATCCTTTCAACCGAAAAACACATGATACACTATTAATCTAACATAGTGTCTTATTCATATATGGGTTGGTGAGTTGTTATGATCACAAACTGTAAATAGTAAATGGAGGCACTGCGATGCCACCTGCAATTTTCTGAAGAGCCATATGTTAAGCTCAATGTCAGCAGCTCCAGTTCTTTCCACATTGTATGTTTGTGTCCAATTCAGCCCCTGACTACACTCAGCACTGTACTCAGTGCTCTGATTTCTTCTGTTGTCCTGCACTGTCTTTTCTTTTTCCCATGTCCTCTGTGAACGTTCCTGAAGAAAGGTACAGTACATTCCCCTCCGTCCAGGAATCAAATCCCAATGAATTGCATTACATTACAGTGGATTTCAGCAGTTCCGTGCTCTCTGAAGCACAAGTTGAGAAACAAGAATGAATATAAATTCCTGGCAAAGAGGTCAACTCAAATTAGCGAAATGAAGCCCATCACTCATCTTAAAGTCTTAATATAATTTAGTGTGACAGTGTGTGTGTGATAATGTATAAATTCAGCTGCATACAATTGTCCTGCAAGGCAAAATTATCTATGAATACCCCAATAAATTTTATACCTGGCTGTAAACATGTTTATTTTTGCTGTAAAGTTGGACATTGAACATGGGGTTCACACTTGATACAGCACAAATTAAGGCAAAGACTCCTTCCTACTGTAGTTCAACTAGAACCAAGGATTTATAGTTACCCTTCTTAACTCAAGTTTTTGATCAGTTGTAATATCAGTCAGAGTTGTTGCTAACCGTGTGTCTACAGCTACTGTATAATGTCTTTGCATTTAGGATGAATAAACAGGCTGAGGAAACATCATTTGATTACAACATAGAAAAACAAACCAATGTTAACTGCATCTTCTCTCCCATTTACCTTTGTGTGGTTGTCTAACGTCATTATTCTCACCTCATCCCCCTCCTACCATTCACTGTCCCAATGCATCATTCTTCAACCTCCTACAAGACAAAAACATAGGATATGGCTTTTGTTGCCGTCATTTTGCTCTCTGTTCCTTGCTTTGCCCCTCACTCAACCCACAGCCTCCACCCCCCCTGCCCTAAGAGCTCTGAAGGGCACCCAGGTGCCCAACGGGTCGCTGTAATGAGCGCTAATGAGCCAATTGACAACCTCAGTACAGGCTGATTGGTGCTGCAGGCTCTCACCATGTGCTTTACAGAGCACTTCCTGGCACAGGCCCCCAGCCTGCTGGATCTCTGCCCTGCCTTGCCCTCCATATGAGCTTAATGTGGTTACAAAAGTGGGTAGTGAATCTTTGATGGTGAAACTGTAAAGTTCAATCATCTTTTACCACAAATAATTCTGCTTTAAAATGTTTTTTCATGTTGGCTTAGCTATATTGTGCAATTATACATGTAACAAACATGACCTTATATGTCTGGGAAGAGGAGGAGAGTCATTTTCTTCTATCTCTTTCCATTTGTTGTCTCAATTTGTTGTTCAAACTTCTCACTTGAATGACTGGCACCAGTAGGTACAGTTTAGCAGTCAAGTAACATGCAAAGGACAAAAGAATTTTCCACAGATTTTGGACATGAAGGGCAGCTTTTTCTCCTAATCTCATATATTAGGGAACAGCTTATCTATAAAGGATCCACGTGTGACTAACACGTTATTAGCAGTTGTTTCAACAATTTAGCATTTGTGCATCTGCTTTATTGCCCACTTTGTTCAATCTTATATTACTTTACTTTCTTTACTATTGTTGATTGCACAATGCAAAAGCTATAGAATGACACCATTCATGTTTAGGTTATTAGACTACTAGATTAGAGATTAATTTATCAGGTTCTCTGTAAACCCTGCTTTCAACATGCAATACTGTCTGCCACTAGACATAAAATCTAATGGGACAATGAAAACTGACCGGTGATGCAGTCAGGCTGGCAGGTTGGCATCATTTCTATCTGTTTTCATGTCTATAGACTAAACAAATTAATAAACTCATGCTTTGTCGTTGGTAGCTCCTACTCTGACATACTCTGAAATAGCAAGTAATCAACAATAATACCACCTGAAAACTCTAGTATCACACTCCATTCCCCATCACTGGAGGAGAGTTATATATTTCCACTCACACAAAGGATCAATTTTTACTAACCATAATCAGGTGGTTTTTGTGCCTGAACCTAACTGGATCTTAAGAACAGCATTGTCACAACATAAAATGGGAAATGAAACACAAAATTGAAACTTCAAGTTTAACCATATCAGTGGTTTGCAGAACCATGCAATGCCAACATTGTAGCTGTGTATTAATATCTACAATGTTATAACATTAAAATTTACATATTAATTCAGCTTCTCAAGTTTATGATACAAATCCAAATATGCTTATGATGTCGATTTTACATCTCAGGAGAGACTGAACCTCCTGTCAGTGTACATGATGACAGCAAAGCTATTTTCTTGACATGTTTTCACTATTACCATTATTGTTTTTTCATTACTTCATTAAAAAGGCTCCATCAGTCATATGACTGTATACATGTCTACAACAATGCCACTATTGTAAATACCATGATAAAAGCAACCAGCAACTGGAAAACTCCCTCCTGCTGCTTTAGATTTTGATTGTACAGACAATGGGGTGTGTAGGTTTGCAGCTTTAAAAATAATCTCATTGTATAAATTTGAAACATGTGTGAAGCATGTCAAAACTATGAACAAAAAACAAAAAACGCAGAGGGTCAATTGCATTAGTTTCCAGTACAGTGTCAGAAATATTCAATAAAAACTGGAGACTGCAGATGCCACATACATATTCCTCTTGCTGCTGGCTAAAGGTATTTAACTGAAAAACAACAGGTGTGAGCATCGTTATAGGCTTATCAAAGTGACTGCTACAACACTTAAGGACTCAAAGGTTTATGGTTTGGTTCGAAGAGGTGGGTGTGCCCCTTAAATAACAAGCAAAAAATTAGTTTGTGGTCTAAGCAAATGACAACCAAGTAAAAATTTTCTTGAATTACTTTTCTGGTTTTTTTTCCCCCTTTCTCTCTCCCACTGCACTGCATCACACTCAATTCCCCATTAAGGGAGTATTCCTATAAGCCTTAATACCTACCAGCTGGAGATAATAACGAAAAACACACAAGTCTAGTCTCCTATTACATGTATTACATATTCATATTCATGGAACTGGCAGTCCATGAAATCTCTACATTGTGCTAGTGTCCCACATGTAGAAGAGTGGTTGGCAAAAGGTTAATGTTTTTTTTTTTTTTGTAGTATTATCTGATATGCACCTCCATGTAAAGTACTGTAAAACACACAAGAAGAGTTGTCATGGTAACAAATAAATAAAATATTTATTGTTTGCCTTTTGAGGTTGAGTGTTCTTTAGCCCCAGAGGAGATCTATAGCGGTTCAATAGAGAAGCAGCTGCCGAGAATTTGGTCAGAACTGAAAAGATCATAAGACAGGGTGTATGTGCAAAAAAGCCTTAGCTATGCTTCAACTGTTAAGCTGACCAACAGGCCAATTTCTCACAAACTTTGCATATTCCCTGAAGTACCACAAGCATGGAATTCACTTTATTAGCGCTCGTCAACGTGGCTAGTTCTGTGCTCTGAATTTGATCGCTCACGGATGTCCCACTGTAGAGCTTGTCAGATGAGGGATATTCCTCTCTTTCTATCTTTCCACTCCTCCTCTCCTCCTGTCCTTCCTGTCATCTCTGTGGCAGCAGGAGACATCTGGACGACTGTCACGGTTGACACGGTTGGTTGACGAGCACTGACAAATCCCCATAGACCACAGAAAACAGGAGGAGAGGGATCTCATTGGTGATGATGGACTCTGTGTGTGTGTGTGTGTGTGTGTGTGTGTGCGCTGGGAGAGGTGTACGTGAGTGTTGTTTACAAGATGATTGTAAGATTAATAGTCCCTGTACGTGAATTTAAGTTGTCTTCATATATGATCAAAGAACAATGCATTGTTCCAAACTTACAGACTTTCTACCTTTGGTGGAAGCCACCAGGTTTTGTAAAATGACTGACTGGTTTCTCTTGCTGAGGGAACTCTGAAGTCCTTTCCAGCTGATTCGGCCCAATTTAAACTATTTATTCAATGTGCCGATTTGATTTATTTGTTGTGGGAAATACCCAGTGGCAAGGTATGATGCACGTCAAAACACCTGCACCTATATCTACTATGTAACCTCACACTCTGGTGGGGTCCTGATGTATTGACGTGCGTCACGTCATTGCCTCAGAAAGGCAGCAATTGTTATCAAATTGCATCCACGGACAGGCGCACCTTAGCCACTACAGCCCAACTGATACTGGTAGTGTCGATATTTCAGATCCTCTCCAATGCTATAACAATAGAATGACAGACATTCAATCTTCATTCAGTACATAACATAATCAAACGTTTATAATTGATTACATTTGCTATATCCCAATACATTGGTATCTGCAATAAGTTAATGTTGGTTCAAATTCTGGCTGGGTCGATTTATCTTTCAGCTACCGTACCCTGACTTATTTTTCTGTCTGTTTGCATGACTGGCATGTGCTGCAGCGATTAAATGACATTAAATCAGACATGAACGGATTGTTTTGAAATTCAGTTTTGTTATTATCAGCCAAATTCCTATAAATGATCATTTTGAACCTCATGTGTTCAGTAAATACAGTTTTCCATTATTCGTTATTTTTAGCCAAAGGAGACTTTATTTAAGACCAAAATTATGAAAACCAGAAAAGCTCAAATGGGACACTAAATTTGCTAGATTGTTGATTAATGTGAAATTGGCCTACATGAAAATCTATTCATGAAAAACTCACGTTATGGTGAATACCTAAATATCATATTGCTATCTGTAGTTGATTTGGGGAATTTGTTTGTCTCTACTCATACTTTGGTCTGCGGCATGGGATTGAGTTGTTAAATTTAAAAATATGTATTTTTATTGTCTGATCCGATGGGAATAATGTGAATTCAGAAATAAAGTGGCGGAGGTAGAGCTGCATTTAGTGGATCTGAATTAAACCCTCCCCTTGTGGATTTACTGAAATACCCCTCAAAGACAACAGTGTTTGTCATTTATAGCCCTCAGCACAGAGTAATGCTGTATAAAGTTGCATTGTAATGACATATAGAAACGGTGATTACAGCCTAATTCAATTGCTCCCTAATCTCATTTCCATAATGGCCTTTATTTGGAACCTCAATTTATTGTTTTCCCAGAAATCATTATACAATTTAGCCCTTAAATCCATTTTGAATATGCGTGCCCACTGTAACAGGCAGGCATACGATAAGATGCACACATAAATATCACATACACTGACAGAGAGCAGCACCAGCAAGTGTGAACACACAAAACAGAGAGAAACACATCAAAATCTCACACACAAGAAACTTCTCATAGATTGAAACACACATGAACACACATGAACACACACACACACACAAACACACACGTGTTTCCATCACTTTTGGGGACATTACATAGACTTCCATTCATTTCCTGGAGGCTTACCCACCACCTAACCATAACAATAAACATTACTTGCCTAATCCTAACCCTGACCTTAACCAAACCCTAACCTCAGCCTAACCTTAAAGCAAGTCTTCACCCTAATATTTAATGATTTATGCTGTGGGGACTTGCATTTTGCATTTAGTAAGACTGGTCCTCAGAATGTGACTGTGTAAACAAATTTTTGTCCCCACAACTACAATAATATGCATACACACACACACACACACACACACACTGATGGCATTATGGTAATGGATAGGCGGGCCCAGCTGGTATATCTGGTGGCAGCAGTGTGAGAAAAGAGGAGGGTTATAATGTGCAAATATTAATGATCCTGGGTTTGAGGCCCTGGACACACAGGCATCTTTGTGTTTGTGTGTGTATGTGTGTGTGTGTGTATGTGTATGTGCACGCGCATGTGTGTGGTCAAGTGCCAGAGGGTGGGATCCAACAGCATGGATTTAATCACTGGGACCCCTCTCCATAAGATGACTATCATGATCTGCCAGCTTCACTGAGCTCCTCTGATATGTCTATCCCTGGTGACACAGCTCGATCTGGGCTGCGACGTTTGGCCAAGTCACCAAGATCACCATAAGTCCATGGTAGGCATCGGACCAACCCTGGTCTTAGAGCTTGAACGCTGCCTGTAACCCCGTACAAAGCTTTAGTTCAAATAACCCTCAGTCCCTGTGCGGGGGCTGAGCTGCTCTTCGAAGGGTGTGTGTCGGGGATTTCAGCAACTCCGGGATGAAAGATAGTCTTGGTGCTTTTTTCAGCGTCTTTGTGCATGACAGAACTTGGTGTATGATATCTGCTGTGCAATTTCTACATGGATAACCTGCTCTCTCTCTCCCTCTCTGTGAGGCACTATGAGGAGCAATCATGTGAGACTGATTCCTGTGCTTTCTTAAGAGGATATATAATACAGTTCACCTCTGCATACTACTGCTGCTGAGAACCCTTTTGAAAAGACTTTTCAGCGGCCACCAAGGAGGATCATGTTTTCTAGAACAGAGCAAAATCAAGCAGAACAAAATGAAAAAATACAGAAGCTGAGCAAAGAAGAATAGAATGAAGAAGAATAGAACATAGGTTTAGCACAATATCTACTATTTATCCATTGAGCACACCTGTAGGACTACTATGGTGTAGATGGAATTTCATTAAAAGTATCAAAGCCAGGTGATAAATCATTGGTCCGTGAACTGGTAACATTTACTATTGTAGTAGAACTTTGAATATATTTTTACGTATTTGATCATGACAACACAACTGAAATGAGGTACAAACTTTGGAATGTCTGAAAGCCAGGCTTAAAGATATAATACATGTGTGACACTACGCATTAAGATGTCTAAAAACAACTAGAACCTTGTTATCTATTTTATTCAGTTGTGTACTTACATTATTCCACAAGTTTCCAACAATGTTCAAAACCTAGAGAAATCTGTGATTTTATTCAAGGTAACATAGCATTTCATTTGATCACTTGTCACTATAACTTCCAGGGGAGAATCAAAGAATGAGGAAAAAAAGTCATTGAATGTGACTACAGATAATATGAATAAAACTTACCTCGTCCGTAAACATGTCTGTCTTAGTTACAATCTCAGATATATTGTCATTTGCCAAAAATGTCAAACCTACATGATGATCATTGTGGTATTGTTGTCAAGATGTGATCAGCCACAATAGAGAGGTAATCATTTAATTATGGGAGTAACATGCTCAGTCTCTCCTGGAAGGATTTCACAGAATTGCACTCAGTTGTACACAAGGAAAGTGACAGAGACAAACACGTGATGACTGCAAAAAGAGAGCGTGAGAGAAAATATCGAACTCTTACTTTCTCACTCCACTTGGTCAACCAGCGTGCTCAGTGGATGTTTCAAACCCCTCGTTCAACGAAATGTCGGATCAGTCAGTAAGCTTGTTTTGATGCACAAGGCTGCCTGGCCCAACCTTCGATTTGGCAGGTGGTCATTTCAGTTCTTCGGCAAGCCTCTTTGAGTCTCTGTTACCGATAACAGACATCTCTTCGTAGATGTATAGTTTATGTGTATTGTTGCAGAACAAAATATTGTCAGCCTTACTACAAAAAGGTCAACCTTACATTGACATGATCAACATTCAGGACAAAGGCTACACTCCCAAAACAAAATTAAAGAAAGGAAAAATGTAGACAGGTAGTTGATATTTTCAAGTCTGGTATGGATCCTATAACATAAAATCTTCAAGATCAGGATATGAGAAATAACTCTGAAATACCAAGTGAATTTACAGTGCTCCAAAAATTGTGATGTTTAATAAGTAGTATCCCAGGTAAAACAGAGTGAGCTCACATTGTCCCACAGCATATTTGATCAGAGATGGTTACAATTAAACATCCTGGCACATTACACACACACACACTCACACACACACACACACACTCACACACACAACACAGCACAGTGTCACAGACTCAGGCACTGCTTGGCCACCAGACGTGGGCCAGTGTTGCTGCCGATTGGTTGGAGTTCTGTCAGATAGCCAAGCTCTAATGGAAATGCTACAATGCAGCCAAAGTACGGGAATCATTTCAGTGATAAAGTTATATGTTCAGCCTAGAACGACCAGTGGAGATAATGTTTGGCCTCATTATAATTCTCACCATGTTTAAACAGGCGGCCGCAGAACGCAAACAAAAGCAGATGAAATTTGAAAAGTATTATCAATATTGCAGATAGTGGATGCCCTTTCCAATCACAAGCTGCATATCTCTCACAGCAAATATATGGTTGAGTAGTTCATTCATATCTATTAGGCGCCTTGTATGTTTCCCTGTGGCTCATATATATTTATGCAGAATTGATGAAAAGGCCAAACAAGCTACCATTAGATATGGGTTGAATTCACTAGCTTGGCCATGCTAAAGGTACATTTAAAAGGCATTATTTTGCAGTGACGGATCTCTCTATTTGTTCTGCTCTTTCTGTGGAATCATTCCTCATGTGGTCCCGGCCACGAGCCAGCTTTTTGTTGCTTTACAGTTCAGTAAGTGTACGCATAGTACTTGTATGTGCGTGTGTCTGAAAGAAGGCAAGAGAGGAAAAGACAGAAAGCTGTACAGTATCTGAATACATGCAGGTGTTCTCATGTACTGTATGTGTACGCAGATTCACCTGTATGCTTGTGTGGTTCTCCGTGTATCCACACACGTGTGTGTATGCACGCACGTATCTTCATCTTACACTGCAGTCCCCACTCGGCACGCCACTCCATGTATTCTTCAGCTCTGTTAATAGCTGGCTGCTGGAGCAAAATAATTGTCATTTTCCAGCCAGTGGGTCTAAAGTCATACAACATAATGAAATGTATAAAAAAGAGGGGGAAATGGCAGACAGGAGGCATGCTAAATCAAATGTAGAGAGATCTGAATAATTTAAAGCACAGGAAGGCGAGAGGAGGAGGAGGAGGTGCAAATGGAAAGATGGTGAAAAGTATCATTTAGGTTGACAGCGCTATGTGCTAATGTGTGTGCATCTATGAGGGCAGTGCAATATCCAGGGTAATGGTGAATAGAGAAATAAATATGAAAATAAAGGGGGGGGGGCTGTGTAGGGTGATCACCACTGGCTGTTAAGCAAGTACAAATTTGATGACTTTGTTCACTGATTGATCGATCGATTTTCTCACTCATCTGCCCTGTGCTGTCTAGAGTCTATATCCCTGATGGTGCTTTCTTTCACTGGCAGGTGTGTCTGTAACTAACACATTAACTAACCAGGCCAGAGTGTCCTCTGACAGCCTGTCATTTAAGCTCCACAGCCAGAGAAAGGTAGAAAATAGAAGGTAGGGGAGGGAGGGAAACAGAGGGAGGAGGGGTGTGGATTAAAAGAGAAAGACAGTGAGATGTAGAAAGAGAAAGGGGGGGGGGGGGGGGGGGGTGAAGAAGAAGAGTGTGATCGGCTGTTATGGGGGGTAACGAGGGAAGCGTTGAGGGGCACTGAGGACAGGGGCGGCTGACCTTGTCCAGACGGTCTGCTCACACACACACACAAACACACACACGCAGGCACAAACACATACAACTGGAGGATCTGGCAGATTGGTGCATGGACAGGTTTCTGGACAAAAGACAGAGGTAAAGAATATTGAATACTTGGCAATCTTTTTCTTTCTTTGCTTTTCTCTCGTTTTTTCATCTCCCTCTCTGTCTCTGTCTCCTTTTTTTCTTGTGCATGCACACACACACACACACACACACACACACACACACACACACACTCATAAATCCCTGATTACCATGTTGTACACCTGTCCAACATTATGAGGGTATCTGGCACAGACTGCAGTTGTCTCTAGAAAAGGCAAAAAGGACACACACTCACATATACACACAAACACACACACACACAAAGACTATGGACACACTTCCTGCAAGGGCACTGCGTGTGTGTGTGTCCATTTTCACATTTATCTGTGCATGTGCCTATTTACAGTTGTGCGTGCATGTGGCTGCATATTTAAATGTGTTAAATTGTATGTTGTGTGTTGCATGTGTTAAATTTTATATATATGTGCGTGTGTGTGTGTGTGTGTGTGTGTGTCTGTACGGCCTGCAGAGGCCCATCTCGTGGAGACACAGTTTTATTGTGCATCAAGCAGGCAGGCAGACAAACAGTTTGCCAGTTTTTCTGGAGCTGAGCTGGGCTGCAGCTGGTGATGAAGTGAAGCCAGCATGTAGTCAAGGCTGACATATACCATCCACTGGTGACAGCAGCGTCAGGGATACACACACAGACACACACACGTGCACATCGAGACATAAATGCACTGGTGCATTTATTTATTTACTTAGACTGACCTACTACAAGGAGGACTACAAAAAAGTGTCTTTTGCAGAGTTATTGTTCAGCTATATTTCTTATCAAAACAGGGAGTGAAAGGTTTCATTTGTTTCACTTCAAACTATAGGAATGGTATCTTTTGAGGTTATTACAAGAAAAGCTTATATATCCTGCAGTGAACTTCAGGATGACTCTGTTAAACAGTAAATCACAGATGGTGTTGCTTCTCATTCCTCTTATGACAAACATAAATCTTACTTAAGTAAAATATAAAGCTTGAATGTTCAGGCTGTTTCTGTATTATGATGCCTGATGGCTAAAGTGCTGTCTTTGAGTGCTGAGTTATTAGTTCTCAGCACATTTCCTCACCTTGCATTAACTGGCTTTGAGGATGGACCACAGCCACAGTAAATTTGAATTTATTAAACTTTGTGTTTTTCTTTATAAAGATCATTATGTAAATATGTATATGGATGCAACTTGTGTTTCCATTTCCAGCATGATGAATATTTTTATGGCGATGGTTAGGTAACTCAAAGCACTTGGGTAAGGTTAGGTAAATGTCTTGATCTTAGTGTCTTAGTTAGAAAATAGAAAAGTTACCACTGAAAGGAGGAAATACTTTGTTTTATTTTATTTATTTTTAAAACTGAACCAAAACCATACTCTCTCCCAAACCTTAAAGAAATAGATTGGTATAATATATAAATTATTTCCAGACTTGTCAAGAGTTAGATGAAGACGATGGATACTAGACTCTTCTTGGCCAGGTACAGTCACATCTGGCACATAACCCTCCACAAAACAACACCTTGTGGTTTTTACACTTGTTTTTTTAATTGTATGAATTCCACAAACTAAATATAACATGTTAATTAATGAGTTTTAGAGATGCTGGGAGGCACACTTTGTTACCAGCTATATTCCACTGTCATCAGACTGTCCCATGCTTTGTCCTGTCCTTGTCTAAACCCAACACATTTGAAACATAAGAACATAATCCAGCCAGAAATGACTTTTCATTAAAAATATCTTTTGCGTAACAAACGTCTTAAAGTACTGTGTGAATGATTAAAACAAGAGATTCATTGGTTAAATTTGATTCCACTTTGTCTTACACTCAGAACTCTGCAATTTCCCCTTTGTGGGACAAATAAAGGTTTTCTTATTCTTATAACTCGGGAGTGACCATGTAGTGACAAATCTGTTTCTTTTCCAGTAGCTGCAGTAAATTCAAAGAGAGAATCAGAAGAAGACAAAAGAGGTGGATTCAAGTGATTATTCCTGTTAAATATGTGACTGTGTGAATTGCACAGCTACTTGGCTCGCTCAAAATAGTCCCAATAGGCTTATTCGCAGTGAAAGAAGGTTGGTGGGGGTATTTTCACTTTTTTCTTTGAACACTGTCTTTGGCAAGGCTGAGCTAAAAAGTATCATTTAAAATTATAAGATCCAAAGAATGACATTGTTACATCTAGTAACAGTTAATTAAACAAATTTCTTAGAGAGTAAATGTTAAACAGGACTTGTTGAGGGCAAGTAAACTTTGTGTTCCGGCAAGTGAAGTCATGCACAGCCAAGTGGCTGGTGAATGTTCAGATTTTGCCACTCACTTAATTATTAATTATTATTATTTTTGGCTGATAAGTGAAGCAAATCTATCAACTACTTACATATTTTACCCGCTTTTGGCTAGTGGCTGGTTCTAATTTTGTGTTGTGCTTATCAAGCAAATGAAAAGTGAATGTGATGTTTAATGTAAGGTCACTTATAAATAAATAGTGTACTGTGTCATTGTATGGAGAGTTGAGCAGAACTAATGAGAATATTTGATGTCCTGGAGAACTCTGGGGTCAGCAGTCTCGCTCATGACATAATGTTCTTTTCATTCAAAATCTTGCGAATGCTACTTTACTTTTTTGATCAGAAGATAACTGGTCAGAGGTTATGTTGCCAACTTGTCGGCTTCCATTTCAGACAACTAACTTTGCTGGCTGTCTGTCAAGTAAAACTTCACTATATCACATCATGTACAGATTCCTCTCGGCACGTAGTTGATATATGTCATCCAAACAGAAGCTGTATGTGCAAACAGTAACTCCCCAGCATGAGGTTATTAACTCATTCAACAGTGTTGATGACAGAAGAGGGAAATTCCTTTAGTATAGAGGAGATGGAAAGGACGATATGGATCCCATAACTGAGGCCATCTGTTACAAATGTCTGCAATGTGACCAGATATATACCAGTGAGCTCCTGCAGTGCTGCAGCCCACAGGCATGCTGTGTCACCATGACTGCGTAGTATACGCGCGCACACACACACACACACACACACACACACACACACACAGTCCTGTTTCCATTACCTTTGGGGACATTACGTAGACTTACATTCGATTCCTGGAGGCTTAGCCAACATCTAACCATAGCAATAAACATTACTTGCCTAATCCTAACCCTGACCTTAACCAAACCCTAACCTCAGCCTAACCTTAAAGCAAGTCTTTGCCCTAATATTCAGTGATTTATGTTTTCTTGCATTTTGTCCCCATAAGTAAGATGGGTCCTCACAATGTGACTGTGTAAACAGATTTTTTGTCCCTACAGGAATACATGCACACACACACACACACACACACACATACACATGCACCCACACACACACACACACACACACACACACACACACACACACACACAAAGGCACACATGTCTTCTATTTTGTTCTTACAATGTATTGTCAAACTTATAAACAGTTATAAAAGTTAGAACTTTACCATCTATTTGTGACATTTCATTTCTGCAAATAATTTACTGAATAATAATTTAGTACATGTAAATACTGATTAATAGTTAATAAGCTCAGAAATCAGAGAGAATCATGTACGATATAATGTACAGCTCTATGGCTTCTTTGCCTCTTTCATTAATATGGTTCATTCTCAAACCTCTCCCATGACCTATCTGTCTGAGGAGTTGACCAGCTCAACTGTGAATCAAAATGTCCTATCTAGTAGACAAAAATTGATTTATACAGCTGATCTGGCAGTATGATACAGCCAATATCAAAGGGGAATATTTAGTAAAACAGACTAGTGAAAAGCCTCAGTGAAGAAAAGTATCATTATCAGCTACAGAGGTACTAGTAGGCTAAATGACACAATAAGCTTTATGTGGTTGTGATTTAAATGGAGATGTGAACTGTCTGGTTGTCTGTCATCCGCCACTCCTTGGATGTTCCTGCAGATCAGTGAGACAGACAGAGAGACAGAGAGAGAGACGGAGAGGGAGGGGGGAGAGCAAAGCAAAGTCTTGTCCAAGAAGAAGTATTATTGTCCAAGAAGTATTAGTTCTCTTTTTAATTTTAGCAAGACGAGGAAGTCGGAATTCAAATGAAAGAATCGGTTTCCATCCAGCTAATAGTAATCCATAATCCCACCGACGTGTCTAAAGCACAATGTGGTCGCTGTGATTAACGTTAATGCCTCCCCTACTCAATTTATTGAAATGTTGGAATGAACACATTTGGTTTGGAACCAATGCGCTGGCTTGTGTTTAAAAA
Source organism: Scatophagus argus (assembly GCF_020382885.2). Taxonomy (NCBI): domain Eukaryota; kingdom Metazoa; phylum Chordata; class Actinopteri; family Scatophagidae; genus Scatophagus; species Scatophagus argus. The sequence goes on from NC_058493.1 coordinate 3,273,540, forward strand.
TGTGGATGGGTGGGGGTGAGGGGGTTGGAGGGATGAGACGAAAGTGACGGAAACGCTGTGAACGTGAGAGGGGGAAAAAAGACAAGGCAGAAGAAGTTAGAGGAGGACAGAGTGAAAAAAGCAGTGGATACAGCAGCGGATACAGAGGAGGTAGGGATAATTTCAGGGGAAAAGAAGACAATAAAAAAAAAATATGGACACAGTGGTGTACAAGCAGAGAGAGATGAGATGGCTGAGAAGAAACAAAATAACTTCCTGGGTGAAAATTGGTCCACCCTGGTCTCATTTTAAGGCTAGCCTGATGATTTTAATTTCTGGAAATGACACACTTTGCAGACAGACAAAAAAAAAAAAGAGAATGAGAGCAAAAAGAAAGTGGTATTAGAATAATTAAACGCGGGAAGAGGGTCGTGGTTTCATTTTCAGCAACACTTCAAATGAATTCCTGTAATGATCCTGAAACCTTGAAAAGGCAAAATCCAATCAAACAATATCTACTGGGCTTCATTTTCTTTGCTGGGGGAATGACCCCTCTTTGTCAAAGGGCGAGTCATGGAGAATGTGGGTCGCCATAGACATACAAATGAAGGGCAGACAATTTGGTCTAGTTAAAGCTATTATGCCTATAAGTGCGTGTGTGATAATGTCGAAGTGTGTGTGTGTATGCACATGCCCCGGAACGCAACTTTGTGTGTGCCGGCAAGCTTGTGTGGGCAAGAAAAGAGAATGATTATCTGTGTGTTTAAGTGCGTGTGTGTGCACACGCACGTACAAGCAAGTGCGCTGCAGCTTTAACACTTTGCAGCTTTGATATGAGTCATTGTAAATGATGCCATGGAAGGTCAATTGTGGAGATCAAAATGGCTGTTGATGGAGGGGAAGGGAGAAAATGTGTCATGTTTTCCCCCTCACTGCATGCCGCTGCCGAGGCATTTTGATTTAAAAGAATAAATGGATCTGCTCAGGGTTATTTCTCTCTGACTGGCGCCGTCCAAAATAACACCCCTGGCCCATATTTTTTGGAGGAGCCTTATGCTTTGCACCCATTGTTTTTACTCCCTCCCCTTCCTTTGACCATTGGAGAGGTAATCAGGCATGAGTGCCTTGGATTACAGCACGAGTGGATGAGCAGCTGCAATGCTCCAATGACCTTTTGTCACTCATTACTGGACCTCCTAAAATGAAGGGAAAGATGAGAGAGAAGAGAGGGAAAGAGTGAAAAAAGGGGAAGGAAAATGCAAAAAAAAGAGAGGCCTCCTACAAAATCTTTAGGGATATTCAGTTCAGTGACCGTGATGTGTTATTGTCTGCCTTGCCTTACCCAGAGCAGATGTTAAATGGACTGATTGACAGAAAGTCATAATCTGGTCTACAGAAAAGCTGGGTGGGGGGAGGGGGTGGAGGATAAGGCGGTATAAGTGTATAAATTAGTGCAGGTAGTCGCAGAGGTAGAGGGAAGGGAGAAAGCAATAGAAGGTAATGTGAAAGAATGGTTAAGCCGAGTTGGAAGAAAACAGAAATAGATTAAAACAGTGTGCTAAATTGTAATAATAAAACACTTGGTTCCAGTAATATTTGTTGTTAAAGTGTACCAGTGTAGCAGATCACAAAAAACCACAGATCACAGAAAGTCAGATGTGCAGCTGTAAAATTCATTTCCACTGAAATCTTGAAAAGTTTGATTTGAAACATTTAAAGAAACAAATGACACTCTGTAATTGTAAATGGCTGAGTTTAGTAATTAGTCAGTATTAAACAGTTAATACAAGATGAAAGGTATGTGCATGTTGTACAGTTTGTTTAGTTTAAAGTATTTTATCTGCATTTTATTGCTCATTTGAGATGAAAGAATGCATGATACAAATGGTGTGTAACAATATAAACATACATAGTGGGAAAATGAACAATTATGGAGGTTAATGACAAAGATTAAAGACGATGTGTCCACCTTGTGTGTTACTGGAGACACAAAGCGTGGGCACCTCCCTACTGCTTTGCTGCCTGTACAACATCCACTGCACGTCTGCCCGTCCTGGGTGAGGGATCCCTCCTCTGTTGCTCACCCTGAGGTTTCTTCCATTTTTTCTTGTTAAAGGTTTTTCTGGGAGTTTTTCCTTAGTCGATGTGAGGGTCGAAGGACAGAGGATGTTGCTATGATGTTATGTAAAGCCCTTTGAGACAAACTGCTCGTAAAAATGGGCTATACAAATAAAAGTTGTCTTGTCTTGTCTCCTTCAGTAGGTTCTGATTCAGCTTACCTGTCAGCGGGGGTGACCTGGAAACACCTCAGTCTTCAGAAGTGCGTCTCTCAGGTGTATGAAAGGTGATTCAACACTTCACCCTGCTGGCAGAGAATTCTCACATTTTCATTCGTACAGACAACAGCACAGCAGCAACTTCCATAAATTGCCCAGGGGAGAGTGCGCTCAGATCAGCATAGCCAGACGGCCATTACGCTTGGCGCACACACACTTAACTCTCCAAACGGCGTACATTCCCACTGAAATGAATACAACAACCTCTCAGTGCATGGAGAGCTTTGCCCTTTCCTACTCTGCTCTGTGCTGGTCTGTTACAGTGCGTAAACATCTTCTTTCGCCACCCCTCGCAGCAGCAGGCCTAATGTTTTCCACTAGTCTCTCTTAATGTATAATGAACATGTTTTCGTGTCAGATGGGTTTACACTGGAACTAGTTTCAAGGCTGGTGCGTCTTCTCCAGACACTAAAAAGTATCTTCTGCGTCTGGATGAAATGCAGAGGAGGAACTTGACAAAATGGTGATATTTGATGTCTGCAGAATGAATAGCAAGTATTGTAGTGTTTCTATGCACCTTATGCACACTGGGCATGTGTTTTTGATATGTAACAGACTGAGAGGGTGTGGGGATAAAGCCTATATGAAACAGAACATTAGTGTGTAACCCTAGATTCTGTCAGTAACAGGCACTGAGGCTGAGGTAGGGCCCACATAGTATGTAAGTGTGGATTGAAAGTCTTAAGTACTGCGCTCACAGAATCCACAGTTATAGTATGCAACTTTGACTTTTGGTTGCTATTAATTTTGAAAGTGCATTTGTAAATGGGCAAACTCTGATACTCAACCCACCGTTGAGTGGTTTAACTTCATCGCTCACTCACTCACTCAGTAAGTCAGAGACAGACTTTCACATCTATAGGACTGGCCCTGCTTTCCAGTGGTCCAGCCAAAAATAAGGAGAGTGAGGAGAGAGAAGGAGGAGACGGAAGGAGTGTGTGGAAGGTATTTACGTATGGTAATTGCATCACCAGAGGGGGCAGTCTCATACGTTTGACCTTCAGGTCCTGCAGGTGTTTTGCCCCCCCCCCCCCCAACACACACACACACACACACACACACACACACTACAACTGTCTGCTCAACCCACCCGCAAAGAATACTGCAAACATTACATGCATTTGGCAAGATTCTCATGCCTGTTAGTAAGTGGTGCAGCAAGGCCAGCCCTGGCACATACATGCTCATAAAAAGACACACGAACAAACAGCCTGGGACTTATGCCCAACTAACATAAAAAAAAAATTACTACTTAAAAATAGGGTGGTGCTCTTCCTCTGATATCATCCATGCAGATGCTTCGAGACCTTAAAGCCCTCAAAGCTAAAAGCAATTCAGATGTGAATATTGAGTGATTGAATGCACGCCAGAGAAAAGGAGGAGGAGGAGGACCCCCACAATGAAATGGTTTCTCCCACAATTAATGCAGTGCACCTGTGATGCTCGATAAAGAGTGCTGCACTGTGCACAGGTGTGGAACATTAGTTCTGGGGGTGTTCCTTGAAAAAGACAAGCTTCTCCCGCTCTCCCCTGTAATAACACACTATGACACACACATTCACCGGTGGGGTGTGCACACACATACACACATGCACATTTGGGGAAGGAAAATCTGTGAAGGGGTAAAATAAATATATAAATAAAAAAAAAATATGTGTGCTGATGCTGTGAGAAAAGTAAAAATATGTAAATGAACTTGGTGCCCAAGAATCCTGTCATTCACAGTATTGCACACATCAAAGCACAGGTAGCCACCGACGAATGTGTGTGTGCGTGTCTTGATGCAAGCATACCACACAGCCTGTCTTTTCAGCCACTTGTTTGTGTTGGCATGAAAAAGTGTGTAAAAGTGTGAATGTGGGTGCGCATAGAGGCCATGTGTGGAACAGAAATGTAATGAAAATCATTGTGCTCACTTAAAGCCCCTCCTTTCATCAAACTGTAACATTTAAGAAGGTATGTTAAGGGCCATCAAAGATTGGATGTAATGTAAAGATGAAAGAAGAAATCTTTTGAAATTCATCTCTCACAGAAGACAGAGAGAGAGAGAGAGAGAGAGAGAGAGAGAAGAGAGCGATGGACTGATAGAGATGACAAGAGATACTCAACCTTAGAGATAGACCTTTGAGATAAATACACTAATAGAGTGAACAGATATAAAAAGACAAATGCTGAGAGATAGAGAGGCGCAGCAAAAAGAAATGGCCTAATAAGTAATGTGCTTGTCTTGCTAATGTCTGTTTTGATGCTCCTAGCTTAACCCAGTCTCTAACTAGGTCATTAAGTATCCTACCAAACCAAGATAATCCTTTAGAATTAAGTGTTCATGTTGAATATTCAATTCAGAGTAAATATAGCTTCAATGCACTGTGCTGGTGCTGATCAAAAAGTAATAACAGACGCATGCGGTCTTTAGTAATTGCTTTATGGTGCTTTGAAACAGCGTTTTGAAATGAAAGGAATCACAAAGCAAGAAACTGGAAACAACACATTCAATGCATAAAAGAAAATATGGGGGAAAAAAAACTAAAAATTGTGAAATGCAGTGAAGACAGCAAACTGGCAAACATGGAAGTAAACACTGTTGGCTTCAAGTTTTCAAAAGCTTTACAAATATTTTATAAGGGAGGGAATACGTTCAACATGTCTTTTAGGTGTCATGGAATCACACAGAACTTTTTGGGTGAGAAATTTACTGAATGTGACAAAATGCCACTGACCTAAAGGTTCTTTTACCATTAAGACACACATCAGGGTATTGGTGTAGTAACAGTCCATAACATGCTGTCCTCTCATGCGATCATTTTGAAGTGGAAGTCTCTACAGACTGGTCACTTATGTTGAGGATGGGTGTGGGTGCAGCTGGTTTCTCCTCTACCTGGAGCTTAATTGATCCATTAATCGCTGGGATTGGTCACAGCGTGATGACACCTGCTACCCCACCTGGGTTTCTGTCAGATGGGACCATGTTTAGATAGAAATCCACCAATGTCATTTCCAAAAGCCTGTGTTCTGGGTTTTGATGTCTGAAGGGTTTTATTTCAAAATCATTAGGAGTTTGGCAGGAAAGTGAAAGAGTAACTAAAACAATCATGGACAGACAGAAGATATGAAAAATTATAAATGTCACAAAATATATTACCATGGGCTACCATGTCACAATCACGTTAAAATAAATTGTACATGATCATCACGATGCATGTTGTTTCTTTCGTGTTTAGGAACATAACATTCAGGCAATAACAGAAATCATTTTCAGAACAGGTGTCACATTTTCCAAAGAGAGAAATATCTCATTTGGATATGAAACCCTTCCTTTATGTTTTCATAGCAGAAAATTAGTTTGGTGCCTCAGAGCTACGTCATTAATTATGCACTTAACTTGAATCTGGATAAGAGTGTGACCGTGGGCTGTGACAGTCCTGTAGTGACCTTTTTCCCTCTCAGTGAGAACAAGGGCCCACATACAACATTCCCACATCGTCATCTGGAAACATCATTGTCCTGTCCTCGCTTTTTATTTCAAGAGAAGAATGAGTGTATTGTTGCATTCACGTCATATGGAAATAACTTTTGGAACAGCCTGACAGTTAAAAGCAATGGATTTGCATTGTTCATACGCTGAAACAAGTTCCACTATGCCAAGTTTTTTTCTGTGTAGTTGTCTGTCTTTTCACAGTACTAGTACTTAGATGTGGAATGTGTGTAAAAGCACGAAGCTCACTTGAAGCAGCATCCCCATGCTAATGCCTTATGGGTGATTAGCTGTGGTAGCGAAATGTACCTCTCATTAAGTGACTCAGTTGACTAGAAAATGTACATTTAAGGCCTGTGGTGTGAAAACAGGGGAAGGGGCCTAAGTCAACAAACACCCAATAATCAGTGAGTTATCACTTGAAATCTGTTAGATATTAATTTGTCCTTTAAAGCATGACCGGTATTCTGAGTAAAAGAGCTTTGAGTTGGGAACAGCATAAATTATTATAGCCAAGTTCACAGAAATCAAGTTCGTTTCCATTAGGAGAAATGCGCTGCACGTTCAGAAATTATGCTACTCGTAAATGCATACCAAAAATGCAAAGATGCAAAGTCAAAAATCCAGTCGACACAGTCAATGTTCTCCAGGCTTCTAGGGGGAGTGCACATTGATTTCTGACCTGAGAGACACCAGATCTATTGCTCTTTTAACACATTGTTAAGAATATGGCTAATTGTAAAAAAGAATGCATACCTTTTTATATTGCATCCTCAATCCACTTTTCTTGTCATCTGGTCTAGCCTCTGTCCCTTGTATTAGTTTTTGATTTTTGATCTCATTCCCATTCCCAATGTTTTGTCACATTTCTTGGCATCTCCTCCAGACAGAGAAGGAACCCTTTTGAAAGGGTATGTTGTGCACAAATGCAGGTACACGACAAACTGGGACGAGAACTGTTGGATGTTTGTACGTGAATTGGCATCGTTTCCAAAGCTGCACCATGTTTCTCCTCATGGATGTGGTTTAGGTTGGTGTAGCATGTTTGCCACTGTTGGCCACCACAATTTTAACAACATGGACACTTCACTTTGCTCAACGGCTGGGTGCCAGCTTTTTTCTCTGTTCGGGCTGAGCAGGTACAGGCAGGTAGTGTTTCACAGATCTGCAGTGGGAACAAGTTTGAGAGTAGGCTTAGGGGTCGTTCAGAAATTCAAAAGAATGAGCTCAAAAGCAACAGATCATCTTAAAGGTCGGATACAGATTAGAGATGAGGAATCCTTTTCACATTACACACAATAACATGATGCTTTGTTAATATTAAAAGAAAAAGAAGAAAACAGCTTGAAATGATGAAAGTGCATTTCACAACTTCCTTCCTAGTCCACTTTCTCCATTTACAACAGCAGGCAGGCCAGAGAATTTAGGTAAACGAGGAAAAGTGAAAATAAAAGATGGAAAAAAAAATCACAACAGACTCCAACCAACAACAAGTTACATTTGAAATTAGTGAGAGTTTGATTAACACTGGATTGTATCATCAGGGGACATCTAGCGTTACACAGTGACCGTGGGTAATTTGTGCTTGCACTCAATAAATATGACAAATGTGACCAAGATCTGAGTCACTCACAATCTTGCACTGTTTTTAGAAATTAACATCTTCAGGTAATATTGAAACAACAAAGACATAGATAGACAGACAAACAGACAGATAGATAGATAATTTATTCATCCCCAAGAGAAATTCACAAAAGTTAGTTAGGAATTTAGTTGTTTCATGTAGTAGATTAATGGCAAATGGCTCTATGGTTTGTCCTTTTCAATTCAAAACCTGTACGTCATGTTCGGTTGCTGCCATTGAACAATCAGATATCCGCTGGTGACCTTTCTCTTACCCGTTATCAAACTTTATTGACTGAAATTTAAAACTGTTGATGTGGTACGATCTTTACATTTAAGACTAGCATTCGAAACTGCACGTTTTAGCACATGCACATCTGTCTTTGATGTTTTATAAAAAAAAAAGAAGAAAAAAACAAACAAACTTGAACCTGCGTCTCAGTTTTCTCAAGCTGTCTGCTACATTTAAAATGCTAATATAAGACTAAACTGATTAATAATTAAACAATTACGGTCATGAATCAATAACTTCTGCACATATTTTTCATTAGTAAATTGCACAGAGTAAACAAAGAAGCAGTATTACCAATTCAAATGTGGATGAAGGGAGGGGGGGGGGGGCATTCTAATCGTCCTAACTTTGATGAAAAATAAACATTCGAGACAGTCACTCAAACAGTGAGGCCTCTGGTACAATTTTCCAAAGTAGATCATGTTGTTGCTTTAGATACAGTTAGTTGGTTGATTATTCAAGTAAACATGGTTGGAACATTTTTAATGAAGTAGTCCAATATGAGAAATTCATGATAAATCTGGTGTGTGTAGTCAATGTACAGAACATTTGGCCAGATTTGATGCCCATCTGAGCCTCCATAAAGTTGAACTGATTTCCGTGGCAATCTGTCTCTAGTTTGAGGAACTCAAGCTATTGCAGTACAAAGGAGGGACTTCCACAGTGAGCTCAGGCACAACTGTGTTTCTGATTAGTGCAATGACTGCTTGATCGACTCTAAGTCGTGTCTGTCAAAGGCTAAATTCACTGTCTGTCTGAAACATATATTTTTCGCTGCACCACAAAGCCACTGTGCTCCTGTCGCTTTTATCCATCAATGTCAAAGTGACAGATTCATGGATCATTCTTGTTTGTGGCTCATCGTGCGTGCGCAATTTACCGTCTCCCTTCCCCAAATGCCAGCGTGGTAATAGCTGATGCCATGGCGGTAAGTGTAAAGCCTGAGAAACAAGGATAAAAGCATAAACAAATCTGTGATAAGAAATATGACATGGCTATCAGCATGCAGAATAAGGCCGGCCCTGCGAGCACAGGCACCCAGATTAATGATAAATTACGAGGACCTAGGCTTGTTTATAGCACTCATTTTCCCTGCTGCACCTGCTCATATTCTCTTGGCCTAGAGCAGCCCCCTCTCTCCTTTTCTATTTTCTCTCTCCATCTCTCATACTCCTTCATCTACCCCCTCCCTCCCTTCTCCTTTTTCTTTTTCTTTGAGTAGGTGCTTATTTAAAATGATCCTGTGTTTCTAAACCACTCCGCCAAAACCGGTGGGACACCCCATGAAAACATAATCTGTGGGTGTATAACTGATGTCTTAAAGGAGAGGGGAGGGCAGGGAGAGAAAATGTTAGAGGGTTAAGAGAAAGGGTAAGTAAAAGAGAGAGGGAGCGAGAGAGGTTCACTGTAAATGAGAGAGAGAGAAATACGGGCAGGGAAGAAGGGAGTTAGACGTGGAATAAAAAGGTGAGCAGAGAAATATTTTGATGCCTGACATGAGAGGGAGGGAGAAGAAAACGGCGGAATGAGATGAGAGCAGCGGGCAAGCACAGCGGCCTTTTGGTAGCAGCTCTCGTAATAATACACCACCCGGCATCAACGCAATGCTTAATTTTAATATTAATTACAAATATCTCTCCACACAACAAGGAAATAATTTGACAATCACTTTGGCCCCGAGTACTGTATTAAATGCAAAGTGGTGCTAAGGGCGAGAGCAGTCAATATGGAGAACTAAAATCTGAACCCCCATCCTTTTCTTCTGTGCTCCCTCCCCACCACCACCCCCACTTCCCTCACCTCATTACATGAAATGTGAATGTTAATTCTAGGGGGTTTATTAGTTAGAATTAAGGCGGGAAAAAAATGAGAAGAGGTTAGCATTTATATTGTTCATTACAAGTGGCTCTCTGGTGGTACCTGGGATTTTTTTTTTTTTTAAAGGGTGGGGGCTACTGTTTGGCAAAGGGTGTGTGTAGGTGTGTGTATGAAGGTGGGGTGTTAAAGGGGTAGTGGGTGGAAGGTTTGAGTACGAGTGGCTATTGTCTGATTCATAATTATATTTTTATTATGACTAAGCTCGGGGGCCCCCTCACACTGTACAAAGCAATTTCTAGTAGAGAGCGCTACGAGGGCAAAGTGTTTACATACCAAATTATAAGAATATACTGACAGCGTTTGGTTGCTAATAAGCCGTAATCACTTCCCCTAATTTAATCCCGTTGCTATGGTAAACAAATGACACTTGAGGCTGATGGCGGTGAAGGAGGAGAGGAAGAGGTGTGCCCAGTCGAAGGAGGGAGAGAAAAATAGCTGATGAAAGAAAACTGACACACACGCATGCACACACACATACATACACACACACACACACAAACACACACCCTCTGACAAGACACCTGCTGTCCTCTGTGCAGAGTACATGTTAGGAGGGTTGTGCGTGATCTCGTGTAAGCATGAGAGATTGTGCTTATATTTGTGTATGTGTGTTGGTCAGAGACAGCTGTTTGTGCAGTCAGCAATGCTGCTCTCCTCAGAAAGCAGAAAATTGAGCGGGAATTGGGCTAATTGTACGGAATGATTGATGCTAGCGGAAACTACAGTACATTAAAAACACAAAAAAGACACACAAGCATCAGACGCACCCTCATGCAATCACATGCACACACACACACAAACATCCCATAAAAACACTACTTCAGGTGTGCCGTGGTTGTTATACAATGCAGAGGAGTTGGCATCTTGGTGTTATTTGTCCGTTGTCTTCTGTTTTTCTTTTTTACAGGCAGTGATGTCTTCACAAATCAAGACTTCATTCAGTGTTAAAACATGTTAAATAAGGAATTATGATGATTTTTACAGGTGATTTTAGGAATAAAAAAACAGTATTCAATACAATTCAATACAGTATACAGCATATCACTGAAACCAATGGCCATGCATTGGGTTCTGAAAAATATCACCATAATATTTGTGGGATAAAAAATACATGTAAATAAGATAAAATTCAAAATAAAAAAGATAAATTGAGGTTAAAAAGAAAAAAGAGCAAGTTGCAAAGTGTCAGTACTTGATACAAAAGTCTTGAAAATATTAATCGACAACAGTTTAGATAAATTATTGAAAGTTTAGAGTCATTTATCAAGAAAGAAAAAACAAACTGTCAAACATTTGCTGGTTCCTGATTCTCAAGTCTGACTATGTTATATCGCTGAATTTTGAACCGTTGGCGAGACAAAGCAAGACAAATCACTTAATCGAAATACCCAAAGGCAGATAAATCGATAATCATTAGTCACAGACTTAATACGATCTCTGGATCCAAATGTCCAGTTGTCCACCTTGATAAATTTAATGAGTGCTGCTGCTTTGAAAAGTTTTCAAGGGCCAGTGTTGACTTTACACTTGAAACAAACAAAAAAAATCAAAATAAAAAACCAAAGACAAAGAAACGGTGTCACTTTGGAGAATAACTGTTTATTCACGTATGTCCACACACCTGAAGGGCACAGTATCTGCTGTCACCTCTTGAGCTTGCAGAACATGCTAAGCTGTTTGAGCTACATGAGACACACATTACTTAGAAATTAATCTGCGTGCTGAATGATTTTCCATTAGGATGCATGTTCACTGCCGTCAGATGGCTGCCTGCATGTGCATTCATATATTAACACTTCAAACACATTTTAGTGACTTCCTGTTGACCATGATTTGGGACCGTATTTCTTTTCACAGGTACAGAGTATAAGGATCCAGGTAGCTCGCTCCATTGGCTTTATCTCCTCGTAGTGTCTTCCTGCTGATTAAATTTGAAAACCTAAAGAAAAATCTCCACTTCTACACCCTAATCCAGCAAATAAAAGAAACTGAAGAAAAAGGGGTGTGAATGGTTGACAATGGCTTTCAGTTCCAGAGAACAAAATCCTTACCTGTCATTCTTTAAGTCTGTGTTGCAAAAGTACACATAATTGCATTGTAATAGTCACACTGTAATGGAAATCCAGTCTCCAGTTTACTACTAAATCAGCCAATCTTTAATATTTCCTATCTAGATTCATCTTTTTGCAAAGCGAGCAAGTTTTTAGATAGTTTTAATGGTAGCTGCCTCATTGGGGAATAAGAAACTTTGCATACTGGCTTAACAAGTCTGGATCTATTGGACAAGAGAGACAGAGAGTGAAAGAGAAAAAGAGCGAGACAGAGAGGACAGTCGTCTTTGTGGCTCTGGTAATGGTTTTCTTATACTCTCTATCTTCTCTTATAGATGCATATCAATACATATCGTAGCGTCTGCATAGAGCCTGCCACATCCAATATCGCTTGGACATTTTACATAATTATTATTTTCAGGAGTCATCGGGGTCTCATAGAAGGGAATGTAAGTGACAGGCATTTAAAATGGTTTTTAAATCATGCAGGATAACCAGGGCCTTTCAGAAATAATTGTGTCAAACTGCTTTTCACCTTTTTCGCCAATCAATATGCACACTTATTCATGGGCAGACGACTATCCATCAAAAGGCAGCGCTGCTCTTTAATATACATGCTTGCATTTTAATGGGCTACTTTAACAACAATACCAGAGACAACAATGTGTTTCTGTGTAATATTCGCTAAAAACTGATGATACAGCCTCTTTCACGTAAGGCACCACGCAGGCTTGCTCTCCTCCCACGTGCATATGTTATGGAATGTACACACAGACATGCACACACACACACACACGCAGATAAACATGTACGTGGTGGTGTGTGCACACAAACACACACAGTTTGTTAAGTGGTGGCCCAAGTCGACGTAATCACATTCGCTTTGTTACACGGCTCGTAAATGATTTAAAACTAGATTTCATGCATGCTTTCATACTAATTCACTCACTGGTATTTTTCATTTTGGCTGGAAAAACTCTGAGAACAATCAAGAATTACCCCATTCTCCAATTAAGCCTCTAAACAGGACCAAGAGAGGGGGAATCTATTCATTTTCTTTTGATTAAAATTATTGCCACTTGCAAGGAGCTTTGGGGTTTATATATTAAATAATGCATCATTTCATAATTATATAGAATATATAGATTTTTTAAATAGGATACTGGGCAAAATGGTGACTTTAATTAGATCGGTGTGTAAGATATCTCGGGGGTATGATAAAACAATGTTAAATATCTCACAATAACTGTAAAATATGTTCCAACAGATAATGAAACACAAATAAGGTCTGCTTTGCCATGGCTCCTATTTGTCGAAACATCCCCACATGCATTTTCTGAAAATTCATAATTATATTGAAAATATGATCAGGGGATAACACAGCTAGGTGCTAAATATGACACCGCCTGTCCCCCACCTATTCAGAGGCATACATTATCATCCTATTACTATAAGAGTAAATTACTAGAGAGAGTCGACTGTATTGTGCACTGAGCGGGGGAGATGCAGAGCAAAGCATGGTAGGAGACTGCCTTAAGATGCTGTGTTTGGTCACACACACTCCCACTGACACACACCGTACATGTGAGCTAATAAACAGGCCTCGAAGGTCATGGGCGGCGTAATATCCACACAAAGATGAGCTAAGGTCCAAGATTAGCAAAGAACTAAAGAGCACTTGGCAGAGCGAGAGGGGGTAGAGACGCTTTTACAATTAAAGCAGAATTAAAGATGCACTAAAAGAGCAACACTTTGCCAAGCAAACAACGCCTGCAGCCTCTTTCAAAATTACAGCGGGCTAATTTGAAATGAAGGACAAACAGTGGCTGTGTGTGTATGTGTGTTTCCAGAACCTTCTCCTATTATGATTGCAGGCGTACAGACCCCTCATTTTGGTCTATATATAAAGTATGTAAATGTCGTCTGGCTGCGACAGTCAGAAGCGTCAATAGAAGTTGACAGCTGAATTATAACCGCAGCCGAATCCATCAGTCTTTTGTTTTAACCGGAGAATGGAGCGTTTTTAAAACTCAACAAAGGCCTTTAATCAAATTCTCAAGGTTGTTGGCTTTAGCATTGTATTAGTTTAATAGTTTCTGCTGCACCATTGATGTTAATGACACATTCCTATGTAAATATAATGTGGCTCCCAGAAGCCATCAAAACATTTTAAGGTCCAATGAATACAGTTGCATTTTTTTCCCTTTCTCTCCTCCCTTCCTCCCCATACAGAAATGTCTTTTTATTTAGCAATCTCCACACAGTGCATGGTGATACAATAAAAAGGAGGGGAGATTGATTAATGGAGACTTTAAGGTAGTGATGCGCAGCACCGATACAAATAACTGTGGAGAAACAGAGAGGAGAGAAGATTGTGCCTCCCTCCCTTCTCCCCTCATCCCCTCACCAACACACACTAATCTACACACACACATGTGAGCACATGTATACACAGACTTTTAAAGAATTCACATATGGAGCCACACATCGGCCTACATTCACATCTGCAGCTGTGCACACACACACACACATACGTGCGTGCAAATCTAAATCCCATGTACAGTTTGGAGGCCTTTGGCATAGATTCATCACCCACGATTGAAAGATAATGAAACTGCATATTTTCCTCACCATTCAGACACTGATGAAAGCATTTAGAGCAATATAGCAGAATACATTAAAGGCAGTATCATATTTTGAGAAGCCTCATAACATGTTACTGCAGAGAGAAAAAAAATGTGGAGACATCTTGGCCCATATCTTAAGTAGGGGCTGATAGGCTGCCCTTTGTATGTATTCATTTCTTAATATTTAAGTGGCTGCTGGTCATTTAAGAAGGGGGAGATCAGATACTTGAGAGATGACTGCAAACATGCTTGCATACACAAAAACAGAGTTAAAGGGAGAGAGAAAGAAATGGAAGGGAGATTTTTCATGCTAGACATGTACATATTAGCTACGAATCAGCATTCAATCATGATTCCATGTTTAGTGTTCTGAATTTCTGTTTTTTTTTTCCATCCATTGTTCACTTGCATAACAGACTGAAATTAACATTCATATGTCACATGTAATGGTCTTCACCACACATTGTTTAAGCACACATCCTTTTAGGAATTGGTATTAATACATTTGCAAGATGAAATGTAATTTACTCAGCAGTTTATTGCAAATCTGCCGTGAAAAGAAATATTTATTTGTTAAATTTGCATAATTACGATATACATTTTATATCAAACTAGTAAAATGACATTTTTCAATTTTTTACCTTGCATTGTGCAAAAGACAAATCACATTCTGATCCAGTGGTGGTCAAAGGAGTCTGATTCTTCACTTAAGTATAAGTAGCAATACAACACTGTGAAAAAACAAACAAACAAAAAAAAAACAACTTACAAAAAATTTAATTTACTAAAAAATAAAGCATCCCTTGTGTAAAAGTATTACCTGCAACATGTACTTAAAGTAACATATTATCATTAGTTATTTATTAATATGTAAGGAGGACATTTTGTAACTGCAGTTTACAAAGTTATTTTTCCATATTCTCTTGAATACATTTATCTCTATTTTTTTTGAAAAAATTCATCATAGATTTGATTGTACACTGCATAGTTACCGACAGAAAAAATATATATATTATGCTGAGATGTAGTGTATTAGAAGAAAGGAAAGTACATGTCAAATCTTTTCAAGTGTGAGAAATGTTTCACTGATGAAAGCCACTTGTGTCCCTGCATCATGACTCACGTCAAACGCCTTAAAATCTGACGAACATTCATGTGAATTCACTGCATGTGAAGTGAGTTTAATCATGTGAGTTTAGTTTTTATTTCTATGCAATGGAGTTGTCAAACATCACCTACATAGAGACACTAAACTATAGGTAACATGTTTAAATGTGAACTTTGTTTCCACATGTGATGTCTTCAATTTCAAATGTGAATTTATCTTAAACCGTGTCAGAAAGTGTCCTTACATGTGAGATTTATGCATTTTTGTCAAGAGAAAAAAACTTCAAATTTAAAGTAGATCATTACTGTTCTGAAATGTGTTAGTTCTAATGTTGCTCCACCAAATATTAACCAATAGTTTTCATTGCTCAGCGGGTACAGCATTTTATAGTATGTACAGATTATTGTGATTACAATTTGCTCATAATCCATTTAGAAAGAGCTTATAGTGCCTTATAATAGCATGTGAGTACCACTTGGAGAAAAGTGCTACCAAATAAAAGATCAAGTGCATTTGAGCATTTCCATTACACATACACACACACACACACACACAGACTTTTACACACATTGCGCAGATTTCTCATGCATCGTCTTCCTGTGTGCTCTGGGCTATAACATTTGCTTTCTTAGTCAAGGAGAACAATCTCATTTGCAGGGAAACAAATTAGAAAAAAAAGATGTAGCTGTGACGATACCTCAAATTCCATCCTACTTATTTTTCACTCTTTCTTCTTCCTCTTTAAAAAAAAAAAAAAAAAAATTTACAATGCAAAGTGTAAAAATAAACATTGAGGGCTCGATTTAGCGTGGTTTTCAGCCGTGGCATCGAGGGAGAGATTGGTGTGCAAAGAGGAGGGTCCTTTAGCATTGCACATACACACACACAGTGCACCCTGAGGCCCTAGGGAACCTCTGCAACACATACTGTACCCTAATCACACACACACACAGAGTATAACAGATTCTCATTAACTGTAAAGGAGTCCCAGAAACAGAAAAGTGCACACAAAAACACACAAAACTCCACCACACACCACCGTGGAGAAACTGGGAAATAAGCAAACAAAAGAAGAGTTTGTTTGTTTGACAAGGATCTCCATGCTGAAAAAATACATTAAAAAGAGGCAAATGAGACAAGAACAGGTGAGGGAGAGCCCCTGAGCCTTGTGTGAGTTTTTAACCTTGTGCTTGATGGAAGTTACATCCTTTTTTTTGGGGTTTGTGTGACATTGTGGGGTCCAGGACAACCCCCTGCTAACACCTGCACGACACCCTATACAAGGCTACCTGATGCAGAAGACCTCACAACAGGAGGGACGGCGAGATGAGAAGATCAACCATCCCTGGCAGGCGGACAGAGAGGAAGAGCGAGGCAAAGACAGAGTGAAGTTATAGATAATCTTTTTATTTGCTGTTGAGTAAACATACAGTGTTTGTTAAGTCTGTTGCCACGGCCGAGCCAAGTGGCGAGTGGCGTCTGCAGCAGCGTTAGCTGGCTGATTAAAGTCCTATCTTCTTCAAAGTAGGGGGGGATTTTCATTCTGACATTTAAAGAACAAACACAATGCTCAGTTGGGTGGCATATTTGCCTTTTGTTCCCTTTTAAGATAAAACTTCTGTCCATGTGGAAGTTTAAATCTTCTCGGGTGTTGCTGTTGTATCTGCGTGTTTTTCTTTATGTCTGGGCAGGCTCAGTGTCTCTGTTTGCGTGCATGTGTTTCTATATTGTTCTTCATGGCTGTACATGTGTGCGTGCGTGCCCATGTGTGTTCCTGCAAACCCTCATTCAGATAGACCTCGGTCCAACTTCGGCGGTGGCCCGCGGCCACATGGAGTGGTCTGATAGAGCACTGGAGTCTACGAGAGTCACACACACTGCTGTCGTATGGCGGAGCCTCTCTTATCGGAGCCTCCAGCACGGTAAGCTAGGATTAGCATCTAGATCTGCGAAGACTGGACGTCAGCACAGGGGACAATGGTGACAGAAGAGAGGAGGTAGCAGGACGAGAAGATGGAGATAGAACGGGGTGGGGGTTGGGGTGTTAAAGGAGATAGAGGGATGTCATACTCACCAGTAGAGCAAAGAGCAAAATTTATGTCATCCCCCACTCACTGGTGTAAGGAGTTGTTTTCTTTCCCTTTCTTTCTCTTTTAAACCATATTGCTTCCATTTCTTTTACTTTTGTCCATGTGGACAAAGTGCATGAGAGCAGCGTGTGCGCGTTCATGCCTGTTTGGACTTTTTTGGTGGTCTGATGTGGAGGATGTACTTCAAAACCACAGAAACATCACACTCATGGAGCAGGCTAAGTGGGCCCTGTTTTTGAAGTCTTTCTTTGAAATAAGCGAGGCAATCCCTTGGCCCAGAGATCATATTCTATTTACGTTCTCTTTGCCAACGACACAGGCGACGCTGGCCAAATTCACAAAAGAAGATCCACATTGGAAAATCCGGCTAATCCCTGATTGAAAGTTCATGTGTTGGCTTCGATGGATAAGCTCTGGCAGATTTTCCCAGGAAAGTGGAGTAAAGGAAAAAAAAAAGGCAACAAAACTGGATCCTTTTTGGTTAAAAAGTGGAGTCAGTGTCAGTGGCAGGCAGGCAAAGCTCATGTCCGCTTGTCAAGAGCTGCCTTTCATGTTCAAGGCCACAGTGGGTTCTCCCTTCTCGACCTGAAGGGAGATGGTATGTCGTCATCTTCAGAAGTGATTAGTGGGTTGTTCCAAAGGTCAGCCTCAGACACGGTAGTCAGGAATGATGCTACCTTAGTTTATTACCTCTTTTCCCCTTTTTCTTTGTCAGTTTATTGCGTCCTCAATTTCATATCCACTCCTTCCTGTCTCATGTTCCCAGTCTGCCTCTCCTTCTTTTCCTCCGTCCTTCCCTCCCTCCCTCCCTCTTTCCCTGGCTGCCTCTACCCTGATGCCTTTCTCCTCTCTCTCTTCCAGGGGTGGTGGCTATGGCTAGAGAGCCTGCACAGATGGCAGGCCAGCTTGCCTTCAGGGGAAGGGCTCCACAGCTTAAACTTCCTCCATTTTTCCTTTTTTCCTCTTCTCTTTTCTTCAGCTCAAACTTTTGGCCAGCAACTTTTCACGTCTGGCGAGCCTTTATCTCGGCGTGCACGATGTGAGGGGGAAGGCAGGGTCCTCCAAGGGGGCGGGCTATCTCAAAAGCATGAGCTGTCCTCAGATCAATAGGGGCCATCAGTATCAGTGGAAACCCAACAGAGGGGCCAGTGGAGTGTCAGAGTCAGCCACTGATTAGCCGATAATCTGACTCTCGAAATTGTCACATTTCAAACCTAAATTCCATCATTTTACAGAAAGCGATGCATCTTATGTCCTCATTGCGTCAATTGATAAATTGTACAGGCATCAGGGACGGCTTTCTGTGCATATTTTCACATCCAGTGAATTTTGCTGCTTCTTAGCATGCAGAATCTTCACCTAGTGAGAAGCATTGACAACCACAAGTATTATCACAAGTCAGAGTTTCCTACTTTGTTAACAAGAATCCTCTAGATCAATGTCTTCCAGAGATGACCCTGTGATAATGGTAATATTGCCTCTCACTATCTCTCCACACATCATTTCACACTTGAGTCAGTGTGAACAATGTTCCTCTAATGGCTTGCTATACTTAAAGCTGTCACCACCACAAGTGGTCTTGTTGGCGGCCCCTCTCCTCTTCATGGGATCAGCCCAACAACTTGACCCGTGTCAAGTGATCACCTGATAGCCATCTCTCTGTTTTAGACCTCCTCCCTTTCAGCACAGCGGGACTCTTTAGATTCTGAGTCTAACAACGTACAGCAAAAAATTTAATTTAGTCCTGAGATACTAATACTCAGTTAAATGTATGTAAAGAGATATACAAACAGGTTTATTGTGTAATGAAGTGGTTTCCAAAATGACAGGCTTTAGAGTTATTATCACTTTTTACCAACCATTTGCTATAAATTTTATTAAAATTAAGAATGGGGATAAACATTTTACCACCAGCAACATAAAAATCACAATATTAAAAATATGCAGGTATGGAAAGAACTGTCATGGAAAAAACATAGCTCAAAGAAGTTGTCATGCATTTCAGCCCTGCTGAATGCTGTATGGTTTACATGTTTTTGTGGAGAGTTGGGGGCTACCCTGCAATGCCTCATCTGAAGAGAAAGTCTGCCAAATGCAGAAGTGATGCAAAGTAAACTCAAGAGACATCTGAAGACTACGCTACTTTATAGCAAAATTATTTAACCACTCAAAATTAAACAAATTTTATGTATTTGCATAATATATGTTGATTCAATAAGCATACTATATTTTACTGTTGACATGAGTTCATATATTGCCATATGAGACATGTGGGAGAATGGGGGATGTGCACAGAAAAAAAAAACACATGAAGGTGTGTCACGTTTGCTCTTGAGTGACTGAGACAGTTTGGGGGAAAAGTAAACTGTTAAACAGTTTGCTATTGGACAGGCTCTTTGTAAAAACATTTTTACATTAAACGCATGACAAGAAAAATCTGAGTCAGATGATAGCCTTGGATAAAATGTGGTGTATAATGCTTAGAAACACACATACATGCACAGGCACAAACACACATATGTTCATATATATATGTTTTCTGTTTCATCTTTTTTTGTCTGTAGCTGTTGCTGTGTAAAAATTACAGCATATTAACTGTGGGGTAAGTGTGAAAATAAAGCCCTAAAAGAGAAATCAACATATAAGGAGATTTTGTTTCAGCCGTCCTGTTTTTGCTGGGGAACGTCTTAGGCCTAATAATAATAATAGTACTTTTTAGCAGTTTTCATTAATCTAACTGTGTTGTCATTATGCTGCAGATGAGGTTTTGTGTGAGAATTAACACTCACCTTGACCTGTGACTCGCACTCTCAATTACGCATAAAATTCTAATTATATAGAGAGATTATAACGTTTTTAAATATGATTGCAGCATTTAATACACTTTAAAAGTTGTACGTGCCGGTAGACTGGCTGTTTTTTTTTTTTTTTTTTTTTTTTTAACACGGTTCCTAATTAAAGCTTAGAGAGGATTTGTCATCAGTGTGCTTCAAGCATGTCCTAATTCTCATTTTCATAAAACATCTGTGAAATAGTCTATATTTAACGCATGTGATGGTTATTTAATGTACTTTTTATGCTTGTCTCACGGACATCTTCATGTGCAGAGGGACTCAAGCAGCCTTTTCTAACACTGTTGAGAGGACAGAGGTAGCACTGATATATGAGAGAAAGACAGACAGGGAGAAAGAGATACAGAAAGAGACAGACAGACAGGGACAGGAGAGGAAGGGGATGAAGGAGAGTTGAAAAATTATTCTGGACTTTGTCAGAGAAATCAATTGAGAAACACATAGACACGGACAGCAAATTGGGTGATAAGGCCCTCGTGTCCTCCCCCCTCTTAACGAGGAGCACTGAAGCATGAGGGTAAATAAAAGAGACATCTCTCTCTTTATCTCTTTCTTATGTTGTCTCTCTTATACTTACTCTCGTTCTTCTCATTGCTCTGTTCTGCTCTTTTTTTCATTCTCCGTGTCTGTTGCATTAGACTTTTTTACCTCTTTCCATCTCAATATCAATACATTTATGCATGTTAATAACAGCTGACAGGATGGCAGGACACTGCCATGACTCCAATCTCTGCACGTGCACACACTGTGCATGTGTGTGCAAGGATGTAATGTAATCTGAGAGGCCTATCCTCTGTTACCAGGTTTGGGTGAGGGCGACCAGAGGTTGTGGTGGCATATGCCCATACTTTGTGTAGAACAATGCAAGCAGGCAGGCAGTCGGAGCTCGGAGGTATTCTGCAGGTGTTGCAGAGAAGGACCCTTCTGTAGCAGTGTGTCTTGGACCCGATCTCCACAAAGCTGCCTCTCCCGCTGCCAGATGGACCCATGCTTTTCCCCACACTCTTGCTCTCACAGCTAAGACCTAGGCTTTTCTCCCTCCTTTTTTTTTCTCCCCCCCCCCTCCCTACAAAAGAAAAGCGCTTTGGCTGAAAGAAAACCACAGCTGAATTTTATGGTGCCGCTTCTTTTGCCAAGCTGATTTTACAATTCAAAGGGACAGAGTGCATGGAAATGCTGTTTTCGAGCTGCGTCGTCGCTACGCCTTTTTAGATGCAAGTTTGCATTGGCAGATATGTTTGCCACACTAATATTTCCCTTCCCAGTGTGAAATCTTGATAATATCCGGAGTTGCAGAGAAACACAGCTCAGTGTGTTTAGAGTGTGCTTGGAGCAGATCTTCTGGGGTGTAATTCCTACAAGGCCTCAATAAGGTGACAGCAGTGTCAGCGCTAAACGTGATCACACCGTCTATAGACATCATGAATTTACACATCAGTGTGTGTGTGTGTTTGATGGTGTGTATGTGTACGCCAGTGAATATGCGCCAGCACACGCTCAAATACTGGCACACATTCTTTGGCACATATATTCACCAAGCACAAAATTCATTAAGTTTTAACAACGCCCTCCCCTTACCTTAAATAACTGAACAAGATGCAACACAACTTCAATCGCACGACCCCGATACAGCTACACCTCGCACTGAGCAGAGGGAGCACTCACTTACTCCGGGGACAGAATTAACATCCAATTTCCCACTTCTCATTACAATTCAATAAAAGCCAATCTGCTTTTACCTTTAGAGCACTGTTTTGGGTGGATGCTTTCAGGGGGCCCCACTCCACTCTGAGCCCAATTAAGAACATTTAAACATATTAAAATCTCCCAAGCTCTTCACTGTCCTGATTACTGCTTAAATATAATCTGCTTTTATATCCTCTCTCTGCCTCTTTGACTCATTTTTCCTCTAAAATTATATCCGTCAGTGATGATTTTTTTTTTCCTCTGGAGGGGATTCAGGGTCAGGCGAGTGAGTAGCTATCTCTACCTTTCATGCAAAGATATTGAATTGCCGAGTGAAGAGTGAACTCTGCCTGTCTAACACTTTCTCACATATATTCGGGCTTTTTCTTTACAATCAGCCACTTACTGCAGAGGACACAAATATACACACATGCGCATAGTCTTTAACGTCCACGCGTCCTGTAATTCCTGGTCTTGATGAGGACGTATAGTTTGTTTAGTGAGGTGCATAGATGAATACTGATGTGTAACAAACATTTCTGCTAAAAAAATTCTGCTCAATAGTTCTGTTACATTCATCAGGGCAAATCCACTTTGCTCATGTGATGGGCATGGCTAAAAAGGCAACAAGTCACAACCAAGAGTGAAGTCTCAACTGAGTGCTCACACAAATGCATATTAACCACATATTTGCACGATACTCACAGTAACTGTGGATATCCAGTGCTTAGTAATAATTTTTAAGACTGTTGTCTTGAAGCTTTCACTTGAAAGCTTCAATAAAAATCTTATACCTGTACTGAAAAAGTACTTGTTTGTTAATCAAGTTAATCTTGTTTCAATAGTTTCATTAATTAGAAGAAGAAAATATTTCTGAGATATATGTAACTCATGAGGCAAAAATGCCCAACAGCTTGAGTACCTGGTTATGTTTTAAAAAAAATTAAAAAAAAAAAAATCCTGCATTTCCACACCAAACTACTTGTATTAAGTCAAGAAATGGGACCTGCATTTGTCTAGATTAGTTACACTGAGAGTGCAATGAAAATAAAGAATGCATCAAGAACAGTAATTGGATGGATCACAATAGGAAATGATTTTTAGAAGAATGTTTACATTTTGAAATGATATTTTTAAAAACCTTACTGCAGCCTAAAGAGGCAGTATGTTGCAGGCTACTGAGCCATATTCAATGTCAAACAAGGACAAACATTTTATAAATGAAAGCCTGACAGCACATCACAATGTGATTTGGATAATTAAACCTAGTGAAACAATGTCAAACCCAAGGGCTGCTATTCTTAATACTCACAATACTATCCTCAAAGTCTAACAGTGGAATCTTGGAAACAATTTGGATGAATTATATTTGGATGAATTAAATTGTCTTACAACAACTATCTGATTCTGACCCCACCTGTTTGCCTTACACACAGATGGTAGCTAGTGGTAGCTATTCTTAAAGCACCACTGTATTCTGGCTTAGTCTGGTGAGGAAAAGTGAGGCAGCAAATTAGTTTTCCATAACATGTTCCTACAAATGTTTCACAATAAATGCCTTGGTAAGAAATCTCTGTCCTCTGAAATGCTAGGACTTTCAATATGACACAGACACAGCACTTTTTGAGTTTCAAACAGTACAATGCTGTAACATTAACAGGACAAACGGGAGAAGAACAAAACAAGGCTTTATACCAAGATATGATCAAATATATTTCCATCCATCCATTTTCTATACCCTCTTGCTGTGAGGGGACAGTGCTAACCAACATTAATGGTCATGTTACTTCTCCACAGCCTAATCCTGAGTTGGCCAGTGTTAGGGGGCTGGGCTGACAAAATTAGCCAACAACTACCAGGTCATTTTGGCAACAGTACATCCAACTTGAATTTAAAGTTTGGCTGGAATCAGGGGACCAAGTTCATTCAACATACACTAGCCTGTTTTTTTCCTGTGTTCTATTTTTAGTCCATCATCACAAATAACACGATGGTGATGATTGATGATGGTTGATGGTTGATGATTGATGGTTAATGACTGTAGTTGCCAAAGTAATCAATAACATGCTACCAAGTTAACAACATGCTAGTGCTTGTCAGTCACAGTAGGATAGTTTCTTTCGGTTTTCAGTGTTTTTCCCCTAGCATTTTGATCTAGTGATAGTTAGTAAGCTTGTTAGTGCAGTTAGATAGGGACACTAAATTTAAACAGTTTATTCAAAATGATTGTTTTCTCCATTTTGGATTCTGTTCCCTCAAAGATCAGCCCTCCATACAAATCCACTTATCATGGCAGCTGACTCAAAGAACATTTGATTTTGCCATTTTAAATGTGGTTTGACCTTTAGAACTTTCCCACGGTGGACATTTTGACACATCAAACATATAACTAATAACGTCAACTGGAAAAGGGAAAAATGGTGCTCCCTCCTGGAGCCAGATCTCATGACCCATGTGGCTCAGCTGAACAAAGCCTGAAGAAGTTCAATGATGCTGCCACCCTGTTATCTTAACACCTGCAAGGGTAGGCCCTGACTTTGGGTGCATTACAAGCCAGATGGCAGGCAATGAGGGGAACCAAGGTATCACAGACATGAAATAGAGGTGGAATGTTATCAACTTGATACACCTGGGCTCACATCTAAACTCCTGGAGAATCACAGGACACTACTGTGACTGCCAGTGTGTTGAAATTCTCCCTGGAAAATGCAATGGACTGTCCTGCCTTCTTAGTGTTGCTGGTTATGTATCCTGGAGGGGATTCCACCTAGGGACTCGGCAAGTGTGCTGGGGACAACTCCCGTATCACTCAGAGTGGAGAAGCCTGGAGAGGTTGATAAGGAGGCACAGCTTAACCTAAGTGGTGCTTTATGGTTGGACTTATGCGCTAGCTATTAATTGAGCAGAACAAACATTCTGTCAAACCTAAGGTGGTTCATAAACGTACTTGGTAATGTACACCTTAGGACAAAGATTGATGACTGACTTTGTCGTCTTCCATGAGAACTGCAGCCATGTGTGGCTAAAAACCTTAATGCCATGTTCCCTGCAGAATCCTCTGGTGGGTACCTGCAAGAGTATGTGACACACCCAGGCCTTATATAATCAAAGTGACAGCCATATTCATGGCACAAAGTCAAACACATTTCAGGTAGATGTTGGACCCCTGCCATGGTCATCCTGTATCTCTGATTCTCTTTCTCAGACCATGATCTTGAGCATGCAGCTCTGAGGCAGTTCATAGCTTAGTGTTAAGTGACTGCAATGAGACTAAACATCTGTATGAGTGACGCCATCGTTCTCTGTTGGGAAATAGCGGATTGCTTCCTTTGGGTTGGGAGTGACTTACTGTCCCAGGTCAAGAAGTTCAAGTGTCTCTGGGTGTTCTTCATAAGTGAGGGCAAGATGGAGCATGAGATGGACAGTCGTATTGGTGCAGTGTCAGCAGTTATGCAATTGTCATACTAGACAGTTGTGGTAAGGGGAGAGTTAACCTGGAGGAGAAAGCTTTCAGTTTTCTAGTCAATCTACTGTATATTGCAACTCTTTAGTATCGTCATGGACTCTAGCTAGTGACTAAAAGAATAAGGTTGTAGATACAAGTAGTACAAATGAGTTTATTTTGCAGGGTGGCTGGTCTCATCCTTAGAGATAGGGCAGACATCTTGAGGTAGCTCAGAGTAGAACCACTCCTCCTTCATGTTGAGGGAAGCCCTGGGAGGTTTTCTAGACATGTCCAACTGGCAGCAGACTCTGGGATAGACCTAGAACTCACTGAAGGTATTTTATCTCATCTTCCCTAGAAGCGTCTCAGGACTCCACTGGAGGTGCTGGATAACTTTGCTGGGGAGAGGGACCTCTGGACTACCTTGCTTAGCTTGCTACCATGGCAACTCAACCTCAGCTAAGTTGAAGAAAACTAATGGATGATTGGAACTCCAGGGCCCATGTTTTGTGAAAACTGATCTCAGTGGTCCATCTGAATGGAAGGTAACCATCATTAATGTTGTTAGCAACACCTGGGCTTTTCCCTCTAGACAAAAGACAAAATGTCTGTACAATAACCCTACAGAGTATTGTTTTGTGTTTTCAGGTGCAAGGTGC
Organism: Scatophagus argus; assembly: GCF_020382885.2. Classification (NCBI taxonomy): domain Eukaryota; kingdom Metazoa; phylum Chordata; class Actinopteri; family Scatophagidae; genus Scatophagus; species Scatophagus argus. The sequence goes on from NC_058493.1 coordinate 3,299,641, forward strand.
AGATGTATTTTAATTATGGTACACATGTTGGGAGAGATTCATAAATTACATTCAATTCCTCTATAACATGAGTCCCATGGGCATGGGGTTTCAGTTGACAATGGATTTGATGCTGTTTTATGTATTAAGATGAATATGATGATTGCTTGAGTGTGTTTCCATCTAATGATATTCACTGAAGTGTAGGCCTAAGTAAACACACAATTTGAGATTTCAGACAACAGTCTCCTGTAGTGGTGCAACAGCAAAATGCGAACACAGATGTGGATTGAAACCTACATGGTTTTTTCTTTTATTGTATTTTATTGACTTCTGTCTTATTCAACGATAAATTTTTAATAAAGCATAGCACTGAAATCAAATACATTAAAAGGTGGCAGCCCATAACATTTGGCCACAACAAATGAAACTTAAATATAAATTTCTATTCAGTTTATTTACATAGCGCCAATCCACAACAAAAGTTATCTCATGACCCTTTCCAATTAGATCAGGTCTGGACCATACTCTTTAGTTAAATTTTGTAATATAGAGAACCCAACATTCTCCTTTGAGCAAGCACTTGGCGACAGTAGCAAGCAAAAACTGCCTTTTAGAAGGCTGAAACCTCGGAGAAGACCCCAGCTCTAGATGGGCGGCCATCTGCCTTGACCGGTTGGGTTGGGTTGGGTTGGGGGGTTACGTAAGAGCAATAATACCAGAAGTATTGGAACTGTAGATAATGATAATGATGAAGTATACAGAAGGTACTATGGTGATTATGATAACAATAGTAATGACAGTAGGGGGACCAGCAAGGCCAGAAAGCACAAGAACTCTAAATGCAAATGCAAATGCAAATGCACTTTTTATTTTAAAAGATAACTTGGATGCAAATATAAAAACAAATAGGCAAGGTCAAGGTCACTTACATGCAATACTCAAAAAATCACACTTACTATACTGATGTGACCAATTATTGTAGCCCCACTGAGACTAAAAAGAACATTCTGTGGGTACATCTGCTCACTTAAAAACAGCTGAACTTCAAATTATTCACAACGTGTAATTCAGTGTGGTGTCTAAGTCAGGCATGTAAAAAAGGCATCTTGAATTATACCATGCAAACTCCAGTGTCTCATTAATATTACAGGGACTATTCTTTGACTTCATTTCATTTCATTTTTCCGTCTGAGTGGGGACAAACGTTGAAGCAGGAAAGAATTATAAGGTGTGCAAATCACATTTTAGGGTTCAGTGTACAAAAGAACTACTGAATTGTTTTAACCTTTCCTTCTCCTCTTCTTCTCCTGGTTCCTCTGAGCTTTTTATTTATTCTGCTGATGCCTTTCACAATAAGAAACAGTGAGAATCATCTGTGTTACCATCATATTAGTTGTGATATTTATTACTTCAACATACACATCTACAATATAAGTGCTATATATATATATATCTATATCTATATTTATATATGAAGGTACTTCTTTACACACAGTTGAGGATTTAGTGTGTGATATAGATGATATAAAGAGGAAGAAGAATGATGGTTCTTTTAGATTCAGCACTTCAGTTCTTTTGCTAGCAAAACAATGTATTTTCATGCCTCGTAAGTCGTCCTGGGAAGTTTGAATGATGTGGTGCCTCCACATTCCTGAATTTTAAAACATATGAAATACTCTGCTTTTCCTGGATATTTAAGTGCTGGTAATTCCACACCTTTCAAGCCACAAAAGTGCCGGGAACTTTAGAAGGATGTATTGTTCCTGAGTGGAAGTATAGCAGTTTATGTTTTGCTTTGTGCCAATGTGATTTTTTCCAACTCTTATGCATGTTCTAACATGACAGTGGCAACACATGAGGATTAGAGTGTATAAGTATATAAGTATTCAAATGAATGTGTGTTCTTTTTTTCTTTGGTCAACATTTTGAAGAATTCTGGTCAGAATTTTATTTGTGATTCTTCAAAATCTATCCATTTCTGTGAACAAATGGGTTATGTTAGGTATTAGATTTCTGTTTGTATTTTATATTATTTGTGAAAATTCAAAATATTTTATTCAATATTCAATATGGACAAGATCATTGAAAACTAAGCAATAAAAATGACCACAAAAGTCAATAAACTGACTAACAACTCCAAGAGGGCAGCTTGTGCCTAAACATTTTACTCATCATTATAAAAGACTTTTATTTCCTTCTGCCTTTTACTCTATATATCAAGACTGAGGTCATTGGCTCTCACATTAAAGATTCATAAAACCAGTACTAGGGATATGGAGAATTTATGAAACACTCACTCTGCCTGCTTATTACTGTAAAATTGCTGATATGCCAGTGGTTGACAGTATAAGAAAACGATGATACATTTTTTCTGCATATAGAAGCCACTGGAGATGCAAAAGAGTTGTGGGGAGCACTCTGTAATGGAGGGCATCAGAGTAAGCGGATAAGTATTTTGATGCTAATATCGCCAACCTGACGATCTCTCACATACAATACCAGTTTTATACTCCACCACCACTGTCTACTGAGGATCATTATGCATGGAAATGACTAGTGTCTGAGAGAGCTTGTTTAAACTGAGCGAAAACAGAGGCGAGGCTGTGCTGAGGAGAGATGGAAGGATGGAATAGATGAAAAGACTTAACTGTTTACTGTCAATGAGGTGAGATAAATCCAGTGTGAATTTGAAAGAAATTGATGAAGGGAGGGAAGATGGGGGCTGATAAGTTAAATGACCTATATATATCTGTAGTCTTACTGTTTATGAAATGGAACTAATGGTCAGAGGTGGGATATTCTGTCTTCTCATCTATATGGGAAATCTCTTTTTCTTTTGGTATGAAGATGGACTGATGGTGTGTGTGTCTTTTTTTTTTTACACACACTTGTGTGTCCATGGATACTGTACGTGTGTGTCCATCTTTGTTCTCAGTGTATTTGAGCGCACTGTGTGCAAGTGTGTGTGTGTAAAAATTAATCAAAGCGGTGGCGATGATGAACAGTTTCTGTAGAATTCTGTCAAAGGTTAAGAGCTAGTTATTTTTAAGAATGACATGAATCTCGGGGAGACAGTGATTGCCTAAATGACCACTGTAATTACCAATTACTTCTTGAAGCAGAGAATATATTCACGGCATGTAGCCAGCTAAATACAGACAGGCATTAGCCCATTTACGTACTAATGCACATAATTTAGATCCTGAAAAGGGCAGATGGGAACACAATGGAAGATATAATAGATACAGTCTAATATCATTCCAAAAAGAATATTCGATTCATGGGAGATGAATATTACTTTGCGTCAGATTGTTTTTCCATAAAACATTCAAAATATATTCCATCTTTCTTGCTCTTGCGTGTCTCCCTCCCTTTCGTTCCCTTTTGCATTGCAGCCACCTCAGTGCTGTGATCGTTAACGAAGGGTACTGCAAAGGAGACTTGTGTGGAGACACTTGCCTGTTTGGCAGGCTGTTATCCCCCTTCTGCATTAAATGACAATGAGGGTTTGACACATTTCACACAACTAGCCTGGCATCATGCACTAGTTACCTGGCCTTGTCTGTGGCACACAGTTCAGAAGTTAACTTTGACGCCCAAAAACAACAAAAAGGCGCGAATCAGAGAGAATATACATTGTTCAGATACAGACTAAATTTCTCTCTGTCACCCAGCGACTGGAGATGGGAGGAAACAAGGGAAGCCGAGGAAGAGATGGAGACGGAGAGAACACAGGGAAGAGAGAAAAACAATGGCTGACAGGCCTGACTGGCGAAAGGATATTTACTAAATTAGACATAAACTGCAACGCTCTGCATCTACGTCAAGGAACTTGTAAAGTCTCATAAATAAGTAAAGCAAAATGACAGAGATGGAGCACGCAAACAAAAGTGGTGTACAAAGTCTGACTGCAAGTGTGAGTGCATACTGGTTGTGTGTGCTTATGATGTTTTTGGGTTTAGGATAATGAGTTGTCGTTTTGCTGCTCTTCTCCACTCAACAACAACCTTTCCCCCTCTCTCTTACACTACATATTGCGCTCTTCCCCTTCACCCTCATTTCTAGCTCTCGCTGTCACCTCTGCTATTGTCAGTCTTGTGAGTCCCTCTTTGGCAGGATAATAGGGACACATATTTGCTCTTGACGTAATCTTGTCTGTGTTCTATCTGATAAATACTTGGAAGAGAAGCTGATTATTATAGTTGGCGGTGGGGATCAAAGGGAGACGCGCCGAGAGAGGGGCGAGTGTTTTGAAACCAAACTTTGAGCATATGACTTCACCCTCCTCCTCCTCCCCTCACTACATTGCTCACTCGTTGCAAAGTCATGTCCGTGCCGGCCGCGACCCGTTTGAAAGGGATTAGCTTATTCCATGTGGGGTTTTTCTTTAGCAAGTGCTGGCACTACATAGAAAGCAAATCCATAGGGGCCCTGGGATTCACATTGTAAGGGTAGTAATAGCTATGGGGAAAAAACACACTCTCGCTTCTGAGCCGTTTGAAAAGCTAGCCCTCTCTCCGCCAATATATTATCTCACACCCTTCATCCATACACAGCCCCATCACAGAATGTGTCAGGATTTAAAACGGGACAGGATATTTTTAAGTAGCAGAAACAAAGTGTGTTGACTGTTTATTTCTTTCACTTGCTTCCTGTCATCTCCTGCCAAAGCTGTTTAGCAGCAGTATTGTCACTCCTCTCTTCGCCACCGGCTCCATACTCTCACTTCTTCCTCTTTTTTTTTTCTTTATCTTTAAACAATACCTGCATTTTACAGTAGCAGCACTTTTTTTTTAGCTGTGTCTTTATTTTTCCTCCCCTCTTTTTTTGGCATCATCACTTTTGTTGGCAGTTGTCTTCAATAGTTAATGCCTCAATGAAAAGGGGTGACAAACAACAAACTGCTGTAAAAGAGAGGTTTATTTGTTACATTTTGGAAGTGAATTTGACTTTCTACATCGTGTGCATTAACCCTCTACTAGATGGCCTTTGGCATGGAAAAGTGCACCACAGGGTATGTGAAGTGATCATTATCACAGTCTTTCAAAGACTGGCCCATTTTTTAACCACCTTTGTTGAACGAATTAGAACATTCTTTAGACAAATTAAAAGTTTAATTAATAAGCATTAAAATACACCTTTTCTCAGTTCAACACATGCTTTTGCACCTACATTCTTGTCTTGAATGAACAGCAGTTTGTGGTTAAATTTAAGCTAGACTTTGCTGTGTAACTGGCAATACTGATATACTCGTCCTGCTGTTATCAAGTGGTTGTCACTTGTGACTACAGGGGCAGTGTAACAAAACTTAACTTAAAAATAATTTTCCATAAACTTTGGTCTTCACAATAGAAAATTAGTCATATCTAAAGGGATCTCTTAGACCAGATGAGAAAAGAGCTGGTGCTGTGCTTCTTTTGTGAGGACACTGCATCTCTGAACACATCCTACTCTAGAATTTAGTATCCAGACTCACTCACTGCTTTGTTCATTTTATCTTCAGTTTACATCGACAATACAAATAAATAAGACAGTTAACAGTTTTTTTTTTTGTTGCACTGTGAATGTGTGTCCTCCTGCACCTTTGAGCTCTTGTGTTACTAAAGGCTTAATTTATACCTTTGAAACTGCAAACAACATGTCCCACCTAATCGTACCCTAACAGCCTGTATATTACATTACAAAGCAAGGTGGGCTAAAGTAATAATTACTACTGTCATTTCAGTCTTCTGTGTGGGAAAAATCTGCCACTAAAATTTGTGGGTTGTGTGCCGCACCATCAGCAAAAATTTCGGATTATCATCATATCATCATTATCATATCATCAGTAATAATTATTATTAAGTAATTGTTTTAGCAATTTTTACAACAAACATTCACTGGTTTTATCTTTTCAAATTTAAATATTTTCTGACTTTTCCTCTGTCTTTTGTTATATTAAAATAAATATCTTGGGTTTTAGATCATTGCTTTACAAATAACAAATGATTTGGATCATCACTTTGGGAACTTGTGATGGATATTTTCAGAAATTTTATTGACCAAATGATTAATCGATAAAATAGTCAGCAGGTTAATCGATGATGAAAGTAACTGTTAGTTTGCAGCTCTGCTATTGTTTATCAAATCAGACAGCATTGAGTAAATTGTATGCTGATGGATTGAAAAGAACTTGATAATCCTTATTTCTACAGATGAATTAAAAAAGTCTGAGACTATGGCTCATGTTGTTTTTAATAAATGTAGGGTATTGGTTAGTAGACACACCAATCTTTTCTGCCCCATTTCTCAACCACAAGTTATTTAATATGTTTAATAATCCACTAATTATGTTTTATGATCAATACTTATTGTGACCTTTGCATTGCAACAGAAACAGGTAATGTTGGTGATATAAGATTTGAAGCTCAATCTTTTTATCTGTGATACAGTTTAAGAGTGAATTAAAAACCAGAAATCAAGTAAAAAGATCATTTTGGTGCAATTCGTTTACAAATCAGTAAAATGAGAACACTGTTACCACTGCAGATAAGCGTGAGTGCAAAATACTAACCCTGATATCCATGAGCACAGAAGTAAGTGGTGGCTGTGAAGCCATGGCATTTGAATGACACATTGATGGCCACGGCTCCTACGTGGCATGCCAAGAGTCCAGAAGATAGAACCAGTCTGGATTGGAGCGGGCCAAGAGCTTAGTGGGGAGTCCACAAACTGCTCAAAGCTGACATTTGTGCCTCCAGGAGGTACGCAAACAGGGATAGACAGACAGTCAGATCCAACTACCCTCCAGCACCTCCCCCCTACAACCCACCCAGTTGTCTTCATCTCTCCATCAATCTCATTTAATTGTTTTTCCATTGGAGGTGTTGTACATAAATAACTCACTGTACATTATTCCAACTCCTCCGTTCTCTCCAGCAGAAGTGCCATTTTGAGAGCAGGCCTTGTCTTTGGCTGTCTGGGGAACGGTGGGGAAACTGCTGATGTGCTGTGGATCGCGTTTCCTCCAATAGCGCTGAAATTCATTTAATGGGCTCAGGTTCTTGTTAAATCACATAGACTGATTGCTTTTATGTACTACCGCACTGGCTTTTCGATTTCCCAACAAAATAAATAAAATGTTTAAATATGGCATGGGGGTGGGGGGGATGTGCAAGAATGTTATACAGACAGTAAAAAAACTAAATTTTCTGAGAAGAACAACAAGAATCACATGTACATTTGATAATAGCATCATATCCTCAATCCCAGAACCAATATCTTTTATGAGTGCAGTACAGAGGAATTAATGAAAGGCATTGTCTAACACTGGATCCTCAAGCTGTCTGCTGTTACTTCAAACCCAATTCATAGAACATGTATCAAAAAACACTTGGCTTGTCTACTACCAAGTACTAACTACAAATGACAGAAGACTACTTTAGCATCCAAAGTATGTTAAGTCTTAGCATTCTCACAACCATCTGTTATTAAGAAATAAGAAAAACCCTCCTGTTAATGCGTACATGAAAATAAGCATTTTACACAGGCCCTACCAATGTCACTCATCATTCATCAGATTTAATTGTGAGACAAATGCAAGCTCTCTTTGAAAAAAAAGAGCAGCTTTTTATATATGACATTTTCATTTCAATGCAGCAAGCATCTATTTGCTATGTAAAGATATAGTGGAGTAATGGCGTCCTGAACAGAGAATGAAGTCACACTCCTTTCGTGTGTGGTGTAATGCAAGCTTCTTTGTTCGTTGTTTTAGTACCCAGTCCAGGTGTATATGTGCGTTAGGACATGTGAGTCCCTCTCTGTGGAACTGTCGGTCCTCCCCTCAGTTTATACAGATACTACTGGTGTGTTCAGACAGAAGACAAAGTGAATTTTCACCAGGATCATTTGTTTTTGTTTACCCCAAACAGCACAGAATACCTGTAGATTAGTTGTAAGCTAGCAGTAGCAGATACTGACTGTGTGGGCTGACTGTATATTTGTGTTCAGTTCAGCCACTGACTCAACTCAGCGCTCCTCACCAAGCTGGTCTAAGATGCTGGTGCTCTGGTGTGACATCTAGTGGCAGTGAATGTACGCTGCCAGGTAGGCTACATCTTTGCCTTGGCATTTAGAATCAACCTTCAGTGTCAAAAGATTTTACTATCGTTGGGATGTTTTTTCCAACCAAACACAAGAGTCACTGACTACAAAGTTACTGAAAGACACAACTGGTAACATTAGATTGACATTTGCCTAGGATAAGTTATAGTTAAAAATGTTTTAACTAGAAATTTAAAATTGTAAAAGAAACAAAAGGGGAAAAAATTTAAATAATTTCAGTTCATTGTGTATTCTGATACCAGTCAAATACATGGGAACACTTGTGTACATACGATTGGTGTATGCTGGTTAGTTACACTAACACTGGCTGTTCACGGTGAATAAACCTAGACTGAATAAATAGACCAACTGTCAGTTTGTGCAAACAATTCAAGATAAGCATTTGCTTTACTCTCTGACCGAACACAACTCAACGTGTCAAGAGACCAACAAACCAATCAAACAAAGTTTAAATGATGCCACACTTTAACAGTATAAACTGTGAAAAGGCTAAGGTATATGATCATTATAATTTATTTTCAAATTCAAGCTAATTCATGTTATAGTGAGGAAATACTAAGAAGTAACAGAGCTAAATGAAGTTCTTTATTCCACATCACCTACACTCTTCATTCCTCATCATTACTCTCTCCTTGTGTATTTCCACTGTCTCATCTTAAGACAGTTTCACTATGGATTCAGAGAGGGTTCAACATAGTAGGATCAGTGTGATCAACAAAACTGTTCTGCATGGTGCCAACCAGCACTGATGACTTTCATAAGGATGCTTTCCAACAAAATTATGCAGTGTGCCATGAGAGTATTATGTGTCCACTTCATGAAGGACTCTTTGTTTAAATCTGTTGCTCGTCATGTGTCATTGACTTTAATGCCTTATAAATATCATTGATATATTAAAATGGTATTACACTGTCATACTTTTTTATTTTTTTGTTATCATCTTTGAGTTTGTTTCTGGCATTTTTAAATCAAGAGGGAACAAGAGAAAAGAAGAAAAGATGGAAAAAGGCTCTGCCAGTTTTTCTTTTCTTTTCTTTCTTTTTTTTTTTTTTAGAAAGCTGATGGTGAGTTCTGTTCATTTCACTCAGGGCACTTTCTGTTGATAGCTTACTGTGCACATAAGAAGCGTGCAGTGCTAGAAATAATTGTTCTTTTCATGGTAAGAAAGGCCATATCAATTAAGAGTAAATAGTCTCCTTAGTTATTACAGTACAGCTCAGTGGTATGCCTTCAATTGTACTCTGTTCCCCTGCTTTTTTTTCCACTGTCTGTGCACAAACTGTATTTAAGCCTTGTGATGTTGTTAGCAACATTTAACATAAAAAAAATACTCATAATGTGTGCTTATTTGGGAATCATGTAAATGGCTGTGCATAGAAAAGGAGGAAAAAAAACAATATTAAAAAAGTGTCCAAAGAAACTGTTCATTTTCTACTTTTAACAGTTTGTTGTAGATGGCATGCTTTAAACAATTACACAACAGTAAGTTGGTCTGTCTATTGAAGGTTGAGTCTGGCTCTTTGTTTTTCAAGCTGAAGCTTAGAGACTCTGTAGGCCTATTATTTTTCATTCCCTGGGGAGTAGATTTTGAAAGGAAGCAGTCATATAGAATATAAGAATACGTAGAATATAAGCAGCTAGTATTCATGAGGGAATATAGAGGTATGTTTGAAATATCCACAAGTAGGTCCCTTCATTGACATAATGTGATAGTGTGACATTATCAAACATTTGCTGTAAAACTAGATGTGCCTCTTATTACCTCACAGATCATTTTTTTAATCTCTGCATATTAGTAATGTTACTTTACATTCTTTTCTTATGTATTTCATTATCTATATGAATCACAATTGCTTGGGCTCACTGTTTGATATTCTGTAATATGTTTAATGTATGTGCAGAGTGTCTAAGCTAACACGGCATCATAACTAAGACATCAGCAACCTCAACTAAACTCAATCCACTGTATAATTGAGTCTCGATAGACCTAACATTAAAGAAGTGAAAAAGATACAATACATAGGGAAAATAAGCTCTCATCTAATAGTTAGAATTGGGTCATATATCAGTGTTCTCAGGAGCAGGGAGATGATCATTATTACCTGTATTAATGAATGAAGAGGAGTGATTGTGTTTCATGATGATAATGGCCTTTGACCCCACTTTTGTGTTCCTGTATGAAGCTGGAACAAGATAAGTGGTTTGACAGCAAAGAGTGGGAGGAGATAATTAGAGGACAGATAAAGACAGCGGTTCCAAAAAGTTGTATGTCATATAATGTGTTATTTTGGGCGTATTTTAAAATTATGATTCATGAAAACTTCTGCAACAATTGTGTTCTTTGATTAGTTTGGATTCTTATTGCAATGGTGGTTAACCCTAACCCTCTGTGGGTATGACAAAGTCACAGACCGTCATTCTCACACATGCGTTTTGGTTTTTTTTTATGTTTCTTGAGAACCGCTCATTCAAACTACTTCACACTCGACACGGCACTTCCGTGGGTCCTCAGTAAGCAAGTATGAAGTCAATTGGATGAAAGGTTGTTGAGAAAATCGAAGGACAAACACGCACGTATATTAGCAGACTGAGACTCCTTCCTTTGTGGTGAGTTTCAATATGTGAAAGATGAGGGAGAGAGAATATTTTTTACACAGTGTGACTTCATGTCCTGGGAGAAAGAAGGTCAGGGATTAGAAGTGAACAAGACCCTGGTCTCATCACTACATTTCTGTCCAACTATTCAGCCTGTAAGCATATGATTGGTGCCAAGTTTGGCCTTATGCTTTTTGTCACTGTGCCAGCTGCAACATCCCCTGGTAGGCCCCAAAATGATGCATCTTCTTTGATACATTCTTAAGTACACATCAGACACAGTCAAATATTAATCTGCCATGCTCGCTGGCCAAACAACATCTGTCTCAAAACATGAACTAACATTCCCGTTTTTTTTTTTTTTTTTTGGCTCACAAGAATATGCTCCTCCAACTTCAGAACATTTATCTGCAAAGCTATGCGTACGTTTGTGCATTTATTTACCAATTCATAAAAATTCAAATACTCTGAATAAAATGTAGCAAACACAAGAGCAACCATAAGCATGAAAACACATCAGATTTATTCTGCCTGCCTTGTTTACCGGTTCACGGAACACTGCATGCAAACAGAATGCAAATGCATTTGATTGAATCAGGTGATGCTGAGGTAATTGTATTTGGAGAAATGTCCAAGATTTTTTTTCATCATTATCAGTGGGGGGTTTTCTTTATGAAATCCATCTTAAACAAAAGCTATCATCACTCCCAAGCCTTGTGATCTTCCTTTGTCACATGCGGATGTGGATGCGTCTTTAATTTCCTTTCAATTAAAAGTAAATACACGCCTTTATTTTTTTCCCCCACTGTGAAATCCAAACAAGAGGAGTCAACACGAGCAGACAGGTGAGGAATATTCATTTATATCTGCCAGCCGTTTTTTCCTTTTTTTCCTCATTGTTGATGCTGATGATGTGATTCAACAGGCAACACTGTGCCTGCATGCCTTCTATCAAACACACCCACCAGTTTGTAACCAAAAAAAACAAAAAAACAAAAAACCTCTCTGCGGGCTTGTCTTGTTCAGAGCTGGATAGGAAAGACAAACAAACACCAAACAAGTGCAACACAACACAAACTTTACTTCATCATTAAATGGTTGTTAATCCATGTCTCCTGTAGCTACATTTCCTTTGATCAGAGCAAAATTGTCACAAAGACACAGCTTTTTCCTTTCTTATTGTCTAGTTGCTCATCATTGTAGATATAATGCAGTGACAGCAGTGTTGCTTATTGACAGCCACTGCTGTGAATTAGTTTAAAATCCATGTTACTTTCCATCAGCCCAGTGTGTTGTCTGATATCTCTTGAAATGGGTTGTATGGCATAGATGATAGATGATTTTTTTTTTGTCGCACTAAAAGTATTAGTAATACATCTATTACTGTGTTGTGTTATTATTACATAATCATTATTTTTTGTAACAAATTTTATATTGTTATAATATGTTAATTATATTTAGTTTTCATGTTTCAATTCCAAGTAATTAAATTAAAGTAATAATTATTTTATCTCCACTTACGGCATTGTCAGCCAAGATGTGTGTGATACTTTATCTTGGTGTCAGGATTGGATGTGAATCTAGAATGCTAAAAGAAAGGAAATATGTCCTCCAGTTACTGCAAAGTTGTTGCATGTTGTTTCTTCAGTTTTCCATGTGGTGCAATTTTATATAAAGCAAGTTTAAAGTCATGACCAGACTCAAATCTACCTCTACTTGCTTAGTCCTGCAAGCTGAAAACATACAACTTGAACAACAAGTTCACGAATACCCACACATATTGCAGGTTTTTGCAGAGTCCAAGTGTGGGGAGGATAAGGTGGAGAGGAGGGACAGAGCTCTGAGGTGTCCGATGCCATGGGGAAAGAGGATTCCACTACCTGCTACCAGACAGCAGGAGGTTAAAGGGCTCAAATGTTGGAGCTTAAACTACAGTTAGGTCCATATACAGCCATTTTTATACACCCACCCCCATTTTTGGTGGCCAGTAAACGGTGGGACAAATGGCCAACAAGCAGGTTCATGGCCAGGTGTGGCCTGTTCCCTTGTTAATCCGTGACAAATCAGGCAGATAAAGGTCTGGAGTGTTATTTTTGCATTTGGTAGCTGTTCACTGGAGCACTCAACATGAGGTCCAAAGAGGTGTTTATGCCAGTGAAAGAGGCCATCATTAGGGTGAAAAAAACCCCCAAAAAAACCAAAATAAAACCATCAGAGAGATAACAAAAACATTGGGAGTGGCCAAAAGAACAGTATGGAAAATTCTTAAAAAGATGGCATTAACTGGCAAGCTCAGCAACACCAAAAGGCCTGGAAGACCATGGAAGACAGCTAAAGTGGATGTCTTCAGAATTCTGTCATTGGTGAAGAAAAACTATTTCACACCGTCTAGCTAACTCGAGAACACTCTTGAGGAGGTAGGCGTGTCACTGTCAAAGTCTACAGTCAAGTGACAGCTTCACAAATGTAAATACAGAGGTTTCACAACACGGTGCAAACCACTGGTAACGCTCAATAACAGAAAGGCCAGATTAGACTTGGCCAGAAAAGACCTGAAAAAGCCTGCCAATTTATGGAATAAGATTCTTTGGACTGATGAAACCGAGATTAACAGCTCATGATCCAAAATATACCACATTGTCTGTCAAACATGGTGGAAGCAGTGTTATGGCATGGGCATGTACGGCTGCCAATGGAACCAGGTCTTTATCGATGATCTGACTGCTGATAAAAGTAGCAGGATGAATTCTGAAGTGTTTAGGGCTATACTCTCTGGTCAGATTCTGCCAAATGATGAAAACTCATAGGATGCCGCTTATTGTTGCAGATGGATGACCCAAAACATACAGCAAAAGCAACTTTCTCAAGGCAAAGAAGGGCAAAGAAATGGGATATCCTTCACTGGCCAAGTCAGTCACCTGATCTCAACCCAATAGAGCATGCTTTTCAATTACTGAAGACAAGACTGAAGGCAGGAAGAACGACAAACAAGCAACAGCTGAAGGCAGCTGCAGTAAAGGCCTGGCAAAGCATGTCAAGGAGGAAACTCAGCATTTGGTAATTTCCATGGGTTCCAGATTTTAGCATTTTCATCCAAGTTAAAAACAATCCTTATATTTGTAATTATGGTAGTTTGTTGCATCATTTATTAGCCACCAAAAATGGGGGTGGGTGTATAAAAATGGCTGTGAGCGCTGAATGATTAATGCCACACTTGAATTAAAGCTGAAAGTCTTCACTTATTGAGTCACATCTTGAGTGTTTCATTTCAAATTCAGTGTGGTGGCGTACAGAGGCCAAACGCCAAAAAACGTATACTTGTGCCAATATATATGGACGTAACTGTACTCATGTCCCTGGACATGTTGAAAATATCAACATGTTTACTTGCACAAGTAATGCTGCTGCTGATGTTGCTACTAAATATATTCCACTCCACAGATAGAGTCTAGATACTTTTTTTGGGTAAAATCCTTTTCCACATTTGGCTTCACTCATACAAACTGCATCCACATTTAAGGCACTAAGTAGAAAACAACAATGATGTATTCAATTTTCTCATTTCACATCAGGCAGGACACTGGTTTACCTTAAGTAATACTGAGTCAAGGACTTGATTGAATTTCACTGATGTCATTACAAGGTCACATTTCAGTGTGTAATATGATATAAATTTAGTTATCCCACCCCTCCTTTCTCTGTCTCTCCCTGCCCCGTGTGGGGGACTCTTGTTTGTGCTTTTAAGCCTGGTTCTCTGTGCCCTCCACAACATGATGGATGGTCCCATCCTTTACAAATGTTTTATTGCATCTGTCATTAGCCTAAGGTGGCGCAGCCATACTGTAAGAATATGCATGTGCGCGAACACATCACACTGCAGGAAATCAGTTAGACATGCTCTCTCTTTCACCTCTACAGGTATGCAGTCTTTTGTGACAGACACGCTCAAAGCTACACCTTAAATCTATGCAGTGCACCAAAGCAGCTGCAGAAATGGAGGGCTGCTATACAGATAGATAGATAGATAGATAGATAGATAGATAGATAGATAGATAGATAGATAGATAGATGACTTTATTCATCCCCGAGGGGAAATTAGGCTGTCATAGCAGTCTGGTATATTTGAATACAATAAAACACACAATTACATGAAATACTGAGTAGAAAAATAGAGAATAGAGAGTCCTATTTATCTATTTATAGAGAAATAGATTAAAAAAAAAACAATAAAGGACACTTGTGTGAAAATAAATAATCGTAAAACAGTATCAGTATATAACAGTATATAATGGTAGCAGAAACGGTATATAATGACAGTAATAATAATAATACTAATAATATATGTACACATAGAAATGTTACACAAAGTTAGACTGCGCGAGGTGTGCAAACATACATAACTGCAATATGTAATATGTACACACCAGAGGGATTGTCCATGATTGCCAGCAGTTAAGCCTCCTTCCTCTCCTCCACCACCTCCTCCAGGGTGACAAGTTTACAGCCAACAACAGACTTTACCTTCCTGATCAGTTTGTTCATTTTGTTGGTATCCTTTGCCCAGGACACTGCAGCATAGAAGATAGTGCTCACCACAACAGACTGATAAAACATCTGCAGCATCTTATTGCAGACATGGAAGGACCTGAGCCTCCTCAGGAAGTAAAGCTGGCTCAGGCCCTTCTTGAAGATGGCCTCTGTATTGGTGGACCAGTCCAGTTTATTGTCCAGTGTTACACCCAGCTACTTGTATGAGTCCACTAAATCCACATCCGTCCCCCTGATGCAGACGGTAGAGGGCAGGAGCTTGTTCCTCCCGAAGTCCACCACCATCTCCTTTGTCTTTGCCACGTTCAGCTGCAGGTGGTTCTCCCTACACCACCTCACAAAGCGGTCGACCAGGTCCCTGTACTCAACCTCCCTCCACACACCCTACAATGGCCGAGTCATCGGAGAATTTCTGCAGATGACACAACTCAGTGCAGTACTTAAAGTCTGACGTGTATGTGATGAAGAGGAAGGGAGACAGCACAGCTCCCTGGGCAGCTCCGATGTTACTAATCAGACGATCAGACTCACAGTTCTGTAATTTCACAAACTGCGGTCTGCCCGTCAGATAGTCATCAACCCAACTGATGAGGGGAGCACTCACCTTCATGTTCTCTAGTTTGGCCTTCAGCAGTCTTGGCTGGATGCTGTTGAAGGTGCTGGAGAAGTCGAAGAACATGATGTGGACTGAGGTGTTGTGTCTGTCCTATATGTGCATTCTTAAAGGTGTGGCATAATATATCTAGGTGCTACATGTGTTCAACAGTCTTTTCTGTTTAAGTCACTGCACTGGGCTGTTCCAGCTGTTCTTTAACTGTATCATGTTTTCAGTGGTTTCAGCTGGGTTGGATTTTTAACTTATATTTGAAAGACTGTGGTCCAAACTGGGGGTGTAGAGTTTGAAAAGCCATGAGGGAGGTTCTGTTGAAAAGATTCTATTAATTCTGAATTATGTAAAATTTAGAATCTGGTGCTTTGGGGGTATCAGTTTGCTCCATCAGTTTTGGCTGTTCTTTTGTCTTGAGCAAGCCACCCATTTCCATCGAATTGCAGTACTAAATTG
This sequence comes from Scatophagus argus, assembly GCF_020382885.2. NCBI lineage: Eukaryota > Metazoa > Chordata > Actinopteri > Scatophagidae > Scatophagus > Scatophagus argus. Next base: position 3,315,932 of record NC_058493.1, read on the forward strand.
TTGGAGTCTCCCTTTAATAAATCCCTGCCTTTTATTAATGCCTTCTGCAGGGCCTTTGGTGGAGGTGCAACGTAACCCATATGAAGCTCAGTGATGCTATCCTTACAGGTCACTTGATGTCTGCTTTCTGCTGTATTCATTACTGTGTTTTCCTGAGCATTACAAACACCCCAAAGGTACTCCGTTTTATCACAGTTTGAGTCATTAGGTGCAATTAAAATGAACAAAACAAAAAGTCTGCAGCCAGAGTAGTGGCTCAGTGAGACTGTATGTAAGAACAGTGGTCTGTGATGCACTGATCAACTAAACAACAGATTTTTTTTTTTACACATCCATGATCCAAAACAAAAAGTTTACAAAACTTGTCAAGTCCTTAGACCTGCTTCACGTCCATTCTGAGGTACACACAAGTGGCCTTTCAAAAGAGAAGAAGCTGACGTTAAAGGTCTGGATAATGAAGAAGAGTTGGGGTAAAGGCTTGTCTTTCTCTGTACAACTTTCTCTCTCTCTCTCCCTATCTTTCTCACTGTCTCTAATGCAGCTGCAGTAGCCCAAGGTGAGTTATAGAGTTACATGGGCCGCAGCTTCTTACTTGCTACTGTTTTGTTGTTTTGACCCTGTACCGTCTGAGGAATTTTTGAATAACAGATCTCTCCATCCCGGATGTTTTTCAGGGAGGCCTCATGCAAAATGAATAGGGGTGGCACATTTTATTGAAGTTTGATTTAAGGAGAAGAGGGGGTGGCGTAGGGTGGGGTGGGGGTGGTGGAAATGGAGGACAGAGAGGAAGAAAAGGCAGGAGAGAAAGAGAAGGATCTTGTCATAAATTATTTTATTCATATCCAGCTCTGCCGATGTATGTTGGATTGGTAAATAATGCATCACCCCAGTGCATAATTAGGACAACAACACTATTCTTTTCCTTCACTCACGCTTTCAGATAACTGTGTAGCTGTTGTTTGATTCCTCTTCCTCTTTAATGGACTGAGAGGCCACCTGATTGATCTGTGAAAAAGGCTCACTAAATGGCCTTTAAGTGCTGCTATTGCTCTTGCACAGTATGTGTGAACATGTGCATGCATTGCTTTCTTTTTTTTTCATATTTGTGTTCAGATCTAAATGATATAGGTTATCATGTGAATTCTCATTATCATTTAGACACCAAATAAATGAAGGTAATGTGTCCTAGAACACAGGAGGCGCTCTGGTAATGTTTGTCGCCAGTGATGTACATGTACATTGGCTTCACGGATTCATTACAGCCCGAATGCCGCCGCAGTTGAGTCTAACACAATGTGACAAAATGCAAAGCGCTGTTAAAAGAAAGGCGGGAAAAAAGACAGGAAAGAAGAGGAGGTTATTATTTAATATATGTGTCTGGGTGTGTGTGTGTGTGTGTATGTGTGTGTGTGTGTCTTCCTCTCTCGTCTTTCTTCAGCAGGAGATAACACCTTTTGGAGGAACTGCCTTGAAGCATTATCCCCTAGACAGGATACATGGCTAATCTTCGGCTTTGAGCCATTACGTTACATTTATCTGTGACCCCCTCTCTCTTTATATCATTACAGTTAAAGTCCATAAAAGTGTGTTTAGACAAAGATGAAGGCATTACCTGCTCAGAAACCCCAAGTGCTATTAGAGGCTTAGGCCGATGTGCACTGGATATTAAATATCCTTTATCTTAAACTCTCTCTCTCTCTCACAGCTCTCTGGGTAAGCTGATATCTCACCCTGCCCTGCCTTATATTGCCATAGGCGTAATAAATACATAGATATCAATGGGCCAAGTTTGTCCCGGTCTCAAACGATTATGTGAGGCATGCCTCCCTGTTATGCACTGGGAGTAGCAGGAGAGCTTTTATTTATTTCCCTGGGAGGGTAAGGACAGACATAGTTACAAAGTCAGACAGAGTGGGGGAGCAGAGCAGGTTATCTTTGGGAGGACGAACACACACACACACACACACACACACACACATTTACACTATATGTCATAAAGAGACACTCAGATTAACATGTCATGAGTGCAGCATTCCATACTGACCTATACCTAACATACAGTATATGTACACAATCATTTTCAGATGAGTATCTCAGGAGAAGAGGGACACTGCATGGTGTTTCTGCAGAGGACAAAGAGCTGACTTTATTGTCTTAAGGACATTTGTAATATACACCAAATCTTCCACAGTTAATGTCATAAGCTTTGAAAAAGACACTTCTCTTCAGGGTGTGGAAACTTGAGAGGCGAGTCTTTAACCGCTGATGTTATTCAACTAGAGCAGTCGGGATTGGGGACCAAAGTTATCAGATTAAAAATAACATTAAAGTTTCTAGTTTGAGGGCAGTAAGATGGTGCACCTGGCTGATAACTGTTCAGCACATATTTGTTTGTCTTTTACACTGACTCCAAGATATACTGTCCCTGTGTATCGGGAGTTCTTTTAGTGGATGCGTCCTGTCCAAATCACTGGCAGAAAAATAACATTTGTTGGTAGGAAACCAACAAATGTTATTTTTCTGTTATGTTATTTTCTTAAAGCAAGTCTTTACCGTAATATTTAATGATTTATGCTGTCTTACATTTTGTCCCCATAAGTAAGGTGAGTCCCCACAATATTACTGTGTAAACCGATTTTTTATATAGTGAGCCAAACACACACATACAGTTGAAGCAAATAACTGCCACATATCAAATTATAATACAGCACTTAGCAAACTAAAAAAATCTACTTACTTACACAAAGACACACACATGCAAAAGAAAAAAGACAAAGAAAATAAAATGTTACATAAAATTGGGTCCCAAGCAAGGTCAATCAGTGACTGTCAGTACAGGTTGGCCTTGTTTTTAATAATGTAGCCAAAGTCCTGATGTCACAGACTACCTGAAAATTATCTAAATATGTGCTCATATTAAATACAAATAAATAATACTTACATGTTTTTAGGTGATTTTTGCTTAATATACAGTATCATGAATATTTAAAGATCTGAAATTACGTTTTCAGGAGCTTTTAAGAATGTCTTTACTGAAATGAATTAGAGCAATACATACAAAGTTTCATCCAGTTACATGTAAAGATGTAAGTGTTGCCTGTTCTGAATGGCGGTGCAACAAGCCAGCCATCAGCCTCCTGGCCGCATTGCTCCCTCAATGATGTTTTTGTCTATTCAGAGTCTGTGTAGTCTTGACAAGATGAATCACGCAAATGAAGATAACAGCATACACTTCCGGACAGCCTCTCGTCCAAGACTTTATTCACATGAACAGTGAAGGAAGTAATTGTGCAAAGAATGAATGAGCACTTTAGGTCTTCATGTCTTCATGTATATGGATAATTATGAAAAGCAATATTTTCCTTTACATTCTGGTCTTTCACACACACGCAAATGCTGCTTTAGATCGTTAAAACAGAGATGAAAAACCAAAAAAGAAATGCATTTAGGAAACCATGTTCCTGAAACAGCAATCATCAACTATTAGATATTTTTTATGTTTAGGCAATGCTAGACCTTGTGGAAGAAAGGTGTTGATAACTACTTGTGGAGAAATAGGTGCCAAATAATTAAAACAAAACAAAAAAAAATGTTGTCATTGTTAGTGTTATGAAGTTACTATTATCAAAGTAAAATAAGCTCACTATGCAAGCTCAGGAGGTTCTTTTCTGGTATTAAAATGCTTGTTTGTATAGAAATAAAACAAAGATCATGTGCGCAGTTTTATATCCATATAATGTAGGTGTCTTGACTTTAAAGACAAGACTTTAAAGTTCAACCCCTGCTTAGTGTCACACCTCCACACACCTGGTTACATGAAGCTGCCATAGTTTGTGGATTTTCCTTTGACTTCACAGTTGAAAAAGATAAAAAGCATATTGAGGCCTTTAATGTAGAAAGCTGTTTAAAGAATTAATTATTATTGTTGGAAAGAAATTTAGCCGGATAAACCCTGAAAAATTAAGCTGGATTGTGCTACTGTTCCCAAATTGTAAGAATCATACCTGTTTGGATGGAGCAGCTTCAGACTATTGCAGTCACACATCTTATCCAAGATCATTATGTAAATTCTGTTTTAGGGTCGATGTTCATTATGGCATATGACACTAAAATCACTTTCTTTCACTCTAATAAGGCTAACAAAGTAGACCCACTTTCTTCAGGTTTCTTATTCTTTCCCTTTTTCTTTCTTGCGCTCACGTGTGCTCCCACTCCCCACCGTGCACCGAGTCACTTTCACAACTTTCATTACCTCTCTGAGGGCTGGCTGAGCTAGCTGGCAGGGGAAATGGGTGTATATCTCCTAGCTATAACCCATCGTCCCCAGAGTGTGGAGGTCAATGAGATTAACCTATAGCTCCTTTTTTCCTTCATTACACACTCCAAATTACACCCACTTACAGACGAGAGAAAGAAAGAGGGAATCATATATGGGCTGATATCTATTTAAAATCTAATCCCTTTGGGTGAATTGCTCAGCCTTTCCATTTCTCTTATGTTTCTGCCTATTGCCTCTGGGCTCCACTGTGCCGTGGTGCGCTGCGGTGCCGTTCAGGAAGGTGCTATAACCTCGCCCCTGTTCGTATTAACTTTAGATTCATCTGCACTAATATAGGAGACACTTAAGATTATAACTCCCTCTTTTCTGTTGTTATTGCTCAGTTAAACATTACAGACTCACAGCCTATTGCTCTGTTGCTGCGAAGCTAACCACTCAACTTGCTCTGATTATATGCAGAGGATTCCTTTGGTTGTTACTTAAAGCACAGCACATCTTTCTAACAGGAACATTATCAGTGTCCAGGCTTTTCTTTTTTTCATACTCAATTTACCAAACCCTGTTTAGTGATTTTGGAACTACCAAAATAGTTACCAGAAGTGTATAGACAGATGAAAACAACATAGAGCGTAACAGATGTTTATGACACATTTTTGTGTTTCCTTAGGTTTGAAATTTGTTCCTAAATAGGCAACCATGTAGTATAGCGTGCAGTACATATGGACCATGGTATTTCAGCACACTGCTTGTTCCTCTATAAAACTCCATAATGATGCATAAAAGAGCCAATACTAATCACATTTCATGATTTTGAGTCATTATGAGAATAATGTTTTTGACGATGTTTCGCAAATACATATACACTGTTTGGACAATGAGGTAAACACATGCTATAAACAAGGCCTGGAAAACAGAGCTTTGATATGTGAGTTTTCAAAGCAACATGTGACAGCTAACAGAGTTTGACTAAATTATCTCTGCCCAAACTGCAGGTGCGCCGGTCAACAAAACTGCAAGTATGTCATACGTCGCAGGCAGCTGTATGGAAAATGACAGCATATCCAAAACACAGGAAGACTGCTTAGATAAAGAGGAAACTGAAACTTACCAACAGAGATATGACAGATGTACAGTAAATATACAATGGATAGGGGAATGACAACTACTGTTAGTTGGTGTGTAACCTTGTATGATTCATTGTTTTGCAGCGCTTGCAATGATGATTCGTTTACTTCAAAGTCCTTTTTCAAGTGTTTACATTAATTTGTCTACCTCCTGTAGTTTGAAAGGATGTTTAGTGAATGTATTGGAGCATTCTAATGAGCAGAACTATCACAATAATGTGTTCTGATTGGCTGATGTCACCAGCTTCTCTAATTCAAAGGAAATAAACCTGCTGACAGGAGGCTTTCCAGATCAAATACGCCAAACTACCTTGATTTAGTCTAGAAGGGTTCTGTAGTGCCAAATCAGGAGCAAGTCTAACTGTGATGTGTTTTTCCTGGAAATCTTGAAAATACAGATGCAGTTCGAAATAGCAATATGATTATATTAATGTATTAATTGTCTGATGAGATGACTGCATAATGTTAAAGGGATCACTTGTATTGACAAACCTATAGGGATTTATGACCTGAGTGCAGTTCCCCTCAGCTCTGCAGATCATTGTAGTGAATTTCAGCTGGTTATTTGGTTTTGGTTTGGTTTTCTGGCCTGTAGCTCTGCTCTTGTCAATCTTGCCTCTGCGCTATTTTCCCACTACCAAATAGCAGTCAGAAAATGTCAGCAAATAACTAGTGACTTAAAGCAGCAGCTAAAACACTGCATATTTCTCTTGTGAACTGATGGAAACCAAAGAAGGTTTAAAGAGAGAATTGAATGCTAGACATCATTGTTCACCATGTAGACAGAAACTCATAAATATATAAGTACAGCTAGGCAGCTGCTTGCCATATGTGTCGTTGTGTTTACAGGTTGTTGACCTGCCCCCCCATGACCAAAATAAAATCAAATAATGCAACTTTGTGCCTTTGTGACCCAGTTTTTGATAAGCATTTGCATTTTTCAGCAACTTCCATTTAATGTGTTTGCATTCTGTAATTGCCTCTTTATATAGTAGTTTTAATTGTTGCTGGTGGAGTCCACCTTTTCCATTGGGAATTAAGTTTGCAAACCTGTGCAGAAGAGATTGCACTGCTAAAAACCAGAAGACAAAGCCAGTTCAAGCACAAACAACACGACTGGATCCGCCTTTCTTTCTTTATTCTTTGTATGTTTTCCTTTTTTGGTGGGCGGGTGGGGTGTGCATTGCAATCAAATATACAAGTTGGCCTTCTTCTTTTGCATTTCTGACTTCTCTAGGTGTGTTTGCTACCACCAGTGGTCATGTCCCTCATTTCTGAGATTTGGCATGGCCACAGTTTCTGAGTGGTAAATGCAAATCACAGATTTTTGTGACAGTTTGTCAACTGTATTGCTAACTATAAACAAAATTCCACAGCGTTATTACAGTTTTATTTCTTGAAAACCCAGGACTTGAGGTAAACATGCATGGCATTTTTAGCCATGCACAATTTGCACAAGCACTGCACACAACTCACAGTACAGTAGCATGCCAAGCTATTGTAACCCGAACAAGAGACAACACGCTGCTAACACCTGGCTGAAACATGCTACTCTCTATTGAAATGGGCTGACTTGGCTTATGATCAAAGACTAGCAAGTCAACAGCTTTGCTAACACAGTCAGACATCAAGCAAGTACAACAACACAAGCTATAACTTAGCAAGCCAGCTAATGTTGTCTTGCAGGGTATCATTCAGCAAAGTTCTCGCCAATTACTAAAAGCCAGTCCGTGAATTACTATACTAACTGCCAGTGTCAGCTGATAAATCAGAACTAAAAACTTAATGGTTATAACTGGATGTTAACAAACATATCTAATCATAAATGTGTAAAAAGAAATGACAAATTTGATTATAGGGAGATTTAACGAAGGGAAACTTTTAATTATGTTTGGCCCTTATCTATTCTTCATCTCAGCTGATAGTTTAGGGACCCATAAAAAAATTTTCATGTCGAACTATTGTCCTTAATCAGTCATCATTTAAGTGACAGGGATTTTTCCATATCTTTCAGTAAATTAACGCCCCCAGACTCCATGCTGTTTGGGGCCACTCATATTAAAGCTGCATCCACTTGTAGTGTACATAAGACAGAGGCCTCAAATAACTGCATGTATAGTAATTATCATTAACAGCACAGTTCAGAGATCGAGCTGTTGTGAAACAATAGGAAGCCATGTTCAGTATTATCTCAACAAATTTGTCGATGAGCACATCTGAGGTTTATCAGCCGGAGGGCAGTGTGACGGATAGAGCGTCACTGTGGTGGGTGTGACGGAGTAGGCAGCAACCCGGCTCATGTAACTTCCTGGTTATGAATAGCCTCTGTGGAAAGGTCAATGCCATGACAACCCTGTGATGGATGTCACTGACGTCCAATTAAATTCTTCTAAAAAAGGCGCCTTGGAGGCTCTTGTGTGTCCTTATTAAATATAAAACAGCTAAATCAAAAGTCTGAGGGCCTGCTTCTCTGTGCTTAATGCCGACTAGGACAACCAAGAGCATTTTTATTTATTCCTCAATTATTCATGTTTTTGATGAGGGGGTCAATAAGGGGAAGAGCACTCATTATGAATGTTTGGAGCTAAGCGCAAAGGTCACAACACACAAACACACAGAAATACACATCTTTTCAGATGTTTCTAACTTTTTCCCCCTCACTCTTTCTCTCTGGATAAATACAAGAGAGCAAAGAACAGTACTCCCGTGCTTTGAGGAATGCAAATATTTGTTGCCAGGTTGTTGAAGCCTTCTTTCTCTGATCTAACTCTCTTTCTTGCTTGCTCCCACTACACACACACACACACACACACACACACACACACAAACACACATACACACAGCTGCTTTGAGGAAACTGGGACAGACAGTCAAGCCATGAATAAGAGGATGCACGTTTTTATTTGTGTATTATTTGGCCCTTTAGAACTTCCAGCACGTCCACATGTGCACATGCATATGCGCGTACACATGCCCACACGCTCAATCCTCAGTTTCCTTCCTCGAGTCCAACAGTAAAAGTCCTCTCACTTTTTAAGCCTACCTTTGGTTGAACTTATACTTCTCTTTTTTTCCCCATGTCTTGTGTATCCACTCTGAAATTATAGATGGGGATAATAATAATAATGTCATTTTGTACCGGAATCTTAGTCATTACCTGCAGTAAAGTGCTTCTAATTGATACCACCAGAGAGATAATGATTACAATGCCCTCCAGGAACATATTATTGCAATATTAACCTTTGTATATACTTTTATGCAGAAGACTCTGGCACATTAAGGGATCTCTAAATCTTACTTGTGCGGTGTAATGCCATTACAAAAGAATGGATACTCGGAGGTGTGCCCTTTTCCTGATTAAGTGTGTCCAGGGGTTTGCGGCCATCTTCATGAGATGGATGACATGGAAGTGCAATTTCTAATGCCTCTTCTTTTACTGGCTAAAGCTTTCTTTCTTTCACATGCATCTCTTTATAGTTGTGCACTAGAGATAACCTTTTTATAATTCCCTTGCATGTGTGCATAAGCATGCAAGTTTGCTTTTATGCTTCTTGTAGGTGTGTGCATATGAATATGTGTTTGCATGAATCTTTCTTTCATGTGTTTGCCTGTCATGTCTGCCCTTGCACAAGTGTTCTTATTTCTGTGAGCATCCCCAACATTTGACCAACACACTGCACAGCTGATGTGCCGCACTCGGCTGGACTCCCTCCAAAACAGGACAGCATCCAAACCAAAGGCTATTTTTGGATACAATGCCTTCAACATAATAACTGGCTGACACTAAGGCCATGACCCTCACCATCAACCACACTGCAACATTCCTCTCTTAATATTATTGCATGGAGTACCTCTGCACACTGTGGTTTACAGCTGTTGCTGCCCTGATATGTTAAAAAAGCAAGAAAGACAGTGACAGTAGCAGAAGTGAGCTGATTTAGAAAATGAAATCCTCTGAGCAGATAGAGGGGCCTATGGTTAAGAGATCTTTTACACAGCAAAGACCAGAGTACTGCTGACAGAGGGCAAATGAAAACAAATTAATTCAGTGAGGACTGTGGTTATACAGCCTGTCTGTCTGTGTGTGGGGGGTGTGTGTATGTGTGAGTGTGTATGTGTGTGTGCATGCGTGCGCATTGGTGCGTGTGTCTAACTCATGACACAGTCCAAAACGGCTTCTTAAGACCTGATGACACAGGACAGGAAATTGGGATATCTGAATACTCTGGAGACCTCTTGGCTTGGCCTCCCACAGGCTCCCACCCCCACACTCCACCCACCTGCAGTAGCAGGCTTTAGCCTCTTGTGGGCATTGTACAGAGGACAGGTCTGAGCCTGAGAGGATCACAGTGATGAAGATACCCCAGATGCATGTTGTGGCATTTGACTATATAAGTGTCATGGCCATTAAATTCATATGAAAAGCATATAAACATATTTTCAAGTACCACAAGTTGTCTGTTTCAAGGGTTAAACACCAAGAGGTCAAGTTCTGGTGATGGAAGACTTTTGTCAAGAAGACAAAAGATAAATAAAAGCACTTACAACCGCTAAACAGAATCTGTGTGCTGTCCCCTATCCAAATAGAATGAAGTGCTTGAAAAGACCACGTTGTTGTTCAACTGACAAAGCTCTGTAGCAGTTGTAACAATTTTGACAGGAGCAAAAGAGAAATTAAGGTGATGGTACTTTGATTTGGGAGACTTTGGCTAAACAACATTACACATGATCTATTGATCCCGGTCTCAGTCCCGGTGTGACAAATACTGCCATTTTTGGCAGGTTGTCCTACCTTTTGCCCATTGTGAGCTGGGACAAGTTTAAACCTCATTGTGACCCTCCACATAACCAGGTACAGATAATGGATGAATGAACCAGGTTCACAATAGTCTACTATTTTATTACTATGAACAAATATTACTGTTTGGACTACATGAAAGATGCCTATTATCACTGTTCCTTTAATGCATTTGAGCCATGTCAGGTTTGATCAGAGACTGTCTAATAACCAGAAACTTGCAGCAGTTTCAGTGAGACACAACCTTGAAACAGGACATGGGTCCTTGACCTGCGCTGAGTTCAGTCGGGTCCTCTGAGCTTTTGCCTGAAGACCTTGACTGTACGGCTTTCACAACAGACTGAGTGAACACACTTGCTCTTTTTTCAGCATTACCATACTGTGCTACTGTGCCAAGCCAGTGACATGGTCAAGGGTACAACAGCTGTATTTATTGTGTCGGTGGTAGTGCCAGTTGCATTTGTCCAGAAGTGTTTACTCTCTACTATGCATCCTCACCAGCTTTGCTCATCTTCAGCCCAACTGAGCAAATGTACCTGTTTCTTATTTCTAAGGATAGTAGATGGCCTGGAAAGATAGACATTTGTCCAGGAATTTTTTTTGTGTTTAGTATTCATCTCATAGTTGTAACACAAGGCCCACTTGTCCTTGAATGCGTGTTACAAATAACCCACATAATTCCCACAGGCTCAGAGATAATTCACTGATAATTTAAGGCACTAGTACTGTGTAGCATTTTCCCCTAACACACAAAAAAAATCAGCACATTCCTTTGTTGTTCTCTCATTGTTTCCCTGCTGCTCCTGAGCTGACACTAACCTAGTAAAGCGTCTCTTTTGTTCTGAGTAACGGGAGACTGTTTCTGAAGTGTACACAGAGGTTAGTGTGACTGAGCTCTTTTGTGGTGTGGCAGCACCTTGCACTTTATCTGCCGTTTAGCCTCTCTTTTCACTGGAAAGCAGCATTATCTGCTGCTTTAAGAAAGAGCTGCTGAATCAGGTCAAGGAGGTGCTGTCAATTGTCAGCAAGGTAAAAGGGGCCATAAGCAGCAATGCTTGCAAGCTTTTAAAAAAATAATTACATTTACTCTGACACTGAAACTGTCTTCAATCAATAATCAGACCTTGTATGAATGTAGCAATGAATATTCTCTCTTAATGCAATTTCCCAGGACCTACAGCATTGTGAAGTATTTTTGTACTGGGGCACCATAAAGAGATTAATTTTAGTGGTAGTCTTCCCGCTAGGGAGCCAATGTAATCCTACAGAGCATTACAGCGAGGGAGATGAGAAGGAGGAGGAGTTGGACGAGAAAGAAGTGGACAGATGAAGGCAGGAAAGGAAAAGGAAGGAAGAGGAGAGGAAAGGAGGAGTGTGTAAGAGGGTATGGGAGAACGCAGGGGGAGAGGAGTAATCACGTGTGTCCGGCGGAGGTCACCACTGGTCTGCAGGTTCTAATTATGTGCTAATAGCCACTGAGGAGGTCATTTGGAGCCATTAGCCAGCGCCTGTAGGTAGTTAACGGCCCACAGCATAACCCAGCCTCCTTAATGTTCCCTGCGAGGCCGTTAGCGCTCTGTCACCAGCCAGCTCACTGCCTTGTTACTGCGATTAGAAACCAATTGATAGGTAATAGTAAAATATGATCACACACTATCCAGGAAATATGGACTCTGGTGAAAAGGTGAGAGGACAGGAGACAGCGAGTGGCAGCGCTCTTCCAGGGGGAAAAGCAGACATCACCCTGAAGCTAAGGGCAACAACTGACTGATAAACTGATTGAAAAGTTGAGTTCCATATGACACCCCCCCCAGCACAAAAAAAGGTGAGAATGTTCAAATGTTATCACTCCTGTTGTGTTGAATGTATGGAATGCAGGGGTTTGAACACTTTCACTTACTTTAATTCTTTCTTTCTTTAATCCATCATCAATAAATTTACCATTTTATCACAACCTTTTCTCATTTTCCAGGAATATAAAGAGGTAACACATATTTACACACAAGCTTAGCCCAGTTTGTGTCACCATAGTGTTACTATTACCTTTGCCATACAGAGAAAGCTCGGAGACAACTGTACTTTTTATGGAAACTTAAGAATACATGCCAAGTACTTGTTAACTTGGAAACATCACAAACTTGCATAGACAGGACAGGAAAGCTCTGGACACTAAAACTACCCAGAACATCATTTGTACCTATCTACAGAACATCTATGAAATTGGTGAGGTGCCTGCACAGAGGTCAAAGAATGCTAAGAGACAAAACCGCGACAGTAGCAGCCTGTTCACCCTGCTGCTGTCTGACAAGAGATACATAAGTAGCGGCTGGTGTACTATCAAACCACAGATCAGCTTCTTTCCTCAGCGTGTGAGACTCCTGAACTCATCGTCCACAATAAATGATGGTTTATTCACTGGTTTATATAGTTTTTGTGTGCGCGTGCCCAAGTTTAGTTGTACCGTCTCGTGCCCTGTAATGACAATTGAAGTATGTCAACCTGGATCTAAAATACATATCTGGTGATCTTTAACAAGCCCTGAAAGTAGTGTTCATTTTCTTACTGCGAACCTGGGAATATTTCCAAACCATTTGATATCTGATCTTATCTCTTATTCTTTTTGGTATTACTGAAATTTTAAACTGAAAAATACTGGAAAGTAACAACAATATGTATCAATATGCTATACATATATGCTGTGAAGTATGTTTTATGCCAAATTTTGGCTCAGGTATAATGCTGCCGTCTTTGCTTGGATTTATAAACACATGTGTAGCTTTTTACTGTTTTATTGTACAACAGAAAGAATATTTTTTCATCCAGCTGCTTAGGTGAGTCTTTTTTTGTAAAGACTCGCCTAAGCAGCTCGCCTTTTTTTGTAAAAACCTTCGGTATATGTAATAAACAACCTTTTGGGAAATTCGGAGGCTCAGCCTCATGACTCCAATGTAATGACAACACATGAGAGGCACAAGATGGGGCTAAGTAAGATATACGGACATCCATGAGGACACACAGCAGCGCCTTTTCCCTTAGTCATGGATAAAGGAGAAATCAAATCAGTATCAAAATAAGGATATTCTAGACTTACTATGCAGAACATTGTCCTAAATAAATTAGAGTCAGATGTTTTCATTTAGATATATTTCATTTCTGCTCTGGGCAGATGTTGATTCATATGATTTAAATTAAAATCACACTGATTATAGGTCAAAGGCAGTATACTTCCTGTGGCTCCACATTCATCAAGCCTGGACCAGCTTGATCTTGAGTTTACGCTCTGTCATGGCAAATAAAGAAATACAGCACTTCCTGAAGAATCACAGATTTGTCCGTGATGAAATCTCCAGGCTGGGTTGTAAATATTTGCCTGTGCTGTATTTGTGTGAGAGTTTCATTAACGATCAGAGCTGACAAACACGCACACTCATTGACCCCAGCCATCGGGGGAGAGCCTGAGACAGTAGTGTGTATTTAGTGTGTATTTGTTGAAAACGTAAATGCCTCACATGAGGGATTGATGTCACCAATACAAGAAACGAGTGCAGTAGAAACGAATCTGGTGCGGTAAACGTTTTTCATAGCCAGCGCTCCTGGCTCTTATTTAAGGCGCTGTCAGAAGTTGAAAGTGTAATTGAGACAAATTCTAAAGTTTAATTTTTAAAGTTTATAGTCACAGAGGGTTCAGGGCCCCAGATTGTTTAAAATTGCACTCACTCCCTTTTCATTACAGCAGGATAGTCTGAAAACATTTGTTCATCAAAGGGTTGCTACAAATTAGACTTTGAGAAACTCAATTTGAAGTAAAGAAAAGCATTTCTTTTCCTCGGGGGAAGCCAAAGTCTTGACTGTGTTTGCATTTAAAAATAAACAGCGCACAATATCTGGGTTTAAAGATGCATGCAGTCATCATGCAGACACAAACACAGAGGCACAAACTACACTTGCCATATGCACATAGTCAACCCCAACTACATGATCTGGTAGTTTCTTCTAAACTGGTACATGAAAATGTTGCTATTATGTTGCACTCATGCTCTTGGATTGTTGTGTCTACTTGCTAATAGTTGAAATTAGCAGTAAGGCCTCTGGAGACATTGAGGAACAGGCTGGCATGTTGTAAATTTTGGTCTGCTAGGGGGGAGGAGAGACAGAGAGTCAGATAGAGATGGCCAGAGCAGTGGAATAACATCTTAATCTATCTGAGAAGTGAACAGTGGCCGGTCTGTTTTTGGAGCACGCTGTCTTGGATGACTCCCAAGCAGAGGGGCAAGGAGCAGAGCCATCTTCTGCTGCTAGTCACTAACATGGCAGTAATAAGGCAGTGATGACCCTCCCAGGACTGCCGGCCAACACTCCCTCTGCCTTCTCTCCCTTCAGCACACACACACACACAAACACAAGCCGTGGATTTGAACAGATACACAGTGCAGCACCAAATTTCCCTCTCTGTGATATATTGTCTTCCCTGCCTGCTGACCAATTTCCATCCGTTTTGAAGCGCAGCAAGACAATCAGTAGGTAAAAATGAGAGCCTCTACGGCTGTGTTTCTTTGCCATACATTGTATAAATAAAATTTGAAAGCATTAAAATGTGTGGCATTAATTTCACTTAAGTATAATCAATGAAAGTAACACATGAGCAATTAACTAGTCATCATAGATTATAAACCTTAATGCAAATAAAGAAGTAAACCGGTGCTAGTAGAAATGATTGTTGCACCTGTTGCAGTAGCACAGTCACTGTCTGTCTTGACAATGCCCATCACTCAAATACACAGAAGTCAATACAATAAAAAATTCATTAATGTTCTTTCTCCCTATTAGTTTTCATGCAGTACCATAAAGGATGTCAGGATTTAGACTTAGATGAAGTTTTATTAACATGTTAAATGGCAGATAAAGCTGCACATTTGCCTGCAAATACAGATACATATCATTAATTTGTATAAAACTGACACTGAACATCATTTATATCCCCTTAGTTCATATAAAGGTGAGTTAGTCCATTGTCAGTGACCATTAGATGGCCATAAGAACCACTAATATCATAAACATCAATTACATGATCATAAATTGCATTTATATTTGTTTTTATCACCTTAAAAGCCCATATCCTTATGTGGCTTAAATTAGTTTCATTCTGTTTACTCTGCACACAAGTCATTTAAGCCACTGAGATCCATGTTAGCCTCTACAATACAGCTGACAAACAGTTTTGCAGCTACTTACACATATATGGCTTTGTGCATAAGAGAGTACAACCCTCAGTGCTATGTATTGTTAGAAATTTGCATGCTTAAGTCCATATGGCAACTTCCTTTTGACCTGCTTTCCCATCCCAGATGCATTGTCAGGGCTGTCAGCCGATAAAGAATCACTTGACTTGCTATAACAAGTTCAAAAGGAGCTGATGACGCGCTGTTGATCCATGGAGAATCGGCAAAAGGAACACCCCTACTGCTTGCTGCTATCACTCCCATAGAGATAGCCATATTATTGATGGCGAATGGTTATGCTAATTTCTTTAGGGAAGGAAAACTTTTTTTTTATTTTGGAAAATGCTCAAAAAAAGAGGGAAAAGAAATAAAAGAATTTCATACTCATCAAACTGAATTCCATATAACCATTTAAAGGAGCAGCATGAGAATCTGATTTTCATAGTGCATAATGAATGTGGAGTATCTTTTAAAGAGGAAGATGTGTTTTGTCTGGGCAGGGAAAGAAAGCAGATATTTAGGCTATCTATTAATGTCTCAGAGAACACACACACACACACACACAGACATTGTGAAAATATCTTTAAAGAAGCATGAACACTGTTAAGAATCAATAGAGTAGAAAGAACAAAGACTGATAATATTAAGCCATCATATATGTTAATCGGCCTGATAATGATTGTGTTTGCATGTGCTAAAAGACAGAAAAGGTGAGTAAAATTTCCTCTCAATAGCAGTTTTTGATGAGAAAAGTTTGACTGCAGCACATCCCTAAATGTGATTAAAATGATCAGAACTGTGCTGTAAGGTGCAGAACATTTTCACCCACAGATGGAGTGTCATGTGCGCTCTGTCACAGTGACCAGTTACATGTGTGTATGTCTGCCTCTCTCCCTCTCCCCCTCTCTCTCTTGGAGGGGGGAGAGAGGGTGATGGGGGCGGGTGTGTATTTGTGCGTTTAGGATTGCGTGTATTTGTGCGTTTTGGGGGGTGAGGTGGGGTTGGGGGAATGCGCACTGTGGGTGCTATGAATATGACCCCGAGATATTCCATTGTGGGCCCATGTCCGGTTCTGAGGACATTTGATAGCATCTCAGTCAGTGGCATTAATGTGTCTCTCGGTTCGACATTTTGAATAATCGGAGCTGTCTGCCGTCATCCTGCCACTAGCTGTCAGCAGCACCGTCTGTCTGTCTGTCTGTCTGTCTTATCACACTCCTCTGCTCATGCACTTACATTATAGAAAACAAGCTGTCCGTGCAAGAGAGCACTTGATACTTTTTATTATTACCAAACCGTTCCCATAATTACCCCATAATCATTATATAATCCTGTAACAAAGCCTCTATTGAAGCCCTGTCTTTTGTCAACGCTGGGACACTGAATCTATAATTGCATTATTCAGTCTCTTCCACCCCCCTATAGAAGCATAATATATCAAAACCATCCCGCAAGGAAAGCTTTAGTTGCAAGAAACGGTTCGGCCCATGCGGGACGTCTTTGTCGTGTGTTTTGTTTTTTTTTTTTACGCGTCGCAAAAAAAGTTGTGCCAAGTTAAAGTTTATCAAAAAACATAAAAACCCACAAAGTATTTGCTTCTTTTGCAGACAGAGTGTGCGCTTTCAAAAATCTTAAGAGTGGTGTGTTGCATTCATCCACAAATTGGACGAGTCGCATTATTGATATATCATATTTTCATATAATTATCTTCATTCCCTATTGCGCTCCCAGGCAGTTAGAATAAATCGTCAATACATTGAGGAAAGAAAGGCAAAAGCGAGTCCCTGAGGAGCGGTTTTGCGTTTGTATGCATGGGGATTGGCAACACAACGGGGCTTATTTACATTAAATACGCCACAAGGTTACAGTGCAGATAGATGAGCGTCATTTTTATCACTCATTACTTCTCTTAAGCGGTGACTGACGCTCAGGACGCACAAGAGGCAACACTCATTTATCCTGGAGTTTTTTAAGGCGCAGAGGAGAGGAAAGAGACTCGAAACAGTTCACTTTGAAAGGTAAGGAATTCTACTTTTTGGAGTAATTTTGTGACCAGGGTGTCTTTCCGCTAAGGAAACGTGCAACGCGCGGTGCCCGAGCGGCGACGCTGGCTGTGTGTGAATGGTTATGTACAGGGGGCAGATTTTTAAATAAAAGAGTGATTATGGGCAGTTCAAGGTCAGAAACAAACTAAGGTGGTTAGGAATCGGCTTTTTTTTCTTGCCACGGCACCGTGGGGAAATGTAACGATGAGGGGAATTATTTCTTTAAACGGGGTTCTGTACACCGCTGGGCTCACCAGCTGATTTTTACCCCCGTTAACGACGAATACCGCTAGACCCGGGCTGTAACCAGCCAGTCGGCTCTGCTCTCTACAATGGAGTGCCTTTTTAACGGTACAATGCATTTCACCTACCAGATAGGGGGAGTCCAAGCTGAAAGATGAAGGGAATATGCTGATGCCTGGCGATCGGCATCAATGCAAACGTTTACCTTTCGCAGACAGCGACAGAAAAGCGAGAAGGGAGACAAGTAATAAAGCCGTATTTTTTATTTCAAACTCAGGATGCACGGCAGGGAGCAGGGACAGGATCGAGGAATGGATAGTCTTTAACAGGTCCGAAGCGCACTTTTCAACACCCCCGTCATCCGACAAGAATATGATCCGGTCAAATCATATGGACATGCCTCATTATTCAATGAACACTATCTCTCACAACGCATCGTTTACGCGCAGGAGTTAGCCGGCGCTTCGCCAAATTTAAAAGGTAAGGAGAAGTGTGGAGCTTTTAGTACACGAGTGGGGTTTTACTGGGTGCTTGGAGTGTACTATTACTCGCTGGGAAGTCAGTTTTGGGGAGGATTGAGGTTGTTTGTGCGGTTGCATCGCAGCGGGGGCTCCTGATGTCTCCCCAATCATGATTAGAAAATAACAGTGCAATTATCCGTAGCGAGTGACGATCGTAAAAAACGGCGACAAAATAGCAGCTGGGACCGAGACGTGGGCTGCGATGCTCGACACCTTTGCAACTCAACGCGAAAAAAAAACCCAAACTATTTTTATACCGGGAGAAAATTAATCACAAGTTTTAATTACAGTTGCATGTTTTACTCTACACTGCGTAAAATGCGTTCGGGCGCACGGCTTTACAACATTGCGCATACAGATCAGCGACACAGTGTGAGACTTTTGGAAAAGTCCAGCCGTGTTCCCGTTCAAAGTGTACACGGAAAACTTTCTACCGAAAGCGGCACTTGTGCTGAAAGAGTGCGGGAAGGCGTTTCAAGTTTACCGCTGCGTTTGCCACCATGTGTCAAAACTTGTGAGATGGAAGAAGAGCCGGTGAGACCTGCCATTTTGTGCAGTGATCGACCTCTCTTATGAATAAGCAGCCCCTGCACTATGCTTTGAGGAGACGTTACGATGGCATGCAGACGATGGGAGTAAATGTCATATGTGGAGACAAACGCACATATTAGCAGCGGGGAAACTGACATATTTGGGAGCCCATGTCGTCTTTGAAGGGGGAGATAATGTGAGTTTTTTCTTTTAAGAAAGGGGGGAGGGAGGAGAGAAAGTTATGGCGAGTCGATGAAAGGCTACAGGAGGCTGATAGACATCCGTTACAGTGGAAATATAAAATGACGGAGCCCATAAGCCAGAAATATTTTTCCATCGGATGGAAGAGGTCGGGTGTGTGATATGTCATTGCACTCGTGTTTTCCGGAGTTTCCGCGTTATCTTCTTTTAATTTACCACACTGTGTTTAAATTTAGGATGTCCGAAAGAACACAGCAGGTTGAGCACGTTTCGTGCGCTAAAAATCTCCAACCGGTTGCCGAATTCCCACACCGAGGGAAGCGATGTCCGAATTTGTGCTTTATATGATTTGGTAATATTGAATTATCAGTAATATGTGGCAAGGATGAGGCTTGTAATCCCATTTAAAGCCTCTGTCGCACCGTGCGTCTTGGGTGGGGAGGACCTTTTCTTGGAAGTCGAGTTGACCCCTGAGTGATCTGACCTGGGTTATCCAGCCACTTCCAACAGCTACCAGCACTGCACAATGGCTGCGAAGACACATGTCATCCTTCTTAAAATACTCAACAATGCCCATCACGTTTGTTTCGAACTGTTTCTCTAACCTTCCCTAAAGTTGTCTTGAGCCAAAAAAAAAAAAGAAAAAAATATTGCCTCTTCCTCAGATTCATTGTGCAAGGAAAAGGGATAAATAGATGTACTGTGCGAGTTGAGATGCTGTCATTGTTTAATGGTATGCACAGGGCGGATATTATGTCTGAAATAGTGTCTGGGCGTAAACCCTTTTTTTGTCAGCTCCTCACATTCCCTTGGAGATGAAAAAGCAAATGGATAACTGTCCCCGCTGCTCTGACAGTTCAGGCTCTCTCACAGACCTGTTTGCCCTTTGTTGCACCTCTCTCTGCTGCTACAAGTTGATATGTTGTCATTCTTTTTGAGTGAAAATATTTTGGAAGAGACACTGTGTTTAACAAAAGGCCTTGCATTGCTGACTGGCCTGTTTGAGAATTTTTTTTTTTTTTAGTGAATTTGGTTTCAAGGCCTCAGTGGTTTGTGTTATCAATTTATTTAATATTCATTAGACCTACTTTGGATTTTTTTGTAGTCATCTGCTAGTCAGGTTACATTTTAATATTACTGATGAATTATCCCATTAATTATCAGCATTGTTGTCATTAAAATAATTATTCTTATAAAATATGCAAGCATTATTTATCTTCGCTTCATGGCAAGTCAAATAGATAAATTCACAGGGTTTATGGATGGCATGTTTTATTTTGAAGTCGGCGTGAGATTTATTACAGCAAAAAAAAAAAAACACATGCACACAGCACAAGTATTTTGACATTTTCTTGTGCTGCAACTTTATGACCGACGGAGCTCAAAATCTGTCTGTAGCAGTCGCCGTTGATCTTGTATTAGTTGCTTGCCCACCTGTGCCCGTGTCAGCGTTTCTAAGGGGGGCTGCGGGCCGTGACGGACTGTGGTGATACACATCTCTCAGTTGAAAACGAGGGAGAAGGGAGCGATGAGAGAGACAGGGGGGGGAGACAGACAGAGAGAGAGAGAGAGAGAGAGAGAGAGCATGGCATGCAAAGGATGGCATCAAATCAGTCCTCTTTTCACCAGGCTGTCAGTCAGTCAGTCAGCCACTCGGTTCACCGTGGAGTAGACCCACTCGACTGAAGCCGCCGCTTTGTCAGCCCGACACACTGTGAATTATTTGCACGTTGATGTGTGCACAATCAGATTGTTTTTAAAAAGGAAAGGGGGGGAAAAAAAGCAGCATGGAAAAATCACACACTTGTTTAACATAACGAAGGCGGCACACAAGCAGACATCCCATCGCAAAAACACACAAACCCACAGTGAAGTGGTTGCACAAATTACATAATCCAGCCGCACAGAAAAATATATGTGTGTAATCAATGGAACAACACATAATTTAAGCCATCCTGAGCCATAGTCAGTGATATATAGTGCAGTTCACAGTCAGATAGGCAGCCTCACTGTGGCTAGTTGATCCCCTTCTCATGTAATTATAGGGGAGAGGGCTCCAGCTGTACAGGCTGCGAGGCCAGAGCTCCCAGTCCGCTGGGATCAGGGCGGTGGTGGGCAGGCCAGATCAGGCCAGCTCTGCTCATCAGCCAGCCATTAATTGATATGTGCAGTCATTGTGAAAGCAACCCCCCTTCCTCTGTTACCTACTGGGTAAAGGCTGTGGATACTGGCTGTGTCATTTCTTCATTTCCATTCTGCTTCTAATCTGCTCTCTCTTTTTCACACGGGCAACAGGGCAAGGCGGCAGAGTACATGTATTCCTCTGTGTGTGTGTGTGTGTGTGTGTCCCGCGGGGGGCGAGGATGGTGTCGAAGGGGCTGTAACACACAGGCGTTAGTCTGGGTTGAGCCTTGTAGCTCCATGACCTTGATCTCCAGAGTTCAAGCCAGAGACGAGAAGATGTTGGCGAGCAGGGCTTGCAGTTGCAGCGTGAGGCTAATATGACAAGCACACATACGCTCCGGCACACTTGCAGGTATTGAAATGTGGTATGTGACCACAAGAGTGCCGGGACCACAAAACATCACACACTGGATTGCATATGTTAGACATCTATAGAAATCTCAAACTATGAGATTTTTATCACATTTGTGTAAATTTCAGTCATCAGAAATATTTGATTAGATTTTTTTCCTGACTCTGCCAGCCGAACTTTTATAAGGAGCAGCAATTATGATTTATTTTGCTGTAGTGATAAATGGAGAGCGGAACAAATGACCTCGAAGTTTTATGAAGTTAGTGCAACTGACCTTTATTACCATTATTAGGTCTTTTCAGGATCTCATTTTTTGAAATGAATTTGTAAACTGATGACTACAATTTCTTCATCCTTTACATGAAGTGTTGACGTCTGAAAGCCTATCATGTTATATTTTATTCAACTTAAACGCGATGCTTTTTGTTAGAAATGGACTGGAACAGAATGTAAAGGAAGTGTTCTACCTCTGACTCATTTATTGAATAATCTAAAAAGAAATAGAAAATGTGAAAAAAGCCATTAGCTAGAATTGAATATGCTATCAATTAAAACCTAGCTGTGTGAATGATCAGCTTTACTGAATCACAGTTTAAACGTGGGTTTATGTTCAGTCGTCCTGTTGCGTGTGTGTGCGTACTTCATTGTGAAAGCCTCGTCCTGTACTTATGATTCAGAGTGTATATTTTCTCCGGTATGTTCTTTGCCCTGAGAGTTTGATAAGGATTTTTTTGGGGGGGTTTGAAGGGTTGGAGGAGCAGTGGGGTAGATGGATTGGGGTGGTGGTGGTGGTGGGGTAATCATGGACGTCATTTTGATCTAAGAATAAAGGGTGTAAGGCAGAGGAGGTGCTGACAGATAGGCTTGACTCAGGCTCTTGAGTCCTTTCATGCCGGGGTGCCATCACAAGGAGCGTCTGCCTGTCTGGGCAGCCGGGGGAGTTGGGGTAGGGGGGTGAGGGCGGCTCAGGTCTGGATGGAAAGAGAGGAAAGGGAGAAATCGAAGTGCTCCCCGAAGGGAGAGGTGGGAATGGAAGTGGGCGCAAAGAGGAGGATCTGTTTTTTTCCAAAATAGTTTTTCTCCATTGCAACCTCCTTGCTGTTGTCAGCACCAGACTTTGTTCAGTAAGTCTGAGAATGTGCGTACATACAGGTTAGTAGGAGTTAGCAACTGTGACAGTGTGTATATGTGTACATGAACCCACATACTGTGTGTGTGTATGTTTTGATGGATAGTTTAACTGCTCAGCCTTGAGAATGATGCTCTGTCCCTGTTGCTTTTCTTTCTATCTGTGAAATCAGTTGGCACTCACAAAACACCAACAAGGAATATGTTGGGAAAAAAAATGTGCAACACCTTACCCTCACAACCTGGGATATTCCTCCTTCGTTTGCCCCAGCTTCCCTGCTGAGTCTACTTGGCATTAAGGCATTATTGAGTTTGGCTTTAGTTTGGCATTTTTCCCTTGAAGTTCATTAGCATCTTGGATTTAAGGATGCGTCATGCAATGTCAGGACCGTTTTCACTTTTGATGTGTCGAACAGTGCTGCGTTTTCAGCTGTGTCATTTCCGTAGACAACAGTTTAACACAAAGGGGCAAGCACACATCAATCAGAGGTCCTGAAGCAGAGAACTGTTACTGCTTAACATTCAGTCACGCTCAGCTAAGAATGTAGTAAATACCTCCAGTGTTGATGAGATGGAAGGTTAGAAGAGTGTGAGGCAAGTTATGTCTATTGCCCATTTCACATACCATCACTGACTGCATCACATGTCATGTCTGCTCTTTAGCTGGTCTTCCTCTCGGATGTGACCTCTGCAAACTTCCCAGACCTCTGCTAATGAGCACGCCAAAGTAGCACAAGATGGAGGGGAGAGGAAAGGAGGGAGAAAAAGGAGGGTGTGAGGATGCTGGAGAGAACTCCTGCACCTTTAATTATGATCAAGAGGTTTTTCACCAAAGGATGGAGGCGTTGCAGTTCTGTTGCGCTCGTAAATCTGGCCCCGGATGCCGTATATTGTGTCGAACGATTACTGTACACCATTATAGTGCATATTCAACTGCCTCTCCAGCACCTGATTTGCATAATTGGATCTTTAATGAAACTTGCCTTGTGGAACAAAAAATACAAAAAGTGAGATGAAAAAAGTGGTTTGGCGTGAGGGCCGGGGGGGTGGGTGGAGAAAATAACACGATGTAGATGAATTCCCCCTCAAATATTTATTGGACTTGGAAAAGGTGGTGTTGACTGAGAGTATAAGGAATAAATACAGAGAGATAAAATAAAGGGGTGGGGGGGGGGTGACCTGCTCCGGCCCAGGCGTTCGCACATCAGCGGCAATGCTACAAATAGGATGAGAAGTGACTGTGAAAGCTGTACATTCCCCGCCAGGTCTCGCGGGTTAAGACTACAATAGCGGGATATTCTCTAGCCCGGGGGGGATTTCAGCTCCTCTTCTGTCGACACTCATTGCACCAACTTGTTACTCAGGGAAGATGGCTCTTTTGTAGAGAAGCCGATTCCGCGCTCGCCTGGTGGAATTCCTCCGTCACAAATATTTTGACAATGCCTAATCAGGAGCAGTCGTTCATTTTTTTTTTTTTTTAAACTCTCTGCTTCTTTCGGGGGTGGCTCTTTCTTGCGGAGCTCTTTCTTGCGAAGCTTTTCGCGGTGGTACTTTTTCATTTACATTATGAATTTTTTGCACGATCTGCCTTATCCATTTTCTTTCTGTGAATTTGTATGTGTATGTTTGCCTGAAAGTTGTCTTTCTCTTTCCCTGCCACTTGTTTGTGGCTGTGGCAAGGCCTCTTTCTAATTGCTTAATTAAATTCCAACGTGTCCTGTTTCCCTCGGCCTTCAGAAAGGGGAAGGTTAAACTCTTCCTAGTGCCACTTTCGCGCCAATGTGAGGGCCGGGGATAATAATAGCAGGTTATTTGCCCTGTCTCACTGAAGGATCCATTGCTTAAAAGTGACAGTGAGAGACAGATAAAAAGAAGAAAAAAACATTTTTTTTAATCAACATGCCGAGAGAGAGACTATTAGGTAGAACTCTTGTTTCTACTGTGAGTGCCCCTCCATTTAAAAGTGGGAAAGCCAGTTGTTAATCGAGTGCTAATGTTAAAAAACAAGCAAACGTTGATGATGCGTTCAAGCGTGTGTGCTTGTGTGTGCTTAGCTGCCTGTGAGCAGTGGTTTCTGTGTGTGTGTGTGTGTGTGTGTGTGTGTGCTTCCACTCTACATCCGTGGGAGTGGATCATGTGTCAAAGCGGTTTACAGGTGGCCTGCAGGGCAGCAGCTCTACAGAGAGGTGGAGGAAAGGCAGGCAAGGTTCAAGTACCTCAGAGGCTCTAATGGCGCTGAACTGAGCAATCCCAGCATCTGAGAGGACCCTTCAAAGGCCTCCTTATCGCACTACTCACTCCACCATTTCACTCTTCTTTCTGCTGTCTCTCTGCCACAGCCTCTCCATCCTCTCTCCAACTCTTATCTCTCATTTTTCCTCTAGCTATCATTTCTTTTTCTCCCTTCTTTTCCGCTCACTTCTCATTTATAATGTCTGCCACTTCATCCATGATTCTTTATCATTGCTAAACTTATCTCTGAAAATGTCAGTAAGTTAGTTGTTACGTGCCCCTCCCTGCAAGCTGTGATTCATTTCTCGACTTTGTGAAATGGGTCTGAAAATCACAATAACTGATTATGAATCCAAACACGTGTTCTTTAACGGGACAGAATTAAAAAGGAAATAATTCACAGACAGAGACAACTTTTCTTCCATGGCAGATCATGGTGGTCCGAATGCGAGATTGAATAATAAAGGCAACTCAGATTTTATTTCCTCTTGTAATATTCCTTTAGCTGACCTCCTGGCAGGCGAGACTCTAGACGACTATGTAAACCCCATCATAAGCAGGAAACTGCTGAGCTCTTTCCTTACAATCATACCAGTGTCTCCTTCTAGCACAAGTAAATTAAGCCCAAGCTGTTTAGCATGATACATCAGTTTCACATACCTCACCACTGTATTAAAAAGCAGACAGACAGCCTTTCTGGCCTGACAAGAGAATGTTACCCCATGTAAAACTATTTTGGTAGTGTTCATGATGGTATGAGCAACTGCTTAAAGACATTTACACATAGACATATAGAAAGGAGTCATTTGGGATTCTTTTAATTGGTTAAATTTCTAAATTCCTAATTTGACAATTGGCAGTCAGGAAACATTCCTTTAAGCCAACAAAAGACTACATTGGTGGAATGGTAGAGCCAGAGAGAAAAGAGATAAATATACAGCAGGCAGAGTGATGACAGGACAGAGCGGGGAAAAAAAACACTCGGAGAGAAAAGCAGCGAGCAGAAGGGGAGAAGGAGTGAGACAGAGAGGAGGGATGATGTACTTAACGGTATCTGTAGGCTTCCCTCTGAACAAGCTGCTGCCACAGATCCTGGGAGCCTGCGCTGATAAATTCGGTTTGATAAAAGTCACTGAAATGCCGGCCTGTCTGCACACCTCTATTAAGCGCTGGTACATTTGTCACAGCCAGTGGAAGTCAACCAAAGGGTTTTAATGTCACATCAGGCTGAATTAAAGACTCAATCGAAAGCCCTGAAAGGTTTAGGTTTTTATTTCAAGTGACAGAAGTGGTGCTACAGCTGTGGCTGCTGCTAAAGATTACTGGGCTCTGGTTGATCCAGGCAGTCATTTTACATTTCATATTTGGCTATTGGGAATTTTGTGATTATTTGTTGCTCATTTTAGCCTGGATGCTCATTTTGTATCTGATGACTTTGAGCAAGGGAGGGAGGCGTGTGTGTGTGTGTTGAGGGGGTGTTGGGGGGATGGTTGGGGTTGAGCTCATCTCAAGTCTGGCATTATTTTTCTCATTCATGTTTTTAATCAAGAGAAATTAGATCTATGTTGCATTAATCATCAGCCTTCCTTAATGTAGCAGACTAAGGGAGCATTTAAAAAAGGCTGCATTTCAAAAACACACAACTTTCCCCTTGAGAAGCCCCTTAATACCACAGTACTGTTCTCCATTTATGCAAAAGTAAATAAGTAAACCCAAAAGGCAAATGAGCATTCCAGGCGTTTAAACACACAGCCTTCTGTAAATGCCTGGTTCAGCCGCGACCACATCTCCGAGGCATAGCTGCCATGAGACGCACAGTAAGGGTTGCTACTGTGCTTTTTTTAAAAAAATTATTTTTTTTAAGGCAAATATATGTCTGCTTGGTTATTCTTGCCCGTGTTTGAGGACAGGATATCCAAAAACAAGTTTTTTTTCACGCTTTTTTAGTTTTCTGGAACATCATTACTGTGAGTGAGCAAAAGGCCTGAGCAAAAAGATGGCAGGGTTGGGGGGTAAATCTCTGTTTCATTTGATTAAAAAGAAAATAAAGCAAGATCTTCCTTCCTTCCTTCATGGTGCATCTGGAGGAATTCATAGAGCATTTCAAGTCTGGCTATAGTCTACAGGGCATTTCAAAATTGCAAAAATAAGATCACAGTTTAGATCGTAAGTCATGATTGCGATTAAATCAATCGCGATACCATTATTTGGCCAGATGGCCCACCTCATGGTATATTTTGAATATTTTACAAGTTGAGTTTATATGAAACATTAACTTTCCTGCAGGTCTGCTTTCTGTTATGATGCAGACAGGGAAAACCGTACAGAATTGTGAAAAAATTAAACGACTGATTAACTTTACATGTGTTGTGCTTTGCAAAATAAACACGTTGGTCTTACTAGCCTACCAGCCCCTTACTGATCTGCACCTGAACCACCCTGCAGTTGGTGAAGAAACCACTAATGATAAACATAATGCACATAATGAAATTCATCCAAAATATTTCATTTGTCTGTCTACACACACACACACACCAGTGCAGACACACACTCACAAACAATCAGTCGATCCCACCCGGTGTTTTATTTAATTAGGTAAAAAACACATTACATGTACATGTGCATGCTTGTGTATTTGTGAAAGTGCATTTGCTCGTCAAGAGCTGTCAGTCTTTCATGAACTACTTTCAAAAGTGTTGTTCAAGGTGGGAGCTAAATACTGTTTATCTATTATTTATCTGCGTTATTACCGGGGTTGAATCTAAAAAGAGAGTTCTGCGACGTGGGAGAATTCCCTCGGCGCCTGGCTCTTTCCTTTAATACCTTTTTAAGTCATAAGATGCGCTCCCACCCCTGCTGAAAAAGAAACCTTTAACAGATCTCCCGCAATTTCCGACAGTATTCTCAAATCATCTTTTTTTATTTTTATTTTCAAAGGGCCTACCTCATCATCTTCTCTCTCTCCAGCCCCCACCACCTCCTCCTCGTCTAAGTCTTTTGTTTTCATCCTTGTCTTTTTTTTTTTTTTAAATTATTATTATTCTTGATCGTGAGCTGCAGTTGTTTTCCTCGCCTCAGAAATGCATTTTATCTCTTTTGTTGTGTCGTTCATAGCAATCGCTGTAATGGGGAAAGAGTTAAGTGGAAGTGCCCGGGCCCTTGTTCGGCTTGTCTGTTGGCTGCTTTGGTAAACAGGACTGTCAGATCTGCACAGAGAGAAAAGGGGGGAATTTGCCTCCGTGGTGTGGTTGATGACACTGATAGGCTCGAAGGGTGGGAGTGAGTTCACCCGTTCACAATGCGTGTCCCAAACACTGGATGGGGGGGGGGTAACAATTTGAACAGATTCGCTATTTCTAACCTTCTGTCACTCACTGACATTCATGAAAGAAAGAATAAAAAGGACGTGAAAGACTTACAGTTTTTTTTTCTCAAATTGGACAGTGCAGTGTGTGGCACGGTGAGTCAGCCATGCTGCCAAATTGCCTCAGTAACCAAGTACGGTACTACAACAACTACAACAACAAAATCCCTCGTAGATCAAAAGCATTTTTAGCTTCAGATTTTGGAAAGATTATTCATATTCCCCAGAAGATGAAGCCTACTGACTATGATGATCCCCTGATTTCCTTCTAGTGCCACTTGGCATTTCATATATCCACATCATTTCAACGCAAAGTTGAATGAATGGGAACCACATCTGAGTCCAGTTTTCTACAAACTCTGCTCTACAAACCAGCTTCCTGGTCCTAGTTGTACTTGTATGCATGCAGAGTTTTTCAGTGCAATGGGTAACAGACATTTCAGGTGCACTGAGTATTTGATTGTTCTCTGAAATAAAGTGACTTCGATCAAGATTCAAGATTCAAGGTTTTTATTTGACATTTGGGCACAAACAAACAGTCCAGGCACGTAGGAATTCTTGTGCAGGGTCCCCTCAAGTAAGTTAAAAAATCAAAACTTTTGTCAAAGTTGCAATTTCCTGAAAAACAAGGCCTATCAAAAGCCACACAGGTAGTACAACATCAGGCCATTTTGTGCCACAGTACTGTAACTTATTTATTTCCCCCTTCCTGTCCTGACTGAGCGCCTCCACACTTTGCCCTCTCTGTGACCCCCTTGACCAAAACTTACTGTCACAGGAAGTCCTTCAACTCTGCTCATATCCTTGCAAACACCCCTCATCCTGCCCGCCCGCCCGCCAATCTCATGGTAGAGCTGCTTCATGTTAGGGATCGGAGAGGTTTGCTCCACAAATCCGATGTTGAGGTTGAGTTTGTTTCTCTCTCTCTCTCTTACTCTTCCTCGTAGCCTCCGTGTCTCTGATTGCCGATCAGCCCCTGGGGGTTTTGAGGCGCTCTTGCTGGATCCCTGTGATTAGAGTAAATGGCCTCCCCTCTGCTCGCCGGAGATCAGGGTTGGTTTGTGGGGTGGACTGAGGAGGGCAAGCTGAACTGTGCAGACGAACGCTGAGGGTATGGAAATTGATGGAGATAAGGGGAAAGAACACAGAGAGTAAAAGTCAAGAGAAAACATATCCTTGAGTGTTACTTTGACAGCTGGTCAGTGGATACCCATGGGTGATAGGATGCTTTGGGTGTATATAACATCATGTTTGCATCACATCAGATTTGTAAAAAACAGCTTTATAATCAGGAAAAAAGATATCAGTTCATCCTGCTTGTGGTAATTTGGAACTCCACTGCCTGCCATATGGCAGTGCAAGTGCTGTGTTCCGCAAGAATCAAATATACTAGCAAAGACACCAGTGTCAAAGTAAAAAGTGCAGTTGGTTACATTTAAAAAATGCAGTTGATAGCTTATCTGTATCTCAAAATGCCGTGAAGCTGGAGAATTTTTGAGTTTGTCAGTCAGGGGAGTGATGGTCCACACCAATGGACAGATCTCCTCTCCAGGCAGTGCACTTAGCTCTCTCTGTTTTCTGATATGTGGTCTATGATGAAATGTAACTTCTCTGGAGCAGAATTCTCTAGGCGTATGTGTCTGCTTCTGCCTGTAAGTGTGCATCTCCTCACTTCACTGTTTCCCCGACTCTACAGTACGTACCAGTACCTGTCATGTGTGAGTGTGTGTATGTGTGTGTGTGTGTGTGTGTCAGCTACTGCTGGGAGGGGCATTTGATCCAGCCGTGGCTCATGTTCGTGTGGAGCCCGGCAGAGAGCAGCGGAGGTCAGTCTCCTCCTCAACACCCCTTTTTCATCCAATTTCTGTGGCTGCGGGCGGCCGCTTGCCGTGCTTTTGTTGCCGGAGGTAATCTGTGAAGTGATCTTAATTATGGAGGTTCGGCCCGTTCCTCTTTCCCCCCACCACCTCTTCCTCTTTACTCCCTCTCTCTCTCTTTCTCTGTCCCTCGATTCTCTCTCTCTCTCTCCCTCGATTCTCTCTCTCTCTCTCTGTCTTCCTTGCTGTACATGCTTTTAATCTAACAGCGTGGTTAGTTCGTAATGAGGGCGAAGGGAGCACGTGCGCTTCTGCTTACACATGCTGCGAGGATTCGAGGAGGAGGTGGAGGAGGAGGAGGAGGAGGATGAAGAGAGTGAGGAAGGATGGGAAGGGTAGAAAAACAAACTATTATACAGTTTGGATGACAGGTTTCTCAACAAAATTATACAGCAGACCAAAAATCTGGAATTTAATTTGAACAGTGTCATACACAAAACTGAGTGGTATGAAAAGTAGGGTTTAACTTTACATACCAGAATAACAATAATAATAATATCAATATTTAGGGTTAAAGCCTATAAGAATAAACATGCAGTATCTCTACAAATTTCAAGTAAAATCAGTGAAATTTATTTAACCTCTACAAGTGCACCTCTACATTCCAGTAGAAGGGATACAATACTTTCCAGTTAGTCCTCAATCAAAAACATTGCAGAACATACACTGGGGATAAAGTGTGGATCTATGTCCCTTTGTGTTCATAACTCTAAACAGTTTGTTTGCCTTTTTATAGCACTGACCCCACGCGTAAAGATAAATGTGGTGCCCTCCTTCACCAATCAGTGCAGCTTGTTTGAAAAGAATAAAATAAGAAAATAAAAAGAGTTGGTGTAGGCTTTTCCTTTGAGGAACAGTGAGAACAGTTATGGAGGAGGGAGGAGGGGATGTCAAGAGACCCAGAGGGAGGCAGGGGAGGGGGCGGAGGGGGCAAAGGGGAGCACTGGGGGAGAGAGAGGGACTTAGATAGGATCCATTACACATAAACAGCCTAGGCATTGATGAGATGATCCGACGAGGATTAGGCCGACAATCCTGATGGACACTGAAAAGGTGACCACACGGGGAGGGGCGTCTGTGTGTGTGTGTGCGCTTGTGGATATGTGTGTGTGTGTGTGTGTGTATGTGTGTGCGTATGTATGTGGCTTGGAGCACAATAGTATATGTTGTATGGTCTCATTATGGTTACCCCCCCTCCCCCCATCTCCTCCTTCCAACACTGCCACTGTCGCTCTTTAGGGTCGCGCTGGGAGCCATTTCCAGGTCACAGCGAGGCCAAAGGGCAGCCGCTGGGGCAGGAATGCCAGTCAAGTCAGAGCCACATCACTTTGAGACGCTTTGTTCTTTATGTGTTATGATACCACTCAGCTGGTTTCAGTGTGTTCCTTACTTGCAAAGGACCTGATGGGTTGTATTGGTATTTAATACGGAATCAAGGATTGTAACAGGCTTATTTCCCTATGAACAACAGCTAAAACTCATGCTGAAACAATCAAATTAAGCCACAACAATTTGGATGATGAGTAATTAAGGTATTTATCAAGTAAAATACAAACAGTTGCTGGGTTTAGTTTAGTTTAGTTTGAATTTATTGCTTTTCTCTGTTTCAAATAAAACTCAGAGAAATCATTTTGAAGACATCATCTTTGATCCTGGGGCATTTTTCCACACATTATACTCTGCTTATAGACAACACAGATCTTATAGACTTGATAAATCCCCAAAAATCAATCGTAACCATCGATATTTTCATTAATCAATAATGAAATGGTTTTGAGCTGAAACTACTAGCTGATTAATCAGTTCATTGATTTTCAGAAAAAAATCACCTGCTACAAATCTGATTATTTATCTTTTAAGTCAATTTTAAAACACAACTAAACTAGTTTCTTAGTTTGAATATGTAACTTATGATGGGTATTTTTTTGTGACCAGATGATGAACTGATTAGAATCCTGTGCATTTATGACGTGAATAAGAATCATATACAGGATTTGTTTTCAGAAACATGCAGAGTGTTAAAGGAAATGTAGGTAGCACACTCCTTGTGAGGAGGTGTAGAGACTGTGTCTGGAGATGGCCTGTGAGTTGTCTCTCTCTCTGTGCATGTGTGTGTGTGTGTGTGTGAGTGTGTTACAGTTAGGCAGCTAATTCCTTCAGGGTCAAGGGGAGGAGCTGGGGTTAAATGGTGTGACAGGAGAGGTCAGCAGTGATTAGCTGCCATCTGAACTAATGGCTGGATGCTTAAGAGACAGAAAGGAGAGAGGGCTACTTGCATTTGGGTTACCATTTTGTTGAAATCTTTGTATGTGTTCATGAGTGCGTATTTGTGTGTGTGTGTTTGTGTGTGCGTGTGTGGTTGTTTGCACTCGTTTGTACTCAGCCCCCGCTGTCCCCTCCTTTCTCTTGTCCTTATATTATTAAAGGTTGCCTCCGTACTTAAGTAAGGCAAAGCAGATGGCCCTTTTCATAAATCATGCTTATAAGATGATTATAGGCGTCGCCGCCCACCATTCTCCCCTTCACTTACGGTACAGTAGCGCTTACAGTTTTCCTCAAGGCCTGTTAATCTGGCTGCATTTTTAAAAGCACAGAGCCACATTTAAAGCTAAACTCTCATTATTTTATGGACGGGGGTAAAGGAGTTTGAGCCCAGAGAGTGGCAAAAAGCCTGCAAAGGTGACAAGTCAAGACAAGAAGAATGCTAAGATAAGATTCCTGCCTCCTCTCTTTTCTCCAGACTCTCTGCGTTACCCCCCACTTGTTATGCTCCCGAGCTTGGCACAAAGTTGCTCAGAACAGGATGTTAAATATATAGCACAGGGGGAGAGAAGGAGAGGAAGAGAGATGGAAAAGGAGTAAAAGGAGGGGTGTGTGTGTTGGATTATGTCTGTGCCGTTGCACTATTCCTTGATGTATGCGCCATGTCAGGCAGTCATTGTCTCCTGGGTAAAGAATGATAGTTCAAATACCTAGCATCTCTCCCCTGGTGCTCCAAATGCTCGCCTTTGAAGTTTTTATAATCCATCTGTCATCTGCGAGCAGGGAGGGCACATGTTCTGTACCACTCAATTACCAAATTCTCTTTTTGCCAGCTACAATGAGACAGGAAGCAAATAATATGGGCGACCCTGAAAAAAAGAAGGAGGGGGGTATAGAAAGAGAGAAAGAGAAAGAGGGAGGAATTGCTTGAAATCCTGCGTTCCTGGCTTTCTCACGCACTTGATTGTGTCCCCTCGCTGCCTCTCATAACAGGAGAACAAAGCCTGTTTGTTGTGGGTGGAATGCCTAAAATGTTTCCTACTGTTACAATTATGAAGAATTTGATTGAATGTGTATTGTTTCAAGGGCTTGGTGATTTTGATCATTTTTTTAAAGTGCCTTAGACTGTTATTCTGCTTCCCTACAAGCAATAATAACCTACTAGCAATAGTCACCTAATCAAATTCCGTTTGATATAAACATTTAATTTGTCATAAGAGCTGGTAGATGTTGTGATGGCCAGTGTGAGAAAAAAATGTGTGTTTTGATTATACATTATTCATCAGCAACACTTGAAGATGCATTCTGATAGACTTTTTGTCAGCGGCTGGATGGAGAATCTAATGAAGTTTGCTGCAGTTTGTGGTGTAAAAATCGTCTTTAATTGGTGAACGCTTTGTTGTGAGTCGCTTTAAAGCTGCACGGCGGCGACTAGAAAAACTTCAGATAACCGTCTGAAAAAAATAACAACAGCAGCAGTTGCAAATTATGGCTCTGAAACATATTTCATTTACATACGCCACAGGCCCCTTTTAAGGCGTCTACCTTTTAATTCTTTTTCATATTTAACACTCAATACAAAACAATAAAAGCCTTAGATCTCTGTGTCTGTATCCTCGTTTACATTAAAAATCCCCCCCAGCCCTCCCCCTCCTCAGCCGCCATCCAAAAGCATCCTCGCTGGGAAGAAGATGAAAAGATTGTTTTGAGAAACTCGAAAAGAAATTTGACATTCTTTGGTTGCTTCTGAAACTTCCAATATTCTGGCGTAATTGTTTCATACACGTTATATATCTTCATTTGGGGGGAATGGGGGAGATGAAGAACACGTCGGCTCCTTTCTTCCTGAATAAAAGGCAGCAGAACCCATCTGGTTGGGTGAAACACGGCTGGCCCTCTCGCGCTCATCGCTGAAATAATACTCCCTCTAATGACTCCCACATATTCTGAAATCTCCCTTTTGAAATTGGTCTTGGCAGATTATTTGCAGGTACTTGAGTTGCATCTGTTTGCAATTTTGCAAATGTGGAAGACTTTAATGCTGGGCAGGGGCGCGGGTAGCGGAGGGAAGTCTATTTTAATCCATGGGATAACACTGGCTGCCAGGGTGCACAGGCCTGCACCTTAACCCAAATTTTGACATGTCTTTGCTCAGGTGACATTTTTCTATATGGTTCCTACCTTTTTACTCATTCATAATTTGTGGCTGTCTGTACACAGACTGCACCAGGACTGGTTTTACTCTGAGCATCTTTTATAGGCGTTTGCAGGTTAGTGTGAAAGCAGGTGGTCATTCCGTTCACTAAGAACACACAAGTGTTTTAAGTAGAAGTGTAAAATTCATTGGATCAAGAAATAACAAATGTAACCCGTGATGGAAGGTAACACAGTAGTTAAGTACAAATTTGCGCTAACTGTGTTTTACCTCTAGTCCAGAACGTTACCTTTCAGGCCACTACATTTCTATGACAGCTGTTGTCCTTGCTAAGATAGCTATGTATCTCCAAATTTGGTGGTTTTGAATTTCTCCGAAAAACTAAAGGACTGAGTGTTCCTTCATGGGTTGAGAAATTCCTCCTGCTCCTTAAGTCGAATAAACCATTTTAAAACCCACTCCATTATTTGGAATGTCCTTTCACACATGGCTGAAGAGGCCCCTTTTTTTCATGGCCCCTGAAAAGTTGACATTTTGGAGATACATGGTTTTCACAGGTCAGTTCTGAAATTAGCGTTTTGCTTTCAAAACATATGATCGGTTTATAAAAAAGTAAACTACCAAGTTGTGTCTAAAGTAGTTTGCTTTCCCATATTTGCTTCCCCTTGACCGACCGCAATGCTAAAATGCCACAGTAATAATCTAATAGTGTAAGATATTCATATATATATTCATATTCACAGGTGACATGTCTCTGCTCCAAATATTTTAACTTGTGATACTTTTGATGTAAGTACATTTTAGATAATAATGACATACTTTAAGTAACATTTTCAATGCAGGACTTTTACTGGTAATAGAGTATGTTTACAGTGTGGGTATTGCTACTTTTACTTGATATAAATACTTCCCCCTCCACTTCAGATTAGTGTCACGTATTGTGTTTAGTCATTTGATATGTACCTCGCAGATGATATGCCCCGGGGTTTGTCAGGTATTTGTGTTGTCCAGTATAAAATGCAGTGATCAGCGAAGCTAAACCACAGCTGAAATGATTGTGACTTCAGTCCTTATTATTTCTACCATGTGGCGAGCAGCTGACCAGCTTAAGCCTCCCCCGTTTTTTTTCGCCCCCTCTCTCCCTCCCCCTTTAAAACTGTAATAAGGTGCCCTATTGTCCTACGGCAGGGTGTACTGGGGCCACAGCCGAGCCCACCCGGCTGACTGTAATTGCATAGGTGGTTACAATTACATTAATTACATATTTCATCAACACTGTTTATCCAGCCGCACGGTAAATGAAGAAGCCAAACTTTTAACTCTGTCTTTTGTTTTTGCATTTCTTGCCCCCCTCTTTCTCTTCCTTGTTTTTTTTTTTTTTTTTTTTTTTTTAGTGTGTGTGTGGTTGTTTTATTAGGAGCGAGGGGAGGGGAGGTGCCAGAGGAGGAATTATGCTGAAAGTGTATGCCTTGCAACTTTTCCCCTCCCTGTTGGAAATGTTTATTTGAACAGTAAGCTCATGATTTGAATATTTGTAATCCATGCTTAAATTTACAGGCCAGATGAACTTTTTGGCACAGAATGGCAACCATAAGTAGGATTTTGAGAAAAGCTTTACAAAATTTTAAGCCATGTGCAAGGCTTATATAATTTAGAAGAGGGGGGGGGCAGAAATATGCACAAATAAAACAGACTCTGTCTTATTTACTTTACACACGCAGAAAAAAACTGCATCATATGGCACCTGACATATATATGCGTTAGTTATGTCCTTCTGTCCACGCTTTTAGAAAACAGAAATCTAAAGCTAACAAGCAGTTGTGTATGAATACTTGGAGGAATAAAATAGCTCCAGAGGCACAGGCACTTGAGTCTTTCTCCTGTGTTAGATGTAAATGAGTGTACTTCATATTGACTTGTGCTGGCAGGGATGCCACCCATATTGTACGCTGGGAGGTGGGTGGGTCGGCCCGACGAGTGGCAGAGAGAGAGAGAGAGAGAGCAAGTGGGAGAGAGAGGTCACTGAGGCGGGCAGAAAAAAGGAAGGCTTTCTTAAATGATGCTAATCAGTCCGGAGGGGCCTGGCCCTCTCTCCCTCATCAGCCTGCTGTAATTCAGATGTGCTGAGAACCTGGAATTAAATGTGTCACTGCGAGGTGTGTGCGTGTGTGTGTGTGAGCCTCTGTTTGCCTTGTGTCCACTTCTGTGTCTTCGCGCGCACAGGGTGTTTAGGGGTTAAGTAGAACCAAATTAGTCGATGGGAGAACTAACAGCAGCGGTAGCTTTCTGTGTGGCTACTTCTTGGTGAATGTCAAGATGATTTAGCTGCTCTTCTGCTCGCCGTCTGTCTCTGAGCACTGGCCCTCCAATCACTGCTCCGAGCTGTCTGTTTTGTGGCCCTCTGTGCAACAAATGAATATTAAATCTGCACCGGGCAACTTCACACACTGACAAGTCTGAAATATGAGGATGGCTAAGCCCAGAAATCCTGCAAGGTAACATCAGTAAACCATGTTCTTCGGTTGTGTCTGCTGATGGTGAAGGAGCAGTTCCACAGAGAACAGCTTCTCCTGCATGTGTTTGTTTGGGTGCTTTCGAAATCTCATCAAAATGTGAAAAATTCAGTGGGGGACTCTCTTGACTTTTTGCAGAAACTGTATACACTTGTTTTGCATAGTCAGAATCATAAAGAATTAAGTCATGTGGGCAGCAGTAGATCACCAGATGCAAACAAGGTCTGGATTGAAATTCAAAACAAATCATATATTTTTTTTACTGAGGAGCAGAAACAACAAAAATGTTTATTGTTTTTAAATTTTAAGATAAACTTCTCAAATGTTATTTTTTTCATTCACAAGCTGTTGTACACAAACTGAAAAAATGAAATAAAATACAGTTGGAAAAATTCGGATTTAAAATGGGAACCGTCTGATCAGGAAAACCGTGAATCTAAGCAAGAATTAAAAGCCAGCTTTTTTATACTTTTCCACACATTTTGTTCTTTATCAAAAACGTATTGAGGTTCTGCACGCAGCTCTGATGAATGGGAGCTCACAAAGGTGTCTGTGTTGTCTTTTTTGCCAGCGAAAGGATGTATGTGTGTATTCCTGCTAACATATTGTGTGTGTGTGTGTTGGGAGGGGTGTGGGGTGTGAGTGCGTGTGTGTGTGTGTGTGTGCGCAGGGACGCCAGTTGGGCTAACAGCTGAATCATGGCTCAGCCGCTGCCCCTCGTAGTCCTTGGCAGTTAGCGGTGTGAAAAAGCCTTCTCTTTGAGGGCATTATATAGATTAATGTGCTGTGCCTCAGGCAGAGACACACACACCTCGCCAGGGAGAGATCCTGACCGTGTGTGTGTGTGTCTGAGTGCGTGTGTATTGTGTGCATGGGGGGGGGTGTTAACAAGAGACGAGGGGAAGGTACCACCGTGAGTAAGCTGTGCGTGTGCGACGGAGAGTCAGCACAAGAGAGAGTTAGACAGAGAAAGAGCCTTCTGGGTGAACTGATATAGTTTTTATAATTTTACTCTTGTTTGTGGTGGAAAAGGTATTTTGTGATGATAGACAGTATGCAGTAAATAGCACATTTGAAAATGAATAAGTAATGACGGAGGGTGAAGTGTAAAAAAAACAAGATTTTGCTCGTAGCCTGGGTTTCTGGCTGTACCAGTTTATTTCACTTTTTCAACCCGGAGATGGAAATTTTCAGATTAGCTTTATGCTTGATTACACCATGTGTCTTTGGACAGTAAATGCACTGGAATGCAGGAAAAAATGAGGTGAAATCACTTTTAACCCCATTTTTAAGTATTCCAGTGTATTAAACCTGTTATTCTTTTATCCACCTAAATCTACACGTGTTCTGGCTGGGCGTCTGCAGGGGCATGTGGAGAGTCGGTAGCTTTCCATCAAGGTATTTTTATGGGAATCAGAGGGGTGTTTATGAGGCCTGGGTGACCTGAGAGGGGCAATCGTCTGGCCCTGTGACTCACTCTCTCTTTACCTTCTCTTTCTCACTGTCTCGCCTCATAGTCGAATTAGCTCTTAGCTTAGGCGAGCTGATATCACAACAAGTACGCACAAATACCACAGCTGCTGGAAGCAAATGCAAATGGAAAAGTACAACACTGTTCCAGCTGAAGTTAAAGCAAAAACCTTGTAGGGCTAAACAGGATACTGTTCTTTCTTTCGCTCTCTTGGGTTTCATGATCGCTCATATCTTTTATGCTTCCCCTTTTCTCATTCTCCTCACTTTGCCCCATTGCTGAGAAATATGGGGGAGATTTTCCTTATCAGGATTTTAGCACATTCCATTCAAGGTTAGGCAGATCTGTTGTTTTGTGTATGTGCTGGAGCATGTGTGTGAAAGTAAGTTCTGAGATTAATTGTGTGTGATTTTTCTCAGCCTCTTACACATAACGCAGATGCATAGTCCCGGGATGCAGTGTATACGTACACATAGATGTCCTTATAAGTCCATCCATGTTTGAGCATGCACATGTGTGTGTACTCGTGCAGTTCTCTCCAGCCAGTGGTCTAAATAACCTACTTTTGTCTGACAACGGCATCAAGTCGTGGAGGTGCACATATGCAGAAAGCTACTTGGAAAGGCCTCCTCGTAGCTGTCAGCTTTTATTATGCGCTGAGGTGTCATGTTTGTTAGGAAGCTGAGTGCAGATGGCAGAGTGGAAGAAATGGATCACTAATTTTAACAATGATTAATGAACAGAGATGGAAAATGAATTACATCGGACTATTGGAGGCAAGGAATATTTTCTCTGAAAATGTTAACTTCGGCTGCCAGGCAGCCGGCCGTGTTGTGGGAGTATATTGAGGAGGGGAAGGAAATGTGTGTGCGTGCGCGTGTGTGTGTATGTACATATATGTGTGTGTGCCTACTAAGGTGCAATTTTCCCCCTGCATCTTTTGTAGAATCAACACTTCACTGCTCTTGCCTATTACTTTACTGTTCGCCTGCTTAAACACCGCCTGCTTTATACACATTGTTTTTTCCCCTTGTGTGTATTGCACTATCAGTTAAGGTACACACTCTTTAATAAGGTAAACACAGGAAAGGTTAGACTGTCTTAAAATGTTAGCTATTTCCATTACTCTGCAGTGTGCTTTGATATCAAATCATAGATGGAGCAGATTTGATCAAGTGTCAGTACAGCTTTTTGCTGTGGTATTTCACTCTATAGCTGTCTTTGAAAGTCATTTGTAAGCTGTTTTTTGGGACTCCATATTTAGTTTGGCTCATGAAGACAGTAGTAAAAATCATAATTAGAAGGTAATTTTTGAATTTTTAAGGGAAACGACTTCTGCACTGTGTCCAGCAAATCAGTCATTTTTCTGTTTGACCCATGGACACCTCATCAATCATGTTTTATATCAACATGTTAGTGTCAGTTATACATGACAGAGAAAATCAGTGTGTTTATCTTTCATACATCAGTATCACAATATCATGTGGCAGTGACATTCCTCATCGCTTGTGATCTGAGAGGAGCTCCTTATAGTTTCTCCTCTCTTCCTACCACTTTCTTTCCTTATAAAAGACAACCTGTCTCTCTGTCCCCCCCCCCCCCCCCCCCCCCCCCCCCCCCCCCACCCCCCAACACACTCCGCCACCCTGCCTGCCTGTATTTGTGTCTCTTTCAAGACTTGTCTGGTGGGCGGTTGGTGCAACATGGTTTAATAGGTAGATGTGAACTATTTTGAATTTAATTAAGGACCTGATGGGAAATACGTAAAGGGAGAAAACGAAGCAAGTTCTTGCAACATTGTGTGTTTGTGTGCATGTGTGTGCAACAGAGAGGAAGAGAGAGAGAGAGAGAGAGAGAGAGAGAGCGATCTCAGGTTACGGCAGCATATGCTAAGCACTCAGAAAACATACACAATGCCTTTGGTGAACAAGGTAGTCTGTATGCCCTTGGGAGCCAATTTAGATTGTGACTTAAGGCAATGTCGTGGCTTTGTGTGTGAGCGTGTGTGTGTGTGTTCTCTGTATGTGAGTCTGAGTTTTACTCTTGACGCTCCATTGAAACAGTAGTGGTGGGTAGGTCTGGGTGGCCCTCCTGCAGACCCTCCACATCTGTGTTCCTCCTTCACCCCCACCCCCACCACCATCACCCCCACTGCAGATTGAGCCAGCTTCTCCAGGTCTGGCTGCCTCTCCAACGACATATCCATGAGAATTTGTCGCACTCATACTTCTTGGCCAGTCAGAATATTAAGTAATAATGTGCAACATTAATAAAGACACTCAGAAAAGAGCGCCACCTACGGAAACCCTAGAAAAGAGCGTTGCTCACGCTGTGACTGACAAGTGATCTTTGGGTGCGGAAGCAACACGGCATCAAAACGTTTAGCGCTAAAAATTGAAAGTAAACCAAGACCTCGCAGATTATCATCTGAGCAAACTTCAGCAGATTTAAGCAAACGTTTGAAATGTCACAAAAAATGAAAGGTAAATGAGGAGCAGTTTAGTCAGCTGCGTAGAAATGGATAAATTAGCTTCTTCAACAAAGAACAAAGCTATATAACTTTTTCAGGTCTTCCACCGTTAATCGAGCACAGAAACTTTTTGCGGGCTTTAGTGAATATATCCTCTGTAATTTCACAAATCATGACTCGTATCAAAAGTCAAAGCCAGCTGCTGTCAGGTTCTTTATATCCCTTCTGTGAGGCTTCAGCTCAAATGCCACTCACAGAGTTACTTTAAAGGGGAGTGGCAGGCTTTTCCTTCACATACTTTGTGTTGGCTTGATTATTTTTCTGGTGTTAAGCGGCTGGGCTTCAAGGCTGGATCAGATAACATCCTCTGCTGTGCTGCGTAAGCTCCACTCAGTTTTCTGCTTATGAGAACAAAGCTTCAATTTTTTTTTTTTTTTTTGCCAACATTAAGTATTTTAATTCTCAAATGATAAACCTAGCAGATCTTAGTAAGTGTCCCTCATCTTGAACTGGATATTATAGTGTCAAACTATATGGTGACAATAATAAGAAAATGAAAAAAAATGTAGAAGATTGATATACACAAACAATTACAGCTCATATATTGGTTAGCGTAAATGACATCACATTCTCATAGGAAGTCCTGGGGAAAAATAAAGATGTGGGAGGTTTGAGGGTGGGGGGATCAGCACACAATATTTTAATGGGTATTTCTCTTCTGTCTGTGTGGCAAACTTGTCAAGCTTCAAATGTGGGTGACTGTGAATTTCCTGCTGTGTGTGCTTTGTTTACAGGCTCTTGTCGTTCCACCTTCTGTGGAGCTGTCGGCACTCTTCCTGACATCCGGCGTTCGTTGGAGCGGCGGCAAGTCACACAGGTATGATCAGGCCGATTGATCACGGGAAAGGGGAGGATATTAAAGATGTCTGTCACACTTACACACCCCTTGCATGCATCTTTTGTTTTCGTTTAAATCTTTGTTTATCCAGGGAAAGTCAATTGAGCATGCACTTGTTAAGCAGAGCCATGCTTCTCGGTCACACTGCTGAGACGTGCATATGTGGCAGCTGCCCATTACAGCATCTGCTGGCTCTCTCTGGAGTACCACAAAGTTAGTTATTCACAATCATCGCTTCCATTTCTCCAGCCAGACAAATAAATTGGATGGACACCATTTAAGCTTTCATCACACAATGTATGAATGTATGATCATATGCATACCTACTATATGGGAATATAACACACAGATGAGCTGAACTTTGCAAATGAACGATTGTTGTTTAGGTGAACATATGTCATCGTCCTTACACTAGCCTCATTGGATCTCAGCTTTGTCATACACAATCTGCAGGATTGCAGCATTTTTAAAAGCTTTCTCCAAATGTCACCACATAGGTCAGGTGCCCAGTATCAGGCCGTGGGTCTTTTGGTGCCGGGTCGCACAGAAAGAATCAATAACTTACATTATTTGTGTTTTATTGATTATCTGAACGATGTTTTATTTTGAAAAATGACCGGATTCTCTCCGTTACATCCGTCTATGGCTCACTCTTGACACATGTCAAGACGTTTGTCTTAGTCACGTGATACATTATCACTAAAAATAAACCCACAAGCTAGCAAAATGAGTATATATATATAAAAAAAAACGTCTCTGGAAAGGGGAAAGGCCCTAGATGGGACCGTCTCGTTACAAAGACACAGGCTCAGGGCTCCCACTGATTCAGCGTTATGGTGAGTTGTGTTTTTCATACACTTTTTTTGTTTTTGCGGTCTTATTTTGAAGGCATGTTTAAACATTACAATAGTGACCAGAGAGCATTGAGGGCAGAGAGGATGTTACTAATGTTATGTTATTGATGTTACGAAGACGCTGCTAATGAAGTTCGAGTACACATTGGATTCACGTTTATTGTTATATTTAAAAAATACCCCAGTTTTTATACCGGTCTTATCATTTTATTTTGTTGTATTTATCCGCCACATGGTAAAGGCCGGTCCGTGAAAACACGTTCTGATATTAAACCGGTCCTGGCGCAAAAAAAGGTTGGGGACCGCTGACGTAGGTAACACACCAGAGCCAGTCGTCAGAATAAATGTTGGTGCTGTACATTTAAGCAAACAAGGAATTTTGTTGAAACCTCATGTTTCCTTTTGTTTCATTTCATCAATTTTATTTTGTGACAATGCCTGTGCTTAAGGTCTGATCATGTTTATGCACAAAAAACACTTTGGGTTAAGGCTATTAAAAGATCACATTTTGCCTTAAAATATCTGGTTTTGGCAGCACAAACATGGCTGGAAACATCTTTTTACTTGTCATTCAGTAGATTCGCTTTTGATGCCACAAAGACAAGGACAAAATGTCCCTAAAAAAAAACCAGAGCCTTTTGTTAGTTGAGGTGATCTTGAACAGGGGTCTCCGGCCTGGCACCCATCACATCCAGGTGCCATGCCGCTGCTGACTGACACGACACATAGCGCTAACATAACCATGGTTTGCAGAAAGGTACAGTGCCAACATTTTCTACTGGCGACTGGACTGAGTGTACAATGCAATGCATTAACATACCGTACAGTATATGTCAACGATCTAATGAAATTACTTCATTGTTAGCTTTTCTGTGTTTTCACCTTTCTTCAGAACAAATTATTATGTTGATAAAAGACTTCAAAGCAATGTGATTTGACAGTTAAATAGCATTTGGGACAAAGGCTGCAAAATGAACACCCATGGTAACAGGTGAGAGTTTTGGGGTTCAGGCTGCATATGTTAACACTTCTGGTGGCAGTAAGACCTCCAGGACATGTTGGTGATGTCACAAACTGACACCCAAATAGACACCTCTGATTCATGCTACTGAAGCTAGTGCTAGTTAGGTTTGGGGTCTTCTACCTTTATTATCTGAATCGAGCCCTATTTTCAGTTCAGTTCTTTCGTATCAAATGCTGAAACCGATTAGATTCCTCTTTTAACATTTTCAAGCAACTTAAAACGATAAAAAAGTAAAGCTTCACTGCAGAGCTGTGATCACCTTATGTCAGCTGAAAAGGCAACACCACAGTTTTAAGTGGCAGCCTAATTAATGTTCACAACCTGTAGTTGCAACCTGAAAATGAGATGAGCAGTGGAAGGCATGAAATGTTGATTAAATGTATCTGACACATTGAATTAACAGCTGTAGTCTACTTACTTTTACAGCCTTATTTTTGGAAACTACTTCCTCCAAACGCTGCATGTCCAGATGCTGAACTATTGAGATGCTTAACCTAAAATATTAATTTGGTATTCTGGAACTGGAACATTCTCCTGAAA
Organism: Scatophagus argus; assembly: GCF_020382885.2. Taxonomy (NCBI): domain Eukaryota; kingdom Metazoa; phylum Chordata; class Actinopteri; family Scatophagidae; genus Scatophagus; species Scatophagus argus. Next base: position 3,360,217 of record NC_058493.1, read on the forward strand.
TTGAAATGATGCGGCTAGATCACTTTTCTAAAATGTCTGTCATTTTAATCACAAAAACGACAGGACTGGACAATATCTTTTTTTTGTCCTCTGTGCATCAAGGAGAATTACATTAGCATATTAGCAGGTCCAGGAGTTCAGTAGGGAGGAAAAAGCAAAAAAGAATAAAAACATGCCTTCTGTCAATACTTAAATTATCTTGTTTGTTCTTAGAATCACCTTGAATTTGTTCAGAATTTCACAACTCTGAAACTGTAATATTCTGACACTACATCATAAAATCACAGCTCATTAGACAGTGTTGTTGTCACCAGGCCCAGTTGTTATTTGACAGTAAATATCTCAGGTGTGTAACAACACATTAATGTATTAACCTCATGTGACTTTTATCCAGAGTATAACAGCATCCACAGATGGATTTAGGTTTTTTTTTTTTTTTGGTCCTTATTATTTATAAATTAAAAACGCTAGGAGAAAAATCCTGTAGAACCTAAAGACTCCTGCAGAAAAACAGTGTTTGAAAACACTGACAGAGCTATGCAATATCACATATTAACTAAAGTTGCCCACCATACACACACACACACACACACGCACACAGACACAGACACACATATACACCCCACCTGTCAAAAAGCCAGAATGCCATCAAACCCTCTGTATGGAGCTCAAGGAGACAATTAGCAAACAGAGGTGACAGGGTAAACAGGTGCAAGCCATTTTTCCTGGAGCTTGAGGAGCGTGGCCACCCCATCTCTCATGGTGATGGGCTGTTATCGTGTGTGTACTATATGTGTCAGTGAGCGATGGGAGATCAGGTGACATGTACAAGTGAGGAATATGTCTGCTTTGTGGGGTTAGGATGCTTCATCCTGCGTAGTAATCTGTAATCATAATCATCATCATCATCATCATCACCACCATCATCGTCCTTGTCAGTGTTGTCACTGTGCTCATGCAAGAGGAATGAAACTTTCTCTTGTTATGAGAAACTGCTAAATTGTATTTTCATCATTTTTGCCCGAAATCTGATGAGAAAAAAAAATATTTTATATATATTATAGTTCAATTTTAACAATCAACTCAATTTTTTTCAACTCAACAGCAAACTCCACAATATTCTTGTACAACAGGTCCAATAGTATAACAGTACAAGAGTGTTTGGGGTCTATGTAAGCAGTGCACCTAAAGCAGAAGGACAAACAAACTGTGTAGTTAATGTGTATACATTAATATGCTTTCCTATTCAGTCATACTGTGATCGCAGCATTGAACAATCTCATTGCACATCACAGATTCTTGGGTACCTCAACTTCGTCTTTGCCTCTCTTAAATCTGGACACATCTCTTCAACATCACTCTTCCTCTTACCACTCTCGCTTCTCTTTATTATTTTAATTTATAAAAGACCATCATTCTGAGCGTTGGCTTCCTGAAAAACAGAGAAAGAGATAAGGGAGGTCAAACAGGTTTGTAAAAATTGATTGCTTGCAAAGTACTAATCAATGTAAACCTTTTCTCTTGAAGCTGCACAATTCATGTTATGTCATTTATCATAAGATTCAGAGTAGCAGGGATTAAACATATATGACAGCTGTCCTCTTCAGGACAAGCTGAGACAACAGCCTGAATTATTGTGCTGCATTTGCATATGCCTCACTAAAGTGAAAAATGAAGACATATTTACCTGCAAATGTAACAGATGATATCCTTTTTGATCAGATTTCACACTCCACGCACAGATATTTTGTCTCCATACGTTAATAATGATAGCATGGTTCGACATTTCTCCCTGCCTTAGTGCTGGTCTGTTGTTTCGAAAGACATTTCACCGGCTGTAGTTTTATTAATCAAATATAGCATGGGTGAGTCATGTCGTTTTGGCTTGTGTCATATTGGAGGTATGTGCCACAGATTTCCCTCATATTGGAAGCAGAGCTAACACATGCTCCCCTTGATGCATTCTCACACCATTTCTCACACAAAGCACTCACACACAAACTTGCAGATGCACACACACACACACACACGCACACTCTGATGACTTATATAGAAAAAGATTCATAAACAGCTCAGCACATACACACAGATGAGTATTTACAGACATGCTTATAACCAAACCTGCTGCTGAAAAAGGGAAACAGCTCCCAGTAAGTGTGTGTCTACACTATAGCAATGGTGTAAAATAAAAACAAACTACATTTACTGAAGTACTATTTGGTGGAAGTTTGATGCATTTGCACTCCAGTGAGTGTGTCTTATTTTATTCCACTTCGGACTTCAGTTCAGCTACGTCTCATTTGTAAATATTCTGGTTTTTACGCCACTGCATGTACAGCTATAATAAGTGGCTAAAAAGATTTTATGCAACATGCGATGGGCTTAAAATATGATACACTTTTTTTTTATAAACCACCCCAAAAATTCAAATGATGACCAGCTACAGTATCATAAATGTTGCTTACATCAGAATGTATCAGCAACAATAATAAATGAATAAATCAAATATAAACACTGACAGGGATCAGCCTCAGAAGCAGGTGACACATTCACTTTCACTGAAACCGATTTCCTCCTGTGTGGTTGTGAAATTCTGAACCAAACCGCGCTCAAGAAATATTTCAGTTACACTAAAAGCTGACATTGATTCTACTGCTGGAAATATCAGCGTGATGTCAGATAAACTACAAAGTGTAACCTGTTGTTTTTTTCAGTGAGAAGGCATGAAAAGATGAACATAAGGTGCAGGGGTGGTGGGTGGAGAGGGGTCAATTTTCCCACAGTTTCCTCTTCAGTGTTGTTGGGTTAAGATTGTCACTGCTGTGTGGTACTCTACCCCGCTGGTATAAATAAGACATGATTGGCATCACAGCAGAAGAAAAACTCTCTCTCTCTCTCTTTATCTCTGTCTCTCTCTCTGACAGCCTTCATTTGCTGGAGGAGTGGCAGACTTGGTGGGAGTTAATGATTATAATTATTTTGCTTTTTTTATTTCTTTCTTTCTTTTTTTTTTTTTTTTTACATTGTGGGATAATTATTTAAGAGGTTCGTGTAGTCATTGTTGTAATCAGTAAAGAGAGATTACAGAAAATCCGCATGCCAACAGATGGCACATGGCTGTTGTTGTTGCTTCATATTAAACCCAGTGCAGCACACTCGGAAGCAGGCAGGCAAGAGTGAGGGGACAATCTGAAAGGGGCCAAATTATAAAACAATTTGTCCTTCATCATAAAGCAATTTGTCATATCCCTCCATCCCAGAGAAGAAAAGGAATCAAAAGTAGTCAGTGTGTGTGTTCACGACTGTACTAGCTATCCCACTAACACACTCATCCCCACTCAAAGTGCTGGGGTTTGGGGACATGGTGGGATTCATATGAAAGCCCTTCAACCTGACAAACAGTGTTTGACCAGAGAGCCCCAACCTCATGACTTTATCTATTAACACGCCACCATGGTTGTTCACACGCAACCCAATTCACAAAGAAGGTCAGCTTGTTAGCTTCGCTCCTCTGGGACTCCGGCAGCTTCAGCCACCTCCTGGACTGTGAGCTGCTGCCACTTTCACTTTATTAAGTCAACATTCGCATATTATTTCTGCTTTTTAAAGTCTATCTATGTATTTTTTGACAAATGTGAAAGAAAGAGATTAATACAAAGTCAGATGAAGGCATTTGCTATCCAGGGTCGGGGAGCAGGAGGAGCACCAAGGCCGCTGGCCTACATTCCTGACTAATTGTATAATTGGAAAAGCTCGCCAAATGAGCAAGCAAGCCCCCCCCCTACCCCCACCGCACCAACCACCTCACCCCTACTCACTTAACACCCCACCACCCACCCACCCACACACGCACGGCCTTCAAAGCAAATCACAAAAGAGCATTTTGGGAATAATAATAATTTCAAAAAGCGTCCATTATTAATCCCACACACTAGCATCCCTGGCAGCAGCAGTTAGGCTGGTTAGCACCAGCACCCCCCTCCACACACACACACACACACACACACACACACACACACACATTCATTATGGCATACAGTCTATCTGCTGGTGTTGTGCTTGTGTTAAATAAAGTTTAAATGTGAGTAAACAATGAGGTCCAGTGGGAAAAAAATTATTAATTCAAACTTCTATCCCAATGAAAGATTGCCTGATACAGAAGAAATATATTTTTTTTAGTGTGAAAAGCTCCTCCAAAGCCACAGACAGATTGTTTCCACAGACTGTATAGTTCTCTAAATTAGACTCTGTAAACTAAACTTTCATGTATAAAATCAGTGGAGTTCACTTTTTTTTTTTCAAATGCCACACATTTTGAAAACACCTCGTGAACTTCCTTTAATAAATAGCATCATGACCAATATGGGATGACCTACCTGTGTGCTGTGTTAGCATTCCTATTTTACTGTTACTACTGGAGCTCATGGTCAAATTGGATTTCCTGATTTATGGCCCCTGCCACGCGCCGTTCATTTCCATGGCTACTAAAGGAAGAGGTGGGGGATGATTTCTGAGGTCGACAGTGGTGTCTAACGGGATTGCGGGGTGCCGTTAAAACGAAGCCGTTAATTAATGCTATCGATCAGCAAAAAATAGAGGCAAATGTGATTTGCATACAGCCAGAGTGATCAATGCATTAACCGATTTTTTTTCTCCCCCCTCTGAAATCTGATTTCCTGAGTTTTCAAAGTGAAAGAGAGAGAGTTCAGACTAATGTGGATCGATCGGGCCTCTCTCAGACAAGAATACAAAGCATTTTATTAGCCGGTGAAGGGTGAAACATACCAGGAGAGAAGACGCAGCTTGAAGTTATGCATTTATGTCTCTCTTCAACAAGAAGACACAGAATTGCCATCTTCTGCCTTCACATATTTGTTCATACTATCGACATTGTCATATTTTTTCTCCCCTCACATAGTGTACAGAAAATATGGTAATTAGGTGATATTTCTGCAGGGCCAAACTCAATCTGCTTTCTAAAAAGCAACAATGTAAAAAAAACAAAACAAAACAAAAAAAACCCCCAAAACATCAATGACAATAACAACAGGGGCATAAAAAAACGAAAACACAAGAGGTGTTAAAAAAGCAATATGTTGTTTTTTTCCCCCCTCCTTTCTCTCCCTCTCTGTCAAGAGCAGCTTATTATAGCGTATTGATTTATAAAGCTTTAAATGTGATCCTTCATGTCCAAGTCAAGGGCAGGGAGTGAAAGAGAAAGGGAGAGAAGAAGAGAGGGAGGGAGGGAGAGAAAAAGAAAGGAAGAGGGAGTAAGAGAGAAAGAGGAAGGGGGAAAAGGCGTCTGGAGACGGATAGAGATAGAAAGAGAGCGTCCACGACATGGGGAAGTGACAGCAAGGCATTTTCAGAGCCGCTCTGGAACACAAAAGGGTAATTGTTTTAGCCCAGATGTTGCTTTCGCACAACAAGCAGGATACAATGTTCCTACTGAGCTGATGAGCCCAATCAGTGAAATGATTAAAAATTGATTTTGTCCCTGTAATTACAGTATGTAAACTACTTAGCCGGGATTGCAAAGGAAGTGATTTTCTAATTACGTATATACTCTGGTGTCTAATGATTGGTTTTTTGAAGTAATGAAGAGAGGGTCCTAACGACTCCACTGTGTTCTGTTGTTGAAGGGAGAAGGCTAGAGAAGGAGTGTATGTGTGTGTGTGTTGGGGGTGGGGGTGAGGGGGGGCATCGTTAGGGCAAGACAGCAGGCTTGGATACAAAAGAAGGATGAAAATTGAATTTTTGCCAGCCAGTGCTAGCACGCTAACACGGGGGCCCTGTGTTCGTTTGGATGGGATCTGGAAGCTAAATGGAGACTGTGACTTCTCATGGGGGTCGCCAGGCCCTAACCAGCCCCGGCAATCTGGACCCTGCAATTATAACCTCAGGGGGGGTTAGGGATTCAGGACATCGCACATGCACAGGAGAATGGACACTAGCACACAGAAATTAGCTAATAGCTATAGTCCCTTCTGCACCAAGCCTCTTTCTAACAGGTATGTCACTTTTGACAAAACTCTCAATCTCTAGGATTAATCTCAATGCGATGGAGCAGTTTTAGCTGTGTTCTCTGTGTCCTTTAATTAAATATAGGGTATATAGGAATTGTTTTATTTTCATATATTGTGATTTACATTGCTGGTTAGCCTTAGTTAGTCTGTGTAGAAACTAAGATGTTCAATGTTCAGCAAAAGCTAACCATCTGCTGTCTCCAATGTTATTTATTATTTTGTTGAACAGGAAAGAGTTAAGTATGCATATTTGCCCCTACATTCATTTATAGTTTTTGTATAAAAGAGGATTGGGTTGAAACGTTAAACTGTCAAAATGGATGAAGGTAATATTTTTGATGTAATAGTTTTCATTTGAAACAACAAACGATCTCTCTGCAAATGAGGCAACAAAGCTTGGTTGGGAAATACACTATATAGACAAAAAGACTGGGACACACCTCTTTATTACTGAAACAGGTGTAGTATGGGACAGTTTTTCAGAGGTTGGACCCTTTACTTCCAGTGAAGGGAAATTTTAATACTTCAGCATACCAAGACATTTTGGACAATGCTGTGCTTCCAACTTTGTGGCAACAGTTTGGGGAAGACCCTTTTCTGTTCCAGCAAGTCCATAAAGACATGGCTGGATGAGTTTGGTGTGGAAGAACTTGACTGGCCCACACAGAGTCCTGACCTCAAGCTTATTGCACACCTTTCAGATGAACTAAACCGGAAACTGTGAGCCAGGCCTTTTTGTCCAACATCAGTGTCTGATCTCACAAATGCTCTACTGCATGAATGGGCAGAAATTCCCACAGAAACACGCTTTCCACAAGAAGTTGGACATCTTGTGGAAAGCCTTCCCAGAAGAGTGGAAGCTGTTAGAGCTGTCTATGTATTTAGAGTGCAATGTCATTAAAGTCCCTGTTGGGGTAATGATCTGGTGCACCAATACTTATGTAGTATATTTTTGTAATCCTTTATTATCTGTCACATAGAATTGGTTATTTGAGCACACTGGGTTGAACCCTCACTCACCTTTTGACCACCTTGTGCCTCTAAAAGTGCATTAGTGTTAGAGTTTTTGATAATAAGCTCCTAGAAAATGAGATCAGGCCTTGTTTCTCAATAAAGATTGATCTCAGAAGTTAAGATTGTTTTTCAGTAGTGTTTGTGTAAATGCTCTTTACCCAGGCAGTACTTGGGAATGAGCTCATGTGTACATTGTCAAGATCTTCTTAACATCGGCTGTCCATGGTGCTGAAGATGATACTGAATACACTGTAAAGTAACTTTACAAATTACTACATGCTACATCTTAAAAATGCTCCGGATGAAAACACAAGTTGAAGTGCAGTAAACAGTTCACAGCTTTCAGTCTGCTGCCCTGGGTGGAGCTAAGTTTAAGAAAGTAAACTGACTGATTCAACTTCTGCTTGAGGCAGGCGTTACTCTTAAGCTCAGCTGCTGTGTATAAGCGTGTGGCAAACAACATTCGCGCCGCAGAGAAAAAGAGAAAATACAGAACTTGTAAATTTACCATCAGGAAAGTGACTTTTCAGCCAGATGGTGAGAGGAGGAGGAGGAGGATGATAGAAATGGTACAAATCAATTGTTGAATGAATGTGTGTATTGTTTATTTTTTTTTTAATGTTCTTATTTAAACTTTATCACTCATTTTACATCACTCATGACCTTAGAAAGAAAATAATGAAAACATGTAGATTTACATCCTGATGCAGGTTCAGACATTCCTTAGCATGTGTACAATCATTCAAGTGTCTTCACTTATGATGCTTTTGGGAAGTACCTCTTATGGTTAAGAAGGCACATAATCTTACAATTACACAATTTTACAATTGTCATAGCCCCAAAATGCTTTTTTAGGAGACAGGGTCCAGGGTAATGGCACAAATTCTAAGATCAGTGACCATTTTGATTGGCATAATTCATTTCAGAATGGTGCACAAATGGTTTCTGTTGGAAGGCATCTTTTCCCCTCTCCTCTCTCTCTTTGTTTCTCCTCTGTTACAATCTCTCTTCTCGTCAGCCACAAATTGACAAGGCATCAAAGATGCAACCTTTGACTTTGGCTGTAAATAAGAATCAACCATGGAGTCTGGTACACAGTGTTATTGTGGCCAGGGATGGAGACGACCAAGGAGTCACTCTATCAGACAGGGAATATAGAGATAAACTTACAGGGTCGCAGAGCACATAAAGAGCACATAAATCATATCACACAGAATGAGTCACTGCCTCAACCATGGCTGCGCTCTCCCTTTTTCGCTGCTCTTAACATATCTAACGGAGCTGAACATATTTTCTTGTCCTTCTGTTCAATATTCAATATTTAATTATGACTTTGTTCATTTATTTTTTTAAAAGATTTTTTTCTGGAGAAATAAAAGGACCTGAGTTAAGCTTCTGATTATTGGGAGGGAAAGATCTGTGGTTTTTAGTTCCCTGGGAACATTAATAAGTGACAGAAAGCTAGATTAAGAAAGCTGGGATGCCGCTCGAAAGAAAAACGACAAAGCTTTGAAATGCTGCCAGTATCACCAACTGCACTCTTCTGACACAGCTGATTGTAAGAGAAGCCGATAGCACAGACGGCGTAGGCCTTTAATAATTCATTTAGTTAGGCTATGATCTATCATTTTGTACCTTTTGACATGCGATATTGAAATTTAATATTGCATCAATACAAATGATATATTGCCAGTCGCCAGAAGAAAGGATGTGGATTGCAGAAAAGATTTCTGCAAATGTCTTTTCTCTCCTCTCTCTCTTTCCTTTCCAAAGCTCTATTGTACTCTAGTAGAAAGGCACAAGAGAAACATCTGTCTCCCCCCCCCCACGCCTTTACTCCCGGATTTGATATGTGTGTTTAAAAAAATGACAACTTAAAATGCTCAGGGAGAAAGTCTCCTGCTCAAACCAGAGTCAAGAGAGGCTTGGAAAGAAAAAAAAAGGGGTGGTGGGGGGGGGGTTGAGAAGCAGACGGAACATGACAGCAGTGGCTGAGGGAGACGTCACATGTTGTCAAGGTCTTTGACATGACTCTTTAGTGCGGTGAAATCCCACAGGCGATATTCGGGCTGCGAGCGGAGCGTTAGGTGCTGGGAACCAAAGGCTGCTGTTGTGGTGTCAGTCTAGCCCGGCTCCCAGACTGCTTCATGTACGCCGTGCACTCAGTGAGATAGGGATGCATCGATAGCAGCACTGGCTGATGTCAGTCTGAAGTAGATTATACGTGTCAGAGGATTTCCTCTCCACTAAATGCGGCTACCAAGGGAGACAAGGCAAAAAAAGTAGACTTTTGACTTTTTCACATGTAGACGATAAAGAAGTTAAGATTTCCATCGTTTTCCAGTGATGCCACTCAATTGAAAGAAGCTAATGTCAGTGTTGCAGACTGAATGCAGCTTTTGTCTTACTGTACTGTTATATTAAATGTCAATATAGTTATATACCAATGTTTTTGAGTTGCCATTTCTAATATGAAGGTGGTATCATGAATGCACATCAGGTTCTTCATTCATTCTGAACCAGTGTGACAGTTAGTAAGGGCTGAAAAAAGAAGACAAAGAGTTTTGCTAACCTGTCATCCTTCTAGTGGAGATCTTTGTCTAGACAAAGGACAGAAAACTCTTTCAGCAGCATTATATTTGACATTTTTTCCCTTCCCGTTTCTTCAAATTCTCACTTTCTGAGATACATGCACCCGGCAATAACAATATGGTTAAGGTTAGGAAAGGATATGGAGATGGAGATACTACTACTACTACCGCTAATAATAATAATGATGATATATGTATGTGTGTATATACATATATATAGAGGTTGGAGAAGCGGCTTGTGATCGGAGGGTCACCGGGTTCGATTCCACCACCGGACGGGCAGGAAAAATTTGGGTGTGGTGGAGTGATTAATGCGAAAAAAATGCCCCCCCCCTTCATTAGCCAGCTGATGTGCCCCTGAGCAAGGCACTTAACCCCCCAATATGCTCCCCAGGCGCTTGATGCTGCCCACTGCTCCTGTGTGTGTTTCACTGCATGTAATTTGCCAGGTGTTGCATGTGTGTTCAACTAAGGATGGGTCAAATGCAGAAGACAAATTCAGTGTGTGTATGTAAAAATATATATACTGCTAATAAAAAATTGATTCTTATTCTTCTTCTATATAGTGTTCATAACCTGCATCTCTCTATACTTTGCACTTCTGAGTGAAATTCATTTTCCAAAAAAGAAACATAAAACGCAAAACAAAGATGAATTTGCCTTTTTTTTTTTTTTTTATTTACTTCTTTTTTAAATTTTCAACAGATGTCACTATAATATTGTTATTGTGAATTCTTTTGGCCACAATAATCGCATAGTGGAAATCTGATACTGGGACAGTCCTAATTGAGAATCCAACCATCCTGAGCTCCACAGCACTACTTTCCGCCTGCTTTATTAATGGCACTCTCCCTCCTGGTTTGGCACTGAATGATGACATTGGTTTAATGCTGTATTCCTGAGGTCCGGGCTCGTCTAGAATGGACATAATTAAAGGATATTGGGCTGAAGAAGAAGTCTGTTTAGACCTGTTTCATTCTTGTGGATAAAACATTACTGTATAATCAAACTTTCACATTCAGTTCTTGTCTGGTAAAGGCCTAGCAACCAATTTTGGAGTGATAGCAAATAAAGCTACATTTTAAACTAAACTTTGATAAACTTTGCCTTAGCCATGTTTAATCTTGTATCTTGCATTTTTGCTCAAAGATGTCACTCTAAAACATCACGTGGGAATTTTCTGGCCTTGGCTAAACCAATAAAGCAACATCAATTTTTCAGTTCTTTGAGAGCTTAAAATGAAAAATGTCAGTGACGTATTTCTCAAAACCTGATCATATTTAACCCAAACAAACTGCCTGGCGGATCAGTACAAAGTGAAATCTGACGACACCAAATAATCTTGCCGTGGCCGTTTGGTATCATCAGACTTTGAAACAGTGTTGTTTGAATAAATCTATTCGCACTCCATGCAAAGAAAGAAAGAAAGAAAGAAAGAAAGAAAAACTGATCCTGAACTGAAGCTCTGTTTGCGCATGCTTTAGAGCTCAGCTTAACTGCTGCAGACATGCCTGGTGTGAACGTATCCTAACACCGCTTCATCACCGTGGACTGATTGCCCATGTCACACTCACTGTAAAAAAAAATATGGCTTGTGATGGACTTGCTGGTTACAGATGATGGTGTTGATGATAATAGTGATGCTGTCAGTGGCAATAATGATTACAACAATGTAGAAGGTTGTCATTGCTGTGATAGTTGGAATCATTCTTCACTTGTGAATCATTACATATTCAACTAAGATACTTCTAACTTTTACAGCTCTGACGCGTTTCTTCTGTAGGTGCAAATGTATTTCAACAGACAGATCCAAATGAGCGTGTGTAGTAAGTGTTCTGGCGTCGACTGCGAGACTTCCGGTGTGTCAGAGACGTTGACCGGTTGTTCTGTGAGTTTGTGCAAAGCCGTGTCACTCTTGTTCCAGAGAACTGATGAGTGTGTGCAGCTGTGTCATTAACACCACGTTTGTCTCTGTGTATTTGCATTTTTAAGCACTGATATACGGATGTCAATTAAACAGGGGAAGGAAAAAACAGTTTAGGTGATGATCCCTGCATACATGTGTGGGCTATTTATAACAGCCCCTTGCTGATTTCATCATGGCCTGCTCCTTGAAAACACTATTTACAGTATGGTCGTTCTTTTTTCACATGTAACATTTGCGCTGTTGATTGCATTATTATTTTTATATGTAGTGTAAAAACAGCACATTGTTGCTCTCTGCATGTCTTCCGGGAATGTTGACCTTTAGCTGTGCCCTGACACTGCTCCGAAGATGTAGGAAGTCTGCCATGGTTGTAGGTGTCTGAGTATGTTAACAGTGGGGATGAAAGACACAGTGAGAGAGAGAATTAGGTGCAGTGAGGAGGTGCCTTGGGTTGCACCAGGTCGTGGTGTGCCTCCCTGCTCTCTGCCTTATGTCAAGCCTTTATTATTTCATGTGCCAAGGTCCTGACCTGATAAACCCGGGGTCTGTCTTTCTCGCACTTTCCACAAAACAGATTTTGATACGGCAGCTTGCCGCGAGACACCCAATAAACTGGAACAAAAGTGACAGTTGCACTTTGCATTTTAGTGTTAGAAAGATTAATTGAATGCTCCACCAACAGATTAATTGTGTAAGTAATTAATCAAAAAAATGAGAAACACCATGTCTTGCCTCGCCACGATTTTAAATTGAGTAGCCATTTTTGATTGGACAAAACGGGCAACGTGGAGACAAGGCATGTTTATTTGTGCTGCACCTTCAAACAAAGAGTCATCTCAAAGTGGTTTACGTAAGGCAAATGCATTTTATTACAATATTTAGAACCACAATAATCAAATCAATTCCAGTGTCTCAGGCTATGTGAAATTTCATTCCGTACTAATTAGCAAAATTGCTTAGACCAAGAAATTGATTAACTGAAAAATATTGACAGATTATATGAATATATCACAACTGGTGAAACTGAGAATCAACAGGAAAAACCTTTGTGTTATAATATCATCAAGTTTTCAATTTTTTTGGATCTGTCATTTTCTTGATTGCCACTTCGGTTTGTCTTGAAATCTTTGCTCGCATGATTTCTTTTGATCTTTTCCTTCCTTCCTTTCTTGCTCTGCCTCGGGGGGGCTTTCGGCAGGTCAACACCTCAGTGGGTGGGTCGTTGTGGGCCAGGTGACCTTTGTCTGTCATTGTTTTGCTCCTCACACCTCACCCAGGGAGAAGGGGAAGGAGCTTAGTGCCTTACACCTGCCACTGGCTTTAGTGCTGGGGTGTGCTTGATTGTGGTGTGCCAAGGACTGTAAAGAAGAACATTTGGTAGATATTAACCACCTGAGAGAGTTGGTGCATATCATGTACACTGTGGATCCAGTGTATTGAACCTGTGTTGGCCCTTGTATTATTGTCTCCTCTGAGTCACACTCAACCGGATCGAAAAGAACCAAAACAGGCAGCTGCTGTGCAGATAACCATAACCAAAGTGACGTTAGACACCAAATGCGATTTACATTCTTGCATGCGAGATAAATCAAACCAACCTCAAGTGAATAAAGGGATTGAGATGAAATGAAATATCCAAATGTTGCCTCCATTGGGGCCTGATTGAGTTCAGGTGGCTGGAAAGTGTCTCACCCAGGGCTAGTTGTCAGTGAAGGATCTGCTGTCTTCTCATCGGTGTGTGCTGCAGGGCTAACTGGTGAACATCGGGTGTGTTGCTTTGACGGATGTTTGTGTGCCTCCTGTGTTGCGGGGGGACGGGCCGTTGACACACTTCATATTTCAAAGGCAAGGTCTGAGGAAGAAATGAAGATTGATGCGGAAAAATGGCGCAGCAACTCATCGCCCATTCGATACATATATTATCATTTACACATACGTGACACCTTTGTGCATGTCTGTATGTGTATATATTAATATGCATGGGCGTGATCCAAGGCGCCACACATATTCATGTGTGTGTGTGTGTGTGTGTGTGTGTTGTATGTGTGTGAGTGTGTGTGTGGGGGGGGTTTCCTCTGTTATTAGAGCCATGTGATATAATTGCATTTGATCTCCAAATAAACAGGGAATCAGTCCATCTCCTTGGTGGAGATGGCAGATGTGATGGACGAGCACATTAGCGGCGAGGACAACATTAGATTTGCTCAAAATTATTGATCTTTTGTTTGTGAGCCAAGTCGGCGATAAATAACAGTGCATGGGAGATGTGACTCATTATCACCGTGCCAAAAGCCCGACAGACCTCTGTCAAAACACACTCTCCTTCCCCCCTCTCTTCCTTTTTCCTTTCATCTCCGTCACTACAAACCAATTTAATCTGTTTTTAATCCTTCCCTCTTTTCTGTCGCCGGTGCCTTTAATGCGAGGCCTCACTGTCACTATCTGATTCCCTTAAAATTTTAATCCTGCACTGATAACCCTGTATTATTACATATTACACACACACACACACAGACGGCAGGACACTCACACATACATACACATATACACATGCAAATATGTACACACAGCGTTTAGTGGCTCTCTCAGTGTTTTTATTCCTTTTTACCTTCTTAGTGAAGAAAAAATCCTTTTATCACACAATGGGTAATTTATATCCATTACCAGCGTTTTCAATCCTTTTCAGCGCGGCTGTCACTGCCTTTGGCACACTCGTGATTAATGTGATCTAATAATAGTCTGCCATTATATTTCCTTTAGTAAAACATGTACCAACATCCTATTCAGCTCCACGAAATTCATTGCCCCTTAAAATATTTTCCCCTTTTCGTTTGAAAGACAAGATTGCCAGTTTTTTTTTTTTTCCCCTCCATCTCGTTGCCTCCCAGGAGGTGATTATTTGTTAGGGGGGGCAGGAGAATGATGAGTGGTTTGTATGGATGCATTTGTGTGTGGAAATGTGTCTGCAGGTTGGTATGAGTGTGTGGTCTTCACACTGGTAGCATCAGATTTTTGAGATTGAGAACACTTTCAGTTCAGTAGGATATTAGCTTATTCTTTAAAAACTGAAACATATGTAGCTTGCACAAAAGTACTTTCATTTTGTAAATCTGAAATTGTTTTGCGCACTAGTTATTTAAGTTATTTGAATAAAAAATGCAGACGTTTTAATTAATAAGATTTACGTACCGCCACATTTAAACAAAACCTGGATCATAAATATTTTTCTTTTGTCATTCTTTTTTTTTCTACAGCAGGTAGTTTGGAATGGGTGATGCAGAGGAAAGATGCTCCCCATGGAATGTGCATAGGATTAGGTGTGTGTGTGTGTGTGTGTGTGTGTGTGTTGCTGAGGAGGTGGTCCAGCAATGGGCTCTGTTCCCTCCCAGCCGGACAGCCTGAGCCAGTCTGCCACTCATGGGGCACGTTTCAGACGGGGCGGTGCCAATGCTTACACACACACACACACACACATTCACACACACACACACACACACACACAATCCTGGCTCCCTCCCACAAAGAGGGTTAACCCTTACTGGGTTCTTAGACTTGTATCCAGGATGAACAGGTGGTCCCACAAAACATGGGCATCCATTTCCTCATGACTTATCCCAGTGTGTGTGTGTGTCTGTGTGTGTGAGAAGGGAGGGGAAGACAGAGCCATGGGGTGGTGGGGGTGGGGTGGGGGGGAGAAAAAGAGCACACATGACTGCGTCGCTTTAGTACACCTTTTGTAAGTGTGTTGGTTTAGCTTGGTATCACGGTGACTGGTGTACGGAGCAGCTTGCGGAGGGTCCCGTCACTGCGTGAAACTGACATCAGATGGCTGCCGTGACGAGAACAATATTACATCCAGCTTCCATTTAGCAAGGGACAACTAATATATGTTTGCCATTTGAACAGTCACTGGTGTGTGTGTGTGTGTGTGTGTGTGTGGGTGGGTGTGCGCCTGACCCCAGAGTCTGACCGCACCAAATACAGCTGTCAACACTTTACATCTATGTCTATGTCTCTTCCCCTTTTCTTTCTCTGCTTTTTCCCTCTCATTTTTTTCCTGCTGGATTCCTCCATCCAGGGTCCTTCCATTAAAGATAACTTGTATTGAGCCACATCTTATATTCACTTCAACCCGCCTCCTCTCCTGTCTCAGGTAATCCATTCCCAGCAGAGAAAATCGAAGGTAAACCACTTCTAAGGCAAAAAACGAGGCACTCCACTTTGGATGTTTTAAATATCACCCTCTGATGGATGAGGCGATGCTGGGTTATGATAGTTTCTTTGGTAAAGCACGTCAAAATCAGAAAAGTTACACGTTTAGCACCTGACCGCTGCGATAATGTAAGTTACACTCAATATCTGGCTGCTACAACACATAGCTGAGACCTCCTCTGCCTTTGATAACTGTAGTCTTTCATGTCGGAGAGAAAACACTCTGCTTTGCTCCACTTTATTTGTTCTTTTGTGATTTTTCTGTGGCTCAGCCTCCTCCGAACCCCAGACACGTGAAATAGACGTTTTGGAAAATATGAGTAAGTAAGCAAAGAGAAAAGCAAAGAGCAGAATGGAGCTGCGGAGATAAACATAAACAGAGCACAGAGAAAGAAGGGTTTCTCTCTGAGTCAGCGGGTTTTAGTAAAGTCTGATTAAACGAGGTGGGAAACCGGTTGGGGTAGTAAATAACAGGGGTGTCAGAATGTTGCTTAATGACCTGGATATCTAGTGCATGAAATATGTAGCTGCAAATCTAAGCAGGAGCTGTAGTTTTTCTTTTTATTTTATTTTCTTTTTTTTTTTTTTTTTTACTTTAATGCTTTAACGTGCAAGGGGAATTCAGATGTTTAGAACAACTTGCTATGAGTGGAAAGCAAGCTCACTTTAAAGGCCTCCAGATAAGACAGATAAGAATTTAGTAACTTTTTCTCAAACATTATGTCTATTGGCAATTAACAAACAGTGTGCACCTACGTCCTACATATGCAGAACCATTTACGAAAGTCAGAAATGCTATGGATTTTAGTGTGTGGGTGCAGTCTTAAAACATTCTGTTTCTTCAGAGTGTAATTTTACTATTGTTATGTCTCTCTGTATACACAACCGCCTTTGCATGTTATGGTGTCTTCGTTTTCGGTCTACGGAGTGGAGAGTCTTTTGAGGGAAATCTATGGCTTGTGATTTCAGACTTTATAAATTGAAATCATCTTAACTTAAAAAAAAATACACATTGGATGGAACCCACCTGACTACACTGGACATCAATTTGATTTGACTTTATTTGTAATTTTTTGCTATTTGCTATTTTAAAATATATATCTCAGTATCTGAAATATGGTGTCAGTGCAGTGCCTTCAGCGCAGGTTTCCCTGCATAGCATGGCTGAACTGGAAAACATCATTAGACTTACCCTTTTCATACTAAATATTAATAATAATTTGACATTTAATTTAGAATTAGACAATTTGATTCAGATGTTTGGAGGCTTACATGTCACAGTAGCCTATTGTTATTGGGGACACCCATAAAGTGGCAAAAACAAGTACAGTGAGCTTATGAGGTGGTAAGCTAATGAGGTGTTTAAATGCTTGAAGAGAAAGATGAAGAAATGTAGGTTGATGAACTCCTGTTCAGAAGAGGAGGAGAATGAGCAGAGAGCTGGAGGTATTCAGAGGTTATTGCAGCGCAGTCAGCAGTGCAGCAGGCGCTTCACCTTCCCCTCCTCTTTCCAGGGGGGGAAACCCCTTCCCGAGGAGGGGATGCTTGAAGCAAAGAGAGAGGGGGAGGGAGTGTAGGGGAGCAGTGGTGGCGGTGA
Organism: Scatophagus argus; assembly: GCF_020382885.2. Lineage (NCBI taxonomy): Eukaryota > Metazoa > Chordata > Actinopteri > Scatophagidae > Scatophagus > Scatophagus argus. The sequence goes on from NC_058493.1 coordinate 3,377,584, forward strand.
ACTCAGCACTTTCCTTATCTTATGCCCCTCTCTCTCTCTCTCTCTCTCTCTCTCTCCCAGGGCTCCCTGATCGGTGCCGACCAGAAGCGGAGCTGAGGCTGAGGCTGGCTTAACGGGGCTAAGCGCACTATCACGCTGTCTAAGAAACCACCCCCACCCACCGTCTGAGGTGACTCAGGGCTTTCAGGCAAGAGGAACTGAGGGAGGGAAGAAGGGAAGGGGTGAGAGGGAAATTGACGAAATAATAACTGGACACATTTTAATGTTCAGGTATTTACTGGTGACAGTAGACTTGAACGAATGGGTAAAACTTAAGAAGAGAAAAAGAAAAAGGAGAGAGCGTGTCTGATGGGCCTGAGCAGCAGGTTACAGTCATCCACACTATGATGCAATCACTGTGATGATGAGGATGATCATAATAATCACACACACTTACGCACACATGGGCACACAAACACACACACACACACACAGCAGTTGGCTGGGACGTCTGTCGTACGTGGATGTACAGTGGGTCGGCATGGGCATATGAACAGATAATTCCTATTTAATCCCATCAGTCATCCCTCATAGTAGGGTTACTCTGTCTATCTTTACAGCCAAGCTGGCTGCCTCTTATCTCTTTTGTCATTCTTCTCTCCAGCGTCCAGACGAGAAGCTGCGTACTGAGCATGGCCTAGCTTATGTAATATAGGTATATGTGTGTGTGTGACTTGACCTGCGTTTTAGGGCTTCAGATGAAGGGAGGCATGCAAAAGTGCAAAAAGTGCCACTGAACTCTAAGAAGGTGTGAGGAGAAAGCTGAGAAATCTCTACAGACTACAGACTGAAGTGGAGAACCCTGCAGGCCTGTGTGACCCAGGCCTGACGTTCTGGCATGCTCCTGAAGACGCGAGGTTAGTTCACCTAGCAGCTATTTCTTGTCCAGCTGTGGAAAGGCCTTTGCCATCATAACAGGAATATCTAGCCAGGGTGTGGATGAACATGTCGCGTTTATCTGTCAATAGCAGGGCCTAATACACGTAGTGATTTATTTCAGTTGATATTAAAGTAGGGATTGATTGGGTGCTGGTTTGGCATCTTAATGCAGAAGCATGACAGAGTAAGTGAACTCCTTTCATGGCACCTTCTCCTATCCTTTCCTTTGCCAAATTTGGACACTGACACTAAATGGATGTGCCACAATTCAGACAAGAGTCGGAGGATATATTTATATATATATAAACTGTCTGTGCATTAGTGTGTGTGTGCAGAAGTGTGTGGTTGTAAAGTGAGGCATTATGGCAAAAAATGCCTGAATAATTTAGCACTCACATTATTTTCTAATGCCATTCTTTAGAATCTGACTGCGTCACTCTAACAAATGCGTGTGTCAGAAAGTTCAGGGGATTTTGTAGGGCGCCTGTGAACAGTGAGTGATGGCAACCCGCCGACTCTCAGCTCCCTCTTGACTACCAACAGCTCCATGTGAGCCCCGCGAACCATATTCCTTTTCAAAACTAACGCCACGGTGAATCGAAACAAAAAGGCCACATATTTTATTTATGTGTCAAAAGTGCGGTGAAAGGAGGGTAGGAGGGAGTGGGGCATATCACTCTATCCGTTGGTTGATATCATTCCATCCTTGCGGATCAATTCTCCCAGACAGAGGGAGATGAGAAAGGAGCGAGTGCAAGGAGGAGGGAGGGAGAGAAGGAAGGAGAGCTGAAATGGTGGTCATATTGATTTGTCAAAGAAATACAGCGTTGCGTGTTTTGCTTAAACGTCCACATAAACCTGAGCTGTCAGAGGTGGGCGTGCATATACTGACATTTGGCCACACAGACGTGGACTGTGGATTTTCTGCTTGGCTTAGCTGTACACAGTCTTACCCATCTTGTGGGAACAAGCGAAAGAGACCCTGCTTGCTCAAAACTGTACTTTGTGGCATCTAAAGTCCTGAATCTTCTACAAAAAACTGCCCTAATTAGTCACATCGGCCAGTCCCTTTAAATCTTGTTTTGACAACAAATCTTTACTCAGTCCACTCAGTAGCCTTTTCTGCAGCTTTGTCAATATTCGTCAGCAGATTTCACTTAGACACGGGCTGCAGATTTGCTAAACCCCAATTTTCTCTTTTATATCAACACTCACACTCTAAGAATTGTATGGTAATGCAAATTCATGATTCATGAGAAGAGTGGAGCACTGATGAGTGATCTACCAGGCTATCTTCTATGGTTCCAACAATCAAGTTGCATTCCTATAGCTACTAAGACTGTCACAATATCAGATTTTCACTATACGATTATTGTGGACAAATGAAGTTCTGATCATGATACGATCATATCTTTTTAAAATTTGCCAAATTTTTTTTTGGTCAAATTCATCTTTAATTTTGCTTATTGTGCGTTGTGTCTCTGTTTACGCCTCTGTGTGTGCGATAGCCACGGTTAGAGGCATTATGTTTTTGGGTTGTCGGTCCATCTCATTCTTGTGAATGTTATATCTCAGGAGTGCTGTTAGGGAATTGCTTCAAATTTGGCACAAACTTGACAACAAATCTTTTTGGCCATAATTAATACGTTAATTATGACAAAATTTCACATGAAAGAGGGTAAAATGAAGGTCAAAGGACAACTTCACTGTGATATCATAATGTTTCCTGTCCATTGTTTAACACCATAACTCAGAAACAGAAACTGTGCTGATTGTATAGCTCTTCTGTGCTGACAGTGTGAAGCAGCTATGTTTTAGCATTTGTAGCTTCTTTGCAGTAACATTCATATTTGAAGGATTGTAGTCCACCACAGGCTCATTGACTTTGATGATATTGAGCTTCAGGTGATTGTTGTTGCACCATGAGACCAAGCCCTCTATCAGTCACTACATATATCATATGAGTACAGACAGACATGGATGTATATTGCAACTAATTCTAATTTGGCAAATGAATTACATTCAAATTGAGAGTGTAGGGAGGTAGAGATTCTGTAGCCATAACTGTACAAAAGCATACAAAAAGAACATTTGCACTTAATGAATACTGAAAAGACAATCAAATGATAAACAAAAGCTCCACAAGGCCTAACATCTGCCCTGGATTACTTATTATATGTGTATTATTAACATAGTATCAATATTTTATTTCCAAAAACCACAGTTATCATCAATGCCAGTATATTGCAACAATCCCTAACACCAACTTGTCTGACAGTCAGAACTTGTCACCAATCAAATCTGCATATTCCAACAAGATCAAGGCCATAATAACCAAGATCACCCCTGCAGTCTGTTTTTTTAAGCATGGCTATGCATCTGCTGCAGCTTAGGCCCGTCACATTCCTCAATTGTGAATAACTACAATGACCTTGGCTAGAGTGGAAAGAAAAACACTCTGAGTTTACATCTGAACACATTTTGTTAAGATATAACCTCAATTAAGACCACCCACGCAAATTTAGCTGATGTCGGTGAGACATCATAACATCATAAACATCTAGAAAAGACAGCAACTTTTGTGTTTAATTGGTTCAAGGAATCATGCCAGTGATCCTGTCATGTTTATCTACTCCCAAAAAATGTAGTCGGCCCCATATTTGACCATGGGGCAACAGAGAAAAGCCCTCTTGCACTCTGTGACTACATACCTGGCAAAAGGACAAGAGTGAAAAGGGGGGATGAAATTAAAGAGCAGTTAAAAAACCTGGAGAAAAGAGCAGAGAGTGTACAGGGCCATAAAAGGGATAGTTTAACCATTGATCGAGAGCAGTGGTGGAAATGGCAGCTGTAAATCAATTTTATCTTGGAACAGCTAAAGAGTGTTTTCTAATGAGGTTAATGCCACATAATGGCTAAATTCCTCTGCTTAAAAGATGCCCTCAAGGTGGTGGCGCGAGATAGATGTCGCCATGAAAAGCTTAACACCTCGCCATTCAGCTTGAAGCAGAGGGATGCCTCTTCCTTTCAGGGAGACTGTATCTTAAATGATGTTAAACCTTTATTCATTAGAAGGTTTCAGGGGCTCATTATACCATTCAGTACACCTTTGTCTAGACGGCTTGTTTTATTGATGGACAGATACATCTGTAGCTGAGACCGGGCATTTAGTAAATTATTCAGTCTGTGTTATCCACTTCCAGCATGATGAGTTCCTCCATGATCACAATTTCAAAAGACTGTATCAATCAAACTGGAGCAGTTAGGGCAGAATAGCACTGAATACCACTCGTCATCTCAGTGCTAGGCAGCAGGCAGGCTAGCATGTCAAAATGGAACAGGCTGGGTACTGCCACTGAAAAGACAAACTGACCCAGCACTAACAGATGATGAATCAAGTTGACCTCTGGCAAATAACAGTGTTTATGAAATCCTTTATGTTACGGGGATGAAGCCTGAGTTGGTGGAGAGTAGAGGGCTTGGGGTCTGTAGCAGTATGGATGTACACTATATAGACAAAAGTACTGGGATGGAGTTGAGAGTAGAGCAACTATAACATCTTCCACTCTTCTGGGAGGGCATTCCACAAGATTTTGGAGTGTGTCTGTGGGAATGTTTGCCCATTCATGCAGTAGAGCATTTGTGAGGTCAGACACTGATGTTGGACAAAAAGGCTTGGCTCACAATCTCCATTCCAGTTCATCCCAAAGGTGTCTGATGGAGTTGAGATCAGGGCTTAGTCAAGTTCTTCCACACCAAACTCAGTCAACCATGTCTTTATGGACCTTGCTTTATGCACTTGGGCACAGTCATGCTGGAATAGAAAAGGGCCTTCCCTAAACTGTTGCCGCAAAGTTGACGGCATAGCATTGTCCAAAATGTCTTGGTATGCTGAAGCATTAAGATTTCCCTTCACTGGAAGTAAGGAGCCTAGCCCAACCCCTGAAAAGGTGGCCCATATCACACCTGAATTCAATAAGAGGTTTGTCCCAATACGTTTTTCCACATAGTTTGTCTGATATATCTCAACACGAAGGTGGCCAAAAGGTGACCTGATTAGACACCCAAAACAACCAGACTGGCTCTTTGTGAAATGTCTTCTGGATATCAGGTCTTCCCAGCAAAGTGTAATTGACAAACCTTCCCTGGGGGCAACAACCTTGAGGTCAGCAAAGTGAGCATTCTCCACTTACTGGCTCTGTCAAAACTATGCTTGAAACAGACAGTTTACACACTTAACATTTTCAAATATTTAGTGTTTTAAGTCCCTCTGAAAGGCTTAAATGCTTGGATATCAGTTCTATAAAACCGCATAATGGCAAACATTCAGAAAGTGTCGTTTTCTTAAAAACACCCAGATTTGGCCCAAGGATGAAGCACTACTCTGTGCATTCAAAGACAATGTTTCTTTTGTGCCTTGACCAGACACAAATATAGGCCAACAGGGCTGTTGTGAGTTGATACCAGCCTGACCAGTTGACAGTTGTGGAATTAAATGGGTGGGTGAATTTTCAAAAAGCCAAGAATGTTGGTTCCAACCCAGAGCTTGTCCAAATGTAATTACAGTGTGAAAAACACAAAAATAATGCAAGCAAATGTCAGCCACTGTTGTGGATCTTTACTAGGATCTTTATTTCTACAGTTTTGTGTCCTGAATATATGCTTCTGCTCCTCTCGTTGAGTTGACATAGGGAGAGATTGGCAAAAGGAGGAAGCTATGAGAGTCAACAACCGGTACAACCACAACCGATACATGCAGGGATTCCCAAAGCATCCAGTATCAAGACTAATCACAAGTTAGCTAGCTAGCATGCCAGCAGATGCAGACATGTTGAAATATTACATTACACAAATTACATTAGACAGTAATGGAAGCATAAGGAATCCTCTATGTCTTCAGTGAGAGTGATCCAAGGAGTCAGTAAGCTGTAAACTAGACACCACCATAAGGTTGTTGACGGAAAGCTGCTCATAATCTGCAAGTGTCTTTTAGTGTTGTGGAGACACTGTGGGTGCATTGCATCATGGGAGAGGCTTGGAAGACTCAGGTGATGTCAGACAGGCTTTACAAATTTCCAGTATTAAGAAATTCTGAGTCACATTGGTGTTGGATGATGCGGGCTATTTAAAATTTTATTCAGTCCAACCCTAACCGTACATTGATCGAACCGTGTTGTACTCATTCGCTACCAATACTAGAATGGCAAACCAATGAAACAGATGGGATATGCAGAAAAATATTTAAGATAGTGCTATCATGTAACATGGTGTATCATATAACGTGTGTGTGTGTGTGTGTGTAAAAAATGGAGCGCAACCAGCGTGCCTGAAACTTAAGGAAAGTTCATCTCTACAGACCTCTAGCATTGATCACTGGGGCCCTAAAGCTATTATCATGATCTAATTAGGTTTAACATAAGTCTGTGTCACGGCCCGGTGCAAGGCTCCCTTGTCCCCAATTCCACACTTTCACAGCATCCCTATGTAAAAATAGCACACATGTGCCACACATGCATGTGGTGAATACTAATACTTTTTCCATTTACACTGAGATCTACTTTATTGTCAGACTGAAGTCTAAGTAGAGAGAACGATGATGTAATTGACAACAATGAACAGGTTCCCCTCTTGCATGTTAACACAAGCCGCCAAAGAGAAATTGGTGTAATTTGTGGAAAACTAAAATAGAGCCGCTATTTTTAAAATTGCAATCTGGAAGAAGACTGTTTTTCCACACTCAACATACATGCATACTGTTTCTCCATGAAACTCTTTGATGAACTGGCTTTAGAGACATATATTGTTTGAATCAGCCATTATTTAAGAAACACACCACTTGTTGGGAGTAATGGAATCTCATGATTGTTGTACTTTTTATAGTATCTCATCTGTTTTGTGTTATGTCTCTTACAAACTGACTCCAGAGCTGTAACCCATTTCTCTTTATTTCTCACTCTGGATATTTCTACATGTGTATTGTTTGAATAATAGAGACCAGCCATAGTGAGACTGATTTGAGAGAAAAACTTTTGTATTGTTGCGTGTTTGGGCAATGTTTTAATTTTCTATCTATTTCTCTTTTGAAAATTACTTGCACATCTCATAATCACAATGCAACCTGACTCTGGATCTGAATACCCCTGGTTCAAAAAGTGTGCAAGGTGAACATGCAACCAGTGACCTCATAAGAAGACCTTTGAGGTGTACCCTTTAATACAACTGTCGGCGATATTCTATAATAGAATATTATTTATATAATTTAATTTGTTTTACGTATCTTATATCTGGGATGAGGTGCTTTAATACAGCTGTGAATTACCTGCTCTGACACCTTATTCATTTTCAACACGATTAGCAGCACTGGTGTGCATAGCTGGCACAGTGGGTGGCTGTGGCCCAGTGCACACACTCACGGGCTCATTATGCCATCACACAGGTGTAATGGGATGCCCCCCCCATCCACGTACACACACACAAACACATAAGCCCTCCCATGTAAAAACTCAAGAACATGAAAGCTTGCACACAGCCTGAATACTGCGGGCTCTCTTGGCCTCTTCACAATGCAACTTTTTTTTTCAATGTTGTACAATCTAGGCATCCACTAGAATCTTATTATTATAGGCCCAGGCTGAGGAACCATGCTTCATTCGCCATATAAGGCAAGACAAGTCTAAAAAAAGGTGTTAAGAGGACTTCCCTCCCTCTCCACTACTCCTGTGTCCTCTATTATTATGAATAGTGGCGGTAAGAGAGAAAAGCATATACTCCATTCGAATCTGTTCATGGTTCCTGAAGGACCACTCTCACCAGACGAGGGCCCTTTTTCTCTCCCCCCCCCCTCTCTTTTGATTGATATGTGAAATCCGTCTCTCTGCGCAGCTCTAAAGGCAGTCCCTGTGTGTGTCTGAAAGGTGCTCATTGTTGGGTTGGGACCACTTTGTCAAGAAACAATCCTGTTCCCAAGGAAGCTGAGAATGTCTTAAAAAAGATACAGGCCCTTATTGTGTACATTGGGGAACTTTAATTTTGTGTGTGAGGTCATTTTAATCCTGATGAATTTTTATAGTAGCGGTTGTAGTTCAATGGCTAGTCGCCCTAATGCTCTAAAGAAGGAGCAAAATAAAGGAAGAATGGGGAAAGAATGAAAAACCCACCCACAGGCCTGTTGAAGAATCCTAAACTTAAAGTGTCACAGAGTGCGAGGAGGAAGGGCAGAGGCCTTTGTTTATGGACACATTGGGATGTATTTAAGTTCTACAAAGGGAGATTCCCTGAATGGAGGCTTGATTTCTGCTACAAGGTTTGAAATTGCACAGCCTAAGGAAAGATTTGCCACAGGATAAGGTTTGTGTAGGGTAATCGCTGCAGAAGCTGATGTAAGTGAACCACCCAAGACTTTGCCTCTGAACTGATGCCAAAGTAGAAAGGCAACAAGCTTCTACGCTGTTGTGCATCTATGACACTGCTAATGGCACGTTTGAGAATTCTTAATTGGTACATTGGATTTTCCAGCCCAGTTTTATCACATTTGACCTTGGCAAACTTTCACAATAAAAGATTTGTCATGTCAGAGTCTTATTTTTGCTGATGATACATGGGTAAAACCTCAGATTTTTTTTCTTTTGTGCAAACTAATGGTCCTGCTTGAGCAGCAGTTTGTCTTTTTATCTGAGCTGCGTGGCTGTTTTGCTGTCGGTTTGCTCTCTGGCCTTTTGTAGGTTCCGAGTGGAAGTGAGCTTATTAGGCAGATGAGTTGAAAAATACTCATCAAGTAGCTGAAAATGTGATTATCCAAAATGAATAAAGATTTCGTACATTTTAGCAAATTAAAGCACTATATAAACACATACCTTGTTTTATTCTCTTGATTTTTGTCAAAATGGTGCACTATCTCAGGAGGCTCACTCATCGCCACTGTGGCTAAATAGAAACTGGATCTTGTTTGAGAAACGGCAGGGTGAGACCAAACAGCGTGATTCATAATGGTTATTTATGTACCATGTAGCTGAAACTCAGCAGGGGGCAAAGGCATGGTCTTTATTAAGTCTTTCTGCTTAGTTTCTCCTCAGTTGGGCTTGCGGCCTGTCTTCCTGATAAATATTTCTCATACGGATACTGAAAATACATCATCTCAATGTTTTTGATCATCCTCAAAATAATGAGTGTAGGAGTCTGCGTTCTTGAGCAAAGAAATGAGGTGCAAGTGTTCAAGTTTTACTGCTGCATCAGATTGCACATAGTTTGGGCTCCCTCTGGTTTGGTGACAAATCGTCATATTGCCTCCAAATTCCTGCGGCTAGCAACGTACACATAAACACACCACCACTGAAACTTGTTTCCTATCTTTCCTCTAACTGTCCCTTATTTCTTTCTGCTTCTCCCTCCTCCCTCTTTTTCCCTCTGTTCTGAGTTGCACAGATCCAAGTGCGCGATGGTGCATTACTAAGGACACCTGCTCTGTTGATGTGGCCAGGCACATTGACTGTGTACTTGCGAACGCGGGTGTGTGTTTGTGTGCATGTTTGCATTTATTAATTCATCAATTTTTAGGCTGAGGCTGGGACCAAACCTATCAAAATTGTTCTGAAGTTAATTTGTCCATTTCTGCCTCAAATTATGCATAATGGGCTTTTAATTCTGTGCCCTGCAACAAGCTGAAATAGTGTCCTTCTCAAGGTTTGGCACCAAGAAGTAAGAAACTGAAAACCTTGCTGTCAAAGTGGCAAATGCTGAGGTAGATGAACAAAACACAAATACTGTTAGTGTTAGAAACAGATGGCATTTATTTTGTATTATTCTATAAAATATCTAGTTCTCATATAGCATTAATTTAGATCACCTTAAAACTTACTACTGAGAATTGAAAAGAGATTACAGAGTGGTAAGTCGACTCTGAAGTAGATTCTAAAAACAGTTTTGGTGGATTCAACCTATGCTACATCCCTAAGACAGATAACTTTAAACTTTTGTATCCCCTCCCCAAAAAATAAATAAAAAGGAACAAGCGCCACCGTCCACTTCTCATTTCATTAAGTCCTCAGAAAAGGGAGAAAGTCCTCTTTCCAGGGGGTAAAAGTGAACAAAGAAGGGAGAGCTCAGTGCATAGGAGAGCACAGTATGTTCTATTACATTACACTGTACCTTCTCTCTTTGCTCTGGCAGGAGGAAAAGAATTCTGTTCACATCCACTCCTAACCCCCCACCCCATGCCCTGTACCCCCCAACAGACATACAAAAAAATTCTTATTCACTTAGTATGTAGGTCACATTACAGTGATGTCTAGCTATTGGACATGGGCTTAGATAACTGTTTGTCGAGTATTAAATGCTTTCGCTGCCTCAGCAGCCTCTGCCACTGGTATTTCTCACACAGCTGTGCAACTGAAAGGAGGCAGTACCGCAGCAAAAATCATGTCACATACATACACACACATACACGTGCACGCATGCACACGCTTTCAACCTCTGACGCTCTTTGTGTATACTAAAAAAATCTTGTTTGCATAAAACATTTCTCATATAAAAGTGCCTTATGTGAAGTTGAAAACAGTTTTTGAAAGGGAGTTAAAGAAGCATCTGTAAATGAGGACTGTGCTGCATGAATAGGAGGTAAACCCATTGACCTGAGGTGCTAACTCAAGCAGATGAATCTTTGCTTTTCTTTCCTCTTATCCCTGTTTGCTTTGGGTGACCTTGCACACCAGCCTTGATGCAGTGTGTTCACATAGCACAGGCCTAATGGCTTAGATAGGCCCCAGCGTGGCCAGTACTTTCCACTGAAAACAGCCCTCCGTGTTCGACCCTTCACTCCTCAATTGTACACTTGCTGTTCACCACAACCACTGCAACCTCCGATTTGAAAATGGCCAGATGAAGGTGCAGGGCAGAGGAAGAAATTGCACCTGCTTTTATACCAGCAGGATCCAGGTGAGGAGTGTTTTTAAGTGTTCACTTAAAACGCAAAGGCAGGAGACAAGAGGGGCACCTCGCTGATGTACATATTTGCCCTCTGTTGTCTTTGCATGAAATGAAAGATGCAAGAAGTGTGTGTGTGTGTGTGTTTGTGAGTTATCCTCCCCTCCCTCTGTCCTTTGTATGAAATGAGCCCAGATGGTGATTGATTTTTCAAGTGCTGACATCCCTGCTTGAGAAGCACCCCTCCTTTCCATACACACACAGACACACACACACACACACACACACACACACACACAACCTTCTTTGTGCCGAGCAAGTGAGGCACACTAACATCTCTGTGCCATCATCATCTTTGTGACTGCCAGCAACCACCATTGATTGACAAAAGTATGCATGCAAACAAACAGACACACACACACACAGTCATCCAAACACACAAGAAAGTAAAATAAAAGAAAATACTAAAAATCATTAAGAAATCAACTTATCAGGGGAAAATGCCAGACAGATTCTGAAATGTCAGAAGTTGCTGATTTTCTCTGATTTACATTGTTGTACGTTACAGTAAATAGACTGAATACCGTTGGCTGGACAAAAGCATCACTTGGGGTTCTAGGAAACAGTTTTGGGCATTTCTCTGTACTTTCTGACATATTTTAAAACAGTTCGCCTGTACTGTTTATCATTTAATCAAAAAAGGTGGTTTTCAGATTAATTGAAATCCTTAGACTACAATGGCCATATGTGGCCTTTAAAAATAGATCATTTTTAATTTTTTTTATGTTTGATGAAGACAAAACATCCAGAAATTTTTGATGTTAGGTACAATTGACATTCTATTGTAAAGGCTGAACAAACAAACTGAACAAAGCTTTCAGTGGGTCAAAAGGTGTGAAACAGCTTATAGAATGAGCTAGTGAAAGAAGAGATAAACAGACAACAACAAAAACGATAGTTATTGAGAGGATCTAATGGGAATTTTTCAGCAGTGAAGGGTTGACAGAGAGAGACACTGAGGCAAGGGTAGGGTAAAGTGACAGAGCTGTACGCCACAGCAGCCCCATTGAGTTAAAGTGGCTGTGTGGCTAAATGATGTCATTGGCTAACTAGGCGTTCTCAGGCCATTGCCTCTGTTTGCGTGACTAAATACATACAATTAAGGCCTAGGCACTTCTCAATCTCTGTGAACTCATTGTTATCCCCGGGTTCAAGTGCACTGATAATGGGGGCCAGAGGAAAACAGGCGTAGCAGCGCGAGAGACAGAGAGCTGGTGGGTAAAATAGACATCTCATTATTAGTGGCATTCTCTTTCACCCCAACAGCGCTGCTAAAGCCTTGCTCACTCATCTGTCCCCTTTTCTGCCTGTTTCGTTTTTTTTTTCTGTAGCTCTTTCTGTTCGTCTCATTTTTCTGTTTTTTTTTTTTGTACCTTGTTTGTGATTTGTTAACATTTTTTTTTTATATACCTCCATCTTTCCACCTCTTTCCGTTACTGCGTCTCACATGCTTTCTCGTACTTTCACTCCTTTGTTATGTGAGGATGCTTTGTGTAAACTGTGCATAACAGTGGGTCTGTTCCACATAGGGGGCTGAGGATGACACACACCTTTTAGCAGTGTAAACGCCCCCTAATGCCACTTCTAAATGCATCATTACCCGGTTAGGCTGCTGTGAAAGTGGTAGGACGGGCAGACAAACCATGAGGAAATAACTTCTTATAAAGCCGAGCGAGATTGGGACTTTATATTCTGCGGTATGCAAGACTGGAATGTGTGGAGTGTGTCTGGTTTTGAATTGGAGTTTTACATTTTTCTTGTGAAGCACATCTATTTTTGTTTGAAAGGAGATAACTACAGATTTTGTTAAATTTCAGCTAATTACTTCACTTCATCAGGCCCTTATTTTTCGTACTTTTGACTTTGGATTTTGTTTCAGTTGGCTGCAGTCCTAGATGAAATTGAAGAGCATCTGCACATTTCTTTTTATTTTTGAGAATTCTAAAAAATAAAACACAAAACAAATACAAAGTCAGTCATGATGTAAGTGACTAACCCTCAGTGTAGCCCATTGGGCTATGTGTAACCCCCCCCCATGACACACATGTACGCAGGCACGCGTGCACGCACACACACATACACACACACACACAGACCAGATTGAGTGTAATCGTCTAAAGTGAGACTTCCCTGATGGCCTCGACACTTGACAGTGATGCCCTCAAGTCTCGGAGAAAACTCTGTAACTGGAGAACGATTGCTTCTGTCTGTCTTGAGTAACTGGATCACCCTACCATCCTCCCTGCCCACAGGCACATACACACACACACACAATCACTGTTACACATTACTGCACACACACACACACAAACTGCACAGAGAGATAGATATTCTTTCACTTGCACACACATACACGCACAGATTTACAGATACATAGTACAAACCAGAGAGGAAAGGAAGTGAACTCACAACGCAGAAACAGCCTGGAAGCCCGACTGTGTGTGACAAGAGGTGTGTTTGAGGCGCGTCGGGGAGGGTGGCATGTTCTCCTCCAGTCGTTGGTGGGGCGCGGCGGCGGTAGCCTAGGTAAATGGATCTTATTTAGCGACGCGTCAACACGTGTAAGGGGGCTTACGGCTCATTACTCTGGGCCCGATCCTCTCTGCTCACCCACTGATGGATGGCAGGGGCTGCTGGGAGGAGGTGCAGGTGGGGGGGTGTTAGAAGGAAAGCAGGATGGACATCGACCCATCCTGCCTCTCTTCCTCCCTCCTTGTCCTCTTGATTTCACTGATCCTCCCCACACTTTGCTCCATCTACTGTTTTTCTTGCTATGAAATGTAATTTTCAATTCATATTTATCTATAACTGACCTACACAAACAAAGAGTCAATAAAAAGCAAATTGCAACCAGTTCAAGATTTCCATTTGCAGATCTAAACATGTCTCAGCTCCTTCCTAGAGAAAATAATCCATTGTATATTAAATTATTTTTTTCTTCTACTTTATTCTAGGCAACCAAACACACAATTAAGAACAGTTTATGAGAACAGTGTTGAATGCTACAGTATACAGTAGGTCTTTTTCATTGCTGACATGTTAAATATAGAAGTAGGTAATGGTTTTAATAAATAATAAACTAAATTTGCAAAATTTGATTGATGACTTGCTATATGCTCCAAGTTTACCAACATCAACGGATAGAAGATGTCAGAAAGTTTGGGCTAATTACATAAAAACTGATCTGACTCTGATGAAGGCTTCACGCTGAAACACACGAGCAGATTTTTCAGTCTGTTGCTTATAAGTCCAACTGTTTGCTTCAGTCAAAAAGACACAAAAGGAATCCACCGTCAGCATATGTAGGTATGTGCTGTTATTCCAGACCACCAGAAAGAGGAACATAGCACCACAAACAGTAATTACACATCACTCAAGAACATAAACTCCAACTCAAAAGAAAAGGAACATTTAGTTGACGGAGAAGCAGTGACAGTACAGACAAAACTTTTATTTTTCTAATATTATCTTTGAGAGGAAACACATTGATGCATGTTGGTATTATTATAGTAGAAACTGTTACCCTCCCAATGTTCTTTAGAGATTTGGGAGTCTGACTTGATATTCTTGGTAGGTTAATTAATTAATTTTTAAACCAAAACTAACACATATATGCAGCTCTTTCAAACACAGGTGAACCTGCGACAAATAGGTGGTTGACTCCTCTCCCGTTGCCAGAAGCCTTTACAAGCTTTTTTTTTCCGCCCTTTTGCATTATGTTCAAGGTCACAAAAACCATCAGAAAACATGCAACAGTAAGAAGCAGATCAGAGATCAGATCAGAATAAGCTTAAACTTGTTTCAAAAAAGTCATAACACTCTGAATTAAACACATCATTATTTCCTGAGCTTGTGATGTGTGTAGCAGACGAGAGAGCCATCTTGTTTCCTTTTCATCGCTGTTGAGAGCTGCACATGTGCACAACCGAACAGAGACTGACATGGAGACCAGTGACAGTGCTACAGCGGTTACTTTAGTTATATCTTTTACTTCAGTGTCTGTTTCGTACTCAACAACTGCCTGTATTACTCTGAGAACTGACCGAGGTTGGACCACTACGTGAATGGAGACGGGTGGAAAAGTGTTTATGCTTGAGTGTCCTTAACTTCAATGTGTGTCATAGCATCGTGTCGGAAACGGGACGAAAATTAGCATGTCCGCCCAGGTGTCATGTTTCCATCACAGCTGATCAGAGCTGAAGTCAATAAATACCCATGCCTACTGCAGTCATTGGATGCGAGAATGAATGTATTCCCTCCCTCTGAAGAAAAAAGCCAGATGTTAGTGGGTGTTAATGGGGGAGGCGGGGTTGTCCACTGTGAAACGGTTACATTTTAGGTCAGTCCTGCTGCTTTCAAGCTCTCTACTGGTTCAAAACTAGTTTTCTGTACTTGGTGAACTTTTAAACCTGTACATTAGCTCTCTGACACCTAATTGTTAGCAGCACTCAAACCTGTGCTAGAAACGTCTCAACCATAACACACACACACACACACACACACACACACACACACACACACACATACTGTACTGCTTCCAAAGCACTGAATCAAGTCCCTCTCTCTTAAGCTCGTACAGCATTCCTCTCATTCATGGAAGCAGGGACCTCCTTGTGAAGCGTTTAATTGGCTGCAGATTGCTCTTTAACCTCAGGGTTACATCGTGCGTGCACACACCCACACACACAAACACGGAGCGCACACACATAAATGGAGGCAAGCTCACGCGCACATGCACGCACACACGCACGGACCATTTGTGCAGGCTGTTAAAGTCTTAAGGGAAATGGAGTGTGGTTTTTACAACTCAGTGGGGAGGTCAAAGGTCAACAGATTTGTAACAATCTCTAAGGATATGTCAGTCAAGGCTAAGATGCCAAGGCGACTACCACACACACACTCATGCACACTCACACACACACACACACACACACAAATTTGGATGATTACTCTGCTGTCTCAAAGTGTATCTTCTTGCGTTTTTCTTCTGCTTTTAACTGTCTGTGGGAAAATTAGATAATAGATGGGAGAATTTTTAATCTGATCAGACATGCTGGATTGGGTCAAATGGAACCCACATGACAAGAGTTGGTTCAGCGGGTTCCATCTTGCCAGTCGCCTCTGCGCCTTTCGCCCAAATGGGACACCTCAGTCCCAAAGCCTTCCGTTTTAGTTCCCTGCCAAACTGGCCTGGCTGTCACAGCGGAGTCCTTGAGTTCGCTGCCCGACAGGGTTATGTGTGTCCGTCTGCCTGCCCTACTGGGACAACTGCACTCTTGTCATGTGGCTTGGGAAAAAGAGGAATTTGTGGTTTTGCAGGCCTTGTAAAAATGTCCTTATCAGATTTTTGAATCAATTTATGCAAATTCTAGGCTGTCTTCATATTTGTGTGATAAAATGGTAATGGTATCGGACATTTCTGACGTACACTTATTTACAATGTAATTTAGACTCCTTTTTTTAAATTATTTTTTTACATTATTTATTTCTGTACGCATGCATGTGTGGGTGTGTTATTCTCCTCTCTCACTACTCCCTATTGTTTATGATACATGAATATGCTTTTCTACATGACTCACTCTCCTCTTCCAAAGGAATTAAGATCTGTGTACTTCTCTCCCAAATTAGCTTTCACACTTTTATCCTAACGCATGAAGTAACATACTGCTAACATGATTGTGTTTGACGGAAACAAATAATGAGAGGGACCGATTGAAAGAGGGAAAATAAAGAGGAAGGAAAAAGAGGGGACATTAGTTATTTGAAGCAGTGAGTAAGTTCACTTTTAAATACAGTTTCTTGATATACTGCAGGCAATTTAGACATCTGATTTCATGATATGTTGCAAAGAAACAACTGAGAATAATTTTTGAAAATGAACAAAGAACCCATGATAGAGACTCAGTAAAGCCTTCCGGTCCTTCCATTGTACAGACTTATGAATGATTAAGCTACTGTAGCAACACGGGCAGATCACATAACAGACGCCATTTTGTTAGTTCTCCCTGCAATCTTTCATATCTCCACCAGTCGTTTACCAGGTTTATTCCAAACATGATGGTGGTGCTGTCTGTTTATATGTGTGTGTGTGTGTGTGTGTGTGAAGTGGGGGGTACAGCGGGGTGGCATGCTCGGAGTCAATGCCACAAATTGTTGTTAGATGCAGGTCTCCGTCTGCCGTGCGTTTTGGACAGGAAGGTAACGTGATTGGCTTTGTTCAGTCTTCCTGGCAGCCAGCACCAGCTGACATCTGTTCCCTCCTAACCACTCAGACTTATCTCCATCAGGGAACACACACACAAACAGGCAAGCACACGCTGTCACACAGAACAGACACGTGCACACACCGATTCACACGGTCATACACACAACCATGTTTGTGCTCATGAGGGGGGGGAAAAAGCGCACACACTGTAGACACTCACATGCACACTCTCACTTTCGCGCACGTGGGCTAATTTTGTGATAATGGAGAGTTCAGTGTGCCAACTGTATGTGGGTAGCAAGAAAATGCATTCACATATGTATAGGATGCTACAAAATGGACTACGGACAGATCACAAAGTAATACAAAAACACACATACACACTAAGTACAGCATACAGATATAAAATGAACGCCTTCATTATCAGATGTACTAAATCTATATTGTATTGAAATTATTGTGAAAAAAACTAGACTGGCATTAGTTGGAAAAGAGCGGAGAAAGAGACTGATTTGCTTATGAATTCGGGGCTGATTGTGGCGGCGTTGCAAATCTTATTGCATTGCTAATTTATATTATTGGCGGCTGAGTCCCTGGCACAGAGGCCTGGGCGTATATCTTAGACATGTGGAATCTGAAGGCAGAGTGGCACTTTCCGGGTAGACGAATTAGGAATTTCAGTCAGTTTTGCCCCTCTTAAGCAAATAACTGTCTGCAAAACCTGCCGCTGTATAAAAGACTGCCTTTTTTCTCCCCTGAGATGAGAGGATGAAAAAAAAAAAAAAGAAAGAAGGGCGGGTAGAGAAAAAAGGACAGAGGTCTGCGTGTGAGAGGAGGAGGCTGTTTGAAATTAGCCCTCCACTCTGGGGTCCTGGGAAATGAACGTGACACGTCCAAATTTGGTGTTTTTGTTGCAATTACCAGAAAACACCAGATGAATTCTTTGCAAGCCATGTGTGCTGGTTTGTGTATGCATGAGAGTGTGTGTGTATGGTGAACATGTACACATATGGATGTGTGAGCATGTTCATGTGTGATTTGCGTGTGTGTGTGTGTGTGCGCGTGTGTGAGCAGGTGGCGGGCATATTTGAAGATGACAGCAGGGGTCTGACCCATGCCAGGCCCAATAAAGCGGCCTTGTGATGGAGCTTATGTGACACACTATCCCTAGGGCTCTGAGGTCTTTTTCTCCCTCACACACATGTGCACAATACACACTCACACACACAGTGCCCCATTTCCCTTGTGGTGCTGCCGTCAGATAACGAAAGCAGCACTTTGCTGCGGGTACATGTGAGACCTGTGTGTGGCTGTATGACGACACACTGTACTGTCGGCGCAAATGCTATTTATCCAAGTCGTCACCTCTGCATTAGGTGCACCAACTCACATTTCCAGTTGTAACAACCACCTACGTCTGTTTTGAAATGTTTTGAATGCTGCTTTCACTTATGAAGTCGAGCTGAATCATTTGGAGCCAGTCGGTTGTGTGCGTCACGCTAAACTAGAAAAACCACAGCAGAATACACAGAAGGCTCATATGCACAATCATATGATAATGAAATTTGAAAATGCAGTTTCTGAAAAGTATAACCAGACCCGTACTTAGAAATTCAGAGTTCTGAAATCAGCTGTTGAGAGTTCACTCACTTTCCTTGAATTCAAAGAGGTTCAGAAATTACTGTGAATGCAGCCATAAGCCTAACATGAGGAAGGGACGTTAGAGTGTTTCCATCATAGATTAGCTTGACAGTAATACTGTGAGGCAGACACAACTGTCTATGAGACAGAGAGGAAAACAGTTTGGATGCCACCTGTCAGACAGACAAAAATCCATCTCACCTCATTCTGATGATCTGTCTCACGTCCGCCTGGTATTTCACCAGGCGAGCACAGAAGAACGGCTTTTTGTGAGTTGTGTGATTACATTAAATAGAGAGACCTTGACACCTTACAGGTGCATATGGCAACTTCACACCTTGGTGGCCAAAATAGCAGCTGTAGACAGAAAGGTAATGATCAACGAACAGCTTTCATACCCAGAGCACCTGTAATCTGTATAGCATATTCATGTGTCAAGCAGAACTACCGAAAGATACAAAAGCATGGAGAAAGTGTCAGATTTCTTTGGACAGTGTGCTAAGTCACTCTGGTTTAGACGCTTTCATTTGTCACAAGCTTTCATTAATGTTATTGACAACATCCTGCACTTGATCTTCAACAGACGTGATTCCTAAATGTTTTTCTTTTTCTTACCTAAAACAATATGAACTCTAGGCTATTTACTGAAAGCTAAAGCAGGGCATCAGGTCACTACACTGTACAGTATGTACTGTACTTTTCTTTATTTCAAATGTCCAATTTAAGGCAAGCAACCATCTAACCTAAGACATTAGACAATAATTGATACTTGATTTTAACACAGTGAAAAACCAAACTTTGCAGTAGTGTAGTGTTGGAGTACTATAGATGAAAACTGAAGTCATCTCAGTTTTTGTCTTCAGTTGTCTAACGGGTTGATTTTGCCGGGTGTGGCTACGATGTGGGCAGCAGAGCTGATTGCAGCCATTCACAATACATGATTCCACAGACAGACACGTTTCAGTTGCGTCGCAGAAGTGGCTCTATGTTAAACTCCCCTTAATATGTGGCTAGCCTTATTGACAAAAGTATCTTCTCATTGCTCACCGAAGACGAAGCAGGAAGTCAGACACAGGAATGCCACAGAGAATCTCCGAAATAAAATACTCTGTGCAGACACCTGATCGTATAGTAGACAAGAAAGAAGCACTATGTAGGCTACTTTATGTAAAATCAGCAAAGGCGGGCAGGAAAAACACTTCTGAAATGCGTCCTTTGGGTTATGAAGCCGTGCAGAGGACAGAACAAAACCACTGCATGGAGAGTGATGTACTGTTTCTGAAGACGGGACATGGTAACTATAGGATATGGTAATACCTTTAAAAGAGGAGAGACAGAAAGAGTATGAATGGAGAAACAAAGGAAGGAACTTTTTTTTTTCTGCTGTTTGGTCTTTCAGTTGCAACTTCCAATTATTCCACATCTCATTTGCTATCACAATAAACCAGACATAAAAAGTCAACCTGCTGTATGTATGCACGTTTTCTGTAGTGCAATTTACTGGAAAACAAGACCTGCAAGATAACATCAGCTGACTGACTGTGTGTGGTATGCATGCATGCATGTATGGCTGCCGCAATCACCCATTTTGTCATTTAGGCATTTTCACTGCCTAAAACATGGTTTGTGTTAAATCATACCTGAAACTCACAGTTTAGCTGCTTCTGGTTTTTCCCTTTTTTTCCTTCCCTAAATGTCTCCTGTTTTGTGTCTTTTGCTATTTTTATCATGATGGTAGGGTTTTGTTAAGGGATTACCATGCTCCCTCAGATTTTTATTTAATTTCAGTTTACGTTACAACTTGAAGTCTGGATTTGGGAGATGAAATGTCATGAGTTTAACACAACATGTGGCTTAGAGACTTAATATATTACCTTGCTCTTTGTTTCAAGACACTTCCAGAGAAAGAAATATGATAAAACAGTGTTAATTTGGAATTTACCAGACTTATGTGGAAGACGTCTAACTTTGGAAAGCCTGAGGAATTTCTCTGTGAGTGTGTGAGTGTAAGGGTGAATGTTAATCTCTTCATTTCTCACTTGCATGCTTTCATTTCCTCTTTCCTTTATATTATATTATCATTGAAGGAATTGTTTAAACATAAATACAAGACTCATCTGTGTGAGTGGGTGTGAGGAACAGAAGAAGAAAGACAGGTAGGATTGTGTATTGTAGGAGAGACCCATTACTGCTGCCTTGGCCCAGTTTAAATTGAACCCTGGCTTTCTTTTGTGATTACCATTTTGTGCATGAAACTCTCACTTGGCACATTTTAGGTTATGCTAACGTCTCTCAAAATCTTTTTTTTCTGTTATTTTCCTCACTCTCTTTCCTGAAGGATTTATTTTCTTTAATTCATTATAGTTAAGCGATTGGTAAGTGATCTTTAGAGTCAGCCTTGTACTTGGAGTATTTGAATAGTAATTTTACATTTTAATATTACCTAAAGACCTGCACAGAACTACGATTTAACTTCAGCTTGTGTCACCTGAAAGCGTTCAAGAAGGATTACCAAATTAGAATCACACTTTCCAGTGTCTGAGACACGTTTGTCGCCCTTTCTCCCCCTCCGGGCTCTCTCGGTGAAAAAGTGTGAACTAACAAGCGTCCAGCAGCTTGTAACACAAAGGGCCATCTACACATGTTATTCAAGAGAAGCAGTGGAGTCTGGCCAGGCACTGCTTTTAAAAAGAGTGAGTGAGAGGGGGAGAGTGAGTAAGCAAAGCCGTATAGTGATTTGCCATTTATAATTGGGCTGCAATGGTAGACAGTGGCTGGCAAGGACTGTTTTTTTTTTTTTAAACACAATCTGTGTCTGCGGTCGGGGCGATGCATCGCTAATGACAGAAAGCCAGAGTGGTGTGGAAGCACAACAGCGCCTGGTGGCTACAAGGCCAGCACTCGCGAATATGTTCACAATTCCATTTCAGATACATGGATAGATGATGTTTCATGGTAACAGATCGGGGAATTGTCTGCACTATCAATTTCAAGTGCTGATTTTCACAAGTAAGGACTTTAAATATTATTCCAAATGTATTATTTATCTACTGAAATTTGACTGAGCTCCTTACTCTTTACCAGAAACAGACTACTCATACTCCACACAGTTACACATTGTGTCACTGCTGCCTATTAAAAACACTGAAACAGCTGGTGGTGGAGGTCTTAGAGAACCAACCCAAAATCAATGTGCAGAAATATGTTTTTGACAAGAGAGATTTTATTCAAAAGGGACACAAGGACCAAAATAGACCCGAGGATAATTACACCCAATTCAAAGTGTGGTGGACCCCAGCAGATCTATGATACGCCACCATTTAATGAGCTACCGTGCAGGAATGCTTGATTTACTTGTGAATGTCCTACACATCTACACATCACTCACAGGCTCACCTTAAAACATTTTCCATGCTCTGATTGCTATGATGCACCACGTGATTAGAGCTGAGAGTAAGTTTACTTGGATCATTTGGATATTAGATGTATAAGTGAACGCATACAAGGCCTGCTTTAACAGGCTAGGACCTTATCCAAACTGATTACAATGCCATTTGGACCCTGTCTGAGTAGCATCACAGGTTGGGTCTTGGTTGTTAAAACTAAGTGGCCTTGTAAATTCCAGTTGTTGGTTAAGGAGCGTGTTCAAGGGCACTAGGGCAGTATTTGCTGAGACAGGAGGAGGAGGGTCTTTTTTCCTGACCAATTTTTCCCAGTGTTTTTGTTTGGAGAACCAGACCAGGAACCACACACACTTGTCTAATCTCTAGATTACACCTCCCTCACACCGTTAGGGTAGGGACTCTGGGGCAGACAGAACAGGACCCAGATTCCCAGCCATGGATAAGGTTTTTTGATAAAGAGCCCCCCCCCCCCCCCCCCCAACCTCACCCCATCTCTTCTCCTTCCCATTGCCTCCTCCATAAACAATGAAAAGTTAATGAAGAGGTAACTTAATGATGTAATGAATATAGCAGAGCTCAAGGTCAAAGCTGGCTACTGTCTGGGGCTGGGCACTAGACAGGGCCAGGTGATAACACATGGTTTTATATGCCTGTCTGTCTCACACTCACACACAATCACACACAGTCTCAGTATTCGTGTAGATGTATAGTGCAGATCTAACCATTATTCCTGAGCTGGCTCTAAGAGAGCATTGTCAGAAATATGCTTTATAGCTTACATGTGTGTATCTGTAAGTGGTAAATGGCTACATTTATATAGCACTTTGATCCAAAGTAAGATTTTTGCTGCTCTTCACCCACTAACACATCAAGAGAGGAGAACTACCATGACCTTATGGGATGGTGTATAAATGCACTTCTAAGAAAATTTCTTGTGTCATGTCAGATTTTTAGAGCTTTTGGCATGTCATTGTGTGCCTTTTAGGTGTTTTGGATGTGCAGGAAAGGATCTAGTCAGGTGACTTTCATCCTTTGACCATTGTTGTGATAGTCAAGCGACATTTGCCGTCTTGGTAACAGTAATAAACATGTGGTTATCGTTGTGAAACGGTTGCAGTTTGGTTCGGTTCAAGCATCTAAGTTGCACCAAATTACTTGCTTAAGTTTGGTTCTTTTTACTATGTCACCTGATATTTTTTCTGTCTTATCATTTGCGCCTGAAATGACAGGAGAAGGAGACAGGAGTGGACAGTATTAAATGGCACACACGTTGTGATAATACACATAATGAATTAATAAGTTGCCATGTTATTTATACGCAATTTGATGAGACCGCTTAGGGTGCTGGCCAGACCATTGGGAGCAGTTTGGGGTTCATTGCCGTGTGTTCTACTGACATGTAGACAGGAGGAGATTGGGATCAAACCACCAATCCTGTGATCAGCAGACGATCACCTCTCAACTTTCTAAGCCACAACCGCTCTGTGTATTTTTCTGTGTGATAGAGGGAGGCACATGTTCTTTTTGCGTAGGGATAAGTGTTTGAGGCACCATGGGTAGAGAGAGTAGTGGGATGTTTATGCATGTTTTTAAGTTTCTGTGTGCATTTGCAGCTGTGCGTGTTTGTGGTTTTTGCATTCTTTACTGTATGCATGTGTGTGTGTTTGTGTGTGTGTGTGCGGGGGGGGGGGGGGGGGGGGTGCAGTGCAGGGATTTGTTCTGATGTTGAAACTGGTGATTAAAAATTGAATAGGTTTGAAAGACACAGTAGAGAGTTTGGCGGAGCCAGGTACGATCGATGGCTCTGGTGAATGGCCACTTCCCCTACTTGTTGGGTTGGAGAGCACTTGGCGAGTGTGTGTAAGGCAGAGAAAAAGTGTGTTGAAGGTGCACACATTATGCCTTTAAATAGTCAGTAAACTGATAACACTTTAAAGAGACACTAGTCTGCTCACAGTACAGCACAGCACAGCACAGCACAACACTTTCAGTTGGTCTCATACCAGCCTTGTCACAATGTTTGAAACTGCCTGTATTTGTGTAAGCATCTGTCTGACACTGGCTGTTTTTAAAGAAAATGCCAACCCAGCACATTCGATTCATTTGAAAATCAGTAAGAGAAGGAAAGGTGATAAGAAATGAAGGAAAGGATAGGAGCTGGATACCCTGCAGCCAGGTGCTCTCTGCCTTCGATCTGTTTGGCCTCCACCAGACTAAAGAAGTGTCTACACCTCACTTTATCCCCTTATAGCCTCTCACACCACAACATGTGGGGGAGGGGAGGAGGAGACTGAGGAAGGGCTGAATGGAGAAGATGGAGAGAGAGAAAAGGTAAGGAAAGGAAAATGAAGAAGGAATGGGGGAAGGTGGGAGTGTTATCAAGAGCCAAAAACGTATATTTTCATAGTGCAGGTGAGCTAGCATGCAAACTTCAATGGCAAAAAATAAAACTTGTTTTAAGTCTGGTGTAAAATTCTTCCTCTTTGGCTCTGTCTGTTGAGCTTAAACTCCACAAATAAGATTATTTCTACATCCTTAGCAGCTTCAAACGCTTGTTAAAGTTAAATACAGATTTTCCACCTGCTCACACACTTCAGTCTGTCTAGTCAGAGGTTGTATGTTTAGATGTGCCGCCAAACTTAGGCATCACAGTGAACAGATGCACCTTTTTTGTTGCATTTCACATCTGCACTGTAAAGCACTGGATTGCAATGTGGGCTATGGGGGTCAAGAGTAGTCCTTCAAGAGTCCCCATGTTAAAAATAGGTAAATCTTTATTTTTACTACATAGTCCTCCAGGAACAAATGCTTAATTTACTTGTTAAACTTTAGTGCAATGAAGCAATGATTATTTTTAACATTTTACTTTTATTTTCAACACTGGTAAGTTTCCAGTTAAATTAAAATAACACCTATGTAACGCCTTTTTATTCACATGAACTGCTTTTGAATTATTGAACGGGATAGTTTTAAACTGAGGCAGTATGGTATGCTAAGAATCTGGTTTGAGATAGCTATAGAAAGCTGGCTGAATTAGTTAACAGGTACCTCATATTTCCTGTTCCTGTGTATATGAGATGGGGGGGGACCAACAGCCACTAGCCAGCGTTGAAATACTGTAGTTCAACTGATGATCTTCATTACTGCTGTGTGTATTCTGAAAATCAGACTGCTACCAGCTATCTAACAAAATTCGACTTAGTTGAAATTTCATCCCTGTTTGTAGCAGTTATTTAGTATTGGGGAAAAAAATATCTCTCATCAATTTGCTATATAGGATCTGCATGTTCATGTTCCTGAAAAATTCAGATTACTTGGGAAAACTATGTGGATGATGGCCTTGTTTATACTGTATAACATCTATATAAGATGAGGCATATGAATGGCATCTGTAGGAAAAATACATTTCACATCACGATATTACACTTCTTAAGTTAGTACACACAGTCTTTCATATAGGAGTGCGGATGTTTGTCCCTCCACAGATGTACCAGATAACAGGAAATAAAGTACAGATGCTGTCTAGTTGGTGCATGTTTCACAATTAGAAACATGACTGTGGCTTTTTCAGTATGTAACAAAGTTGGCACTTTGGTTTAAAGAGTGCATGCCTTGCTGTGAGTGTGTGTGTGTGTGTGTTATGTTGCTTTGGTGATGTTTGCAGCACTGATTTGTGCAACTTGTCCAATGTAACTCATTGATTCTTTAGCTGTTTTTCCAGGACATGTATTTAAAAACTAAAATTAGATTTCAGATGACACAAAATTGGTTTGTTCAAGTGTGTTTTAGTAACTCAACAGACTGCAGCGGTGTATCTATACTTGCTCACAACCTTTGTCATGAGTCATTCTCTCCATTTCACAGGTTTTTCCCGTCAATCTCCTCTGTGTGCTAAAAGCAGAATATGCTAAACTTAGCTTTCCCAAGGCAATCTGTGATCCATCTGATCTGCTGGACAGCAGGCATAGTAATGCACAGGAGCTGTATGGCACAGCATGGATACTCTATTACTAGATGGTTTTGAATCACAAATATTTCAGTGTTGACCTAGACTGTTTTGCATATTTTGACCATTATCACATGGGTTGCATTCTCATTTAAACTCATAATATAACCCAAATGTGGTTTTAATAGGCATTTATGTTTTATGATTATGAGGGACACTTTAACTAAAATGTTCATAAGACCTTACAGTGAAGATAAGATACATGCACTTTTTTGTCTGGCTTCAATATATATGTGTCTTTTGGCCATTGTCCAACCATGTTGCAGTCACATAGACAGAATAAATAAGGCAAACCAGAAGTGCTGGAGATGTAGCTACTAATGTGCTGAAAGCTCACACCATGTTGGCCCTCCACATTATAGAACTCAAATGCTAAATATTGTGAAACCACTATAGTTGTATGTTTACCACAAGAAATTTGCTCTAGAAAGAGACAGCTGCAAAATGCTACAGCACGCTCAGCACATGTGGGTTTTGATAGGATGCTCCATCGCACAGTTTGATCTTTGCATTGATAGCCTGCGAGGAGGGCCTGTGTATGTTGAACGCCGTGTTAACTCCCGGTCATTTTGACAAGTGTAAACACTCAATCTCCCCATCAAATTCCATTAAACCCTGTAAGAACACAAACACACACTCCAAAAAGAAGCCCCCAAGCAGCGGCATTAAACAAGTGCTCTCATTTGGACATAAATAGTGTGATCTTACTCTCATAAATCACTCTGAGATTGTACATTTGGCCCGAGCAAAGGCTTCAGGTTTGCACACCCCTTCTGTAAACAGGTTCTCTTTCAGCCTCACACAACTTCAGTATGAGTCGGTAGACGTGTAAGGCTCTGTTTGTGTGTGCATATGTGTGTGTGTGCAAGGTTACCGTGCTTGATCCATTTTAAAAAGAGTCTTGCTGTAATCAAAAATAATAACCGCTCAAAGCGTAAACTCTTCCAAAGACCCCCCCCCCCCCCTTCCCCTTGAAGTATGAAATAATATTCTGTGTGTGGGCCCTGGCCGAACGCTGAGAACGCAAACATTTCACAATAAAGTTGTTTAAATAAAGGCCTTGGCATAGATGGCTGGGAGATAGAGGACATGCTGCGTTAATTACAAGCGCCCGTTAAAATAAACCGCTGGTATAAAATATGACTCTCTCCCCTCTCCCAATCTTGGGGATTTGAACCTATAAAATGTCAGCGAGGTGTGTACCTCAGATGTGCTGTTTGGAGACCAAACACAATAGCAGCCCTTCTGGTTGGAGAGTGGAAAAGAGAGATAGACAGACAAAGAAAGAGAAAGAGGGGAAGGGGGGCAAGATCCGCAAAAAAACACAACACAGCTCTACAATCAACAAAGAAAGCAGTGTTTACTCTGCGTTTAAAGACTTATGAATTCCTCTCGCCCCCGCCTTGCCATTGCGTGGCGTTAACTGAAAGGGAAAATAGCCCAGTTAAGCACTCGGTTTATTATTCTTCAAACTCTTGTCTGAAAAGTAATATGCTTTAAAGGCACAGTGAATGTACTGGTGCTCTCCCCTCTGTATCTGTTTCAGCCTTCCCCTTACCAAGCAGTATATGTGTGAGCGTGTGTGTGTGTGTGTGTAAATGAGTAAAGTTACATTGCAAAGAGAGAGGCAGATAGATGGATTATTTTTCCTGAAGCGTGGACTTAAGTTTCTGCTCTCTGCTGCTGGGTGGCCCACTCCTCTTTAGCCAAGTTAACATAAGAATAGAGGGGTGGCCAGGGGGTGAGGGAGGGGTGGGGTCGCTGGGTAGCTGGTTTAAATTATTCTGCGCCTCCGCTGCTGCATAGCAGGAGCTGTTGTTATCCACTTAGAACATCAGACGATTTGTTCCTTCTCCCTCTCTCTTCTCTCCCTCTCTCAACCCTGTGGGCGTCTTTATTCAGGACCCTTTGTACCAGTGTTATGTTATGTTGTCCCGGCCAGGGTGCACCTCCTTCCTTGCCACTTGTGTGCTTTTCCTATGCTGCATTTTAAGATTCAGATGGAAAAAAATGATTTGCGTTGCTTTGAAATGTGTTTTGAAAAGGTCCATATCTGATTTTAAAGCTTTAAAAAGTTGGATTTCTTTGTTGGTAGCTTTTATGGTGAACTGTGCTAAACTACTCAAGCCTTCGTTCCAGTGAAATATTCAGTGAGGATTACCTCAAAAATCTAAATATCAAATGTTAACTCTCTGCACCACGGGCTGACATCCAAGCTCAGTGACGAGCGCTGTGACGCTTGCAGGCCCAGATGAGGAATGCAGTTATGAGGAGATATTTGTATACATTCAGCCTGCGCTTTGGAAAGCGGAGATGGTGGTTGAGCACAGCTTAAAGACATCTGGATGCGATGAAATGCCATTTGTCTAAACAATCAAGAGTCTTACCAAAGCCACCCAACGTGCGCCGTGCTTTTAGTACATACTTGTGCAATGTGCTTCAACAGAAAGCGTTATTGACAAATATTTCATTGCGACAGCCTCATGAGATCTCAAAACGAGTTTTTTTTTTTTTTTTTGCATCATTCCAGCTTTCTGCTGTAAACATAAAGCATTCATGATGGCTGTGTACTTGAGGATAGATGAGATGTGATTAAGATCATTTTGAAAAAGGGGTGGGGGGAGGGGGTCAGAAAACCCATGAGATCATAATCTAAATACTTAAGTTTAATGTTTATTCCTCTTATTGAAAAAAAAAGTAAATAAAAATTAAAAATTGCTCATATTTTGTGACTGACCAGCAGCCATCACTGCAACAAGACATTCAAGAGAGTTTGAAGCAAACATGACAGGAAAGGCTACAATATCAGCATGCTGGAAGAGTTTCCTGTGTGGAGTGAAGACACAAAATGACAAGACAAACACCCAGGGAGAGAGTGAGGTATCATCTGTCAGAAGAAATGCCACACCTATAGATTTATTTTCTCCTTAATTCCATTTAAATAAATGGTCTGGGCAGTCGTGGCAGCCAGTGTTCTGACTATGCCAATGTCGTGTGTGTGTGTGTGTGTGTGTGTGTGTGCGTGTGTAGAGGTGGTGGAAGTGAAGGGGGCAGGCAGACATGACTGGGATAATAAGCGTCATGGAATCTAATCAGATTTCTAAGAGGAATTGATTGTTGTGAGGCAGCCGGTGCAGGAGTGGGGTTGACAATAAGCTGAAATTTAAGTGTTAATTTTTATGCTAATCCTCTGGCATCTCTGTGTGATGCAATTTGGTCCAGCAGCCCCTCGACTTTGCGCCGCAGATATGAAATTGTCCCGCGCACAGAGAAAATGTCAGCTTGCCAGACCCTGAAAGCTCGTAATTTATTAGGTATGTTTCTATTAGTATGTGTCACAGTTGTTAGGGAGCCACATGCGCAGGCAGGCAGCCACGCCACCTTGTTCTCTCCCTCCCTTCCCCTCTCTTTCTCTATATCTGACTCTTTCTATTCCTCCACCACAACTTGCCTGATCCGTCTTTCTCTGTCTTATTTTCTCCCCAGTGTTGCCATCCACTTCTTTAGCACACACGCGCGCGCACACACAAACACACACAATATGCACACACCATGCTTGTTCTTAAGATGGTCTCGGCTCAGTGGCTGCTACACTGGGGCCTTAATGTATTATCATATATCGGGTGGTCCTTGCCCCCTGGACAAAAGGCTATTTAATACAATTTAATGACATTCCCAAGATTGGGGGAGGGTGGGGGGGTGCTATGTGTGTGTGTGATAGAGGGATAGAGAAGAGAGAATGAAGGAGAGAGAGGAAAGGAAGGGGGAAAGAGAACAAAAAAAAAATGAAAGGCAGAGGCCCAGATGAAAATAGCATCTGTGTTTTTCATGGCTCACCCATGCAAACATTACAGTGTAAAATGCGTGACTTTCCCTGCTCTTCTGTCTCTACACCTGCAGATTAAACTGCAGTTGGGGGGCTTCATCAAGCAGATGTATTTAGCATGAGCAGACTTGCAGAATCACTTTTATCTTGTCCAAGACCCAAGTAATAGAGAAAGTAGGGTTTTTTTTCTGCGCCAGCAAGCTTAATAAATATGGTTAAATATTTGAAATGAGCCAGTGGAGTACTTTTTACCATTTTGATAGTACTCCAAATGAAAATACACTGTATGAATTTAATAGTAGTCTGTTTTTTGTTCTCTATCCTAATGGGTGCCATCGCAGCCGTTCAATACACTCTAAGTCAACAGCAGCTTCCTTCTGATCCCGCCTCCATCTAATACAAGTGAAAGGGGTGTGAAAAGGGCACAGAAGACAGTGCCCTATAATAAAAGGAAACAATGGGTACATACAATAGGTGCCTGTTTGGATTTCTCTCATTTTTCAATAATTGTGGCTTGTTGTCTTTAAAGAGAGACTGTTCCTTAGTCCAGCCTCAAGACTTAAGGTGCCTGCATTTCTTCAGTTAGGGCACCTTTAGAATAACCTGCTGGACAAAATTAGGCCAGCAAAGCAGTTTCAGCTTGCAATTCCTTTTTTTTTTTAAAAAAAAAAAAAAACAACCCTCATTTTTATAAACAACCTTGTGATTTTGTCCCTTTCCCCATTATTATTATTAGTGTTCAGTTTATGGGACACATGGCGCTACTTTACTGCCTGCATTAGATTAAACTGTTTATATTTAAAGATTTGGTTAAAGGTTTGTTTTCTCTTTTCCGATTCAATTTCAAGTACATGGACCAGACCGCTAGTTAAATGTGCATGAAGCTAGAAAACAACTTTGTTAGTGAGTAAGCAGGACCTTACCTGTAGCCCTAACATGTAAATAATCGTCAGGCATGGCTGATGGGGTTGTTTAGCCAAAAAGCTCTTTGTTTAGGCAAGGACAAGATTGAAGGTTTGGTTAAGAAGAAGAAGAATCAGCTTTATTGGCAGTATATATATTTTTACATACACACACTGAATTTGTCTTCTGCATTTGACCCATCCTTAGTTGAACACACACATGCAACACCCGGCAAATTACATGCAGTGAAACACACAGGAGCAGTGGGCTGCAACTATTGAGCAAATGGGGGGGTTAAGTGCCTTGCTCAAGGGCACATCAGCCAGCTAATGGAGAGGGGGAGCATTTTTTGCATTAATCTCTCCACCACAAATTTTTCCTGCCTGTCCGGGGAGTCGAACCTTGGACCTTCTTTTTTTTTTTTTTTTAAATATTGTCAAATGTGTTGTCCAGTCAACACTGACACAACAATTATGTTTTAACCAAAACATTTTAGGAAATATTTAAACACTGTTGCTGAGAAATGTTTTAGTATTAAAACAGGTGTCTCCATATCAGCCAGGATTGAAATTTTTACGATTAAAACTTTGTTTATTATATTATTATCACTTTTCCACTATTTTAGCTCTTTTATACACTGTTGGGTGGTTTAGTCTTTAACAATATTTGCGTATTTACCATAGAGATTCCAAAAGAAAAATATAAATATATATATTTTTGAAAAATTAATCTCCATAGTCACTTGTGACTATAGCTGTCAAAGAAATGTAGTCGAGTACTTCAACACTGTACTCAAATACAGTACTTGAGTAAATTTTAGTTACTTTCCATCACCACCTGTTAATAATCAAAATACAGTCAGTTTAGGTGGAGGGATCACAGAAAGAGGATAACCACAGCGTTTAATAGTTTTTCAGAAGACACTCTCCCAAATCTATTTTATTTTTATCTATCTTTGGGCAAATCCCCTTTATGTTTAAACACTGCTAAAATGGCTGTGCTCCCTGCTCATATGTTGAGTGGTACTAGAAAGCCAGTCAAAACTGTACTCAGAGGGCCCAGAAAACACACTGAAAGGTTTGGATGCAATTCACATATAGGTCAATTAAATGCAACAACATCTGCTCTCTCCCTACCATTTGCATATGGCATTCATATGTTAATGATGTCCCTTGTTTTTTTTTTTTGTTTTTTTTGCATGTGTGTATGCGCATGTGTGTTTGTGTGTGCTATTTGTTTCTCTCTTGTGTATTTTTTTTTTCTCCTGTACTTCCTCCCCTCCTCCCATTCTCTTTGTATCGCCAAACAAAAAGAGATGCAGAAAATTTGGATTCATACTTCCTTTTTCGGGGGGAAAAAAAAACAGAGATACGCCCGTCCTATTTTCACTTCCTCTTGCCTGACGATTAAAGGGGAGGTTAGACGAGTGCCACAGTTGTTCCATTGCCGTGCCCCTGATTTTGACAAGAAGCCCCTTTAATGGCAAAGAAGGCAAGGCCCTCTTTCTTCCCCAAGCAGCTTAATGCCTTATAAATCAATGATGACACAGATGGACTAGCGATAATCTATTTAGAATGCCTCACAGCAAATATTGTTGTGCAGATGATTAGACAGCCAGTTATTTTAACTCAGACCCCTAAACCCAATCTTCTGCTTATCATAATGCTCCTCAGATTTATCATGGTAATTCGGGATTTGATATTTTTTGTTATATGAAATAAATTTGGCAACAAAGAGATGTACAAATGGTGGAAATTAAAAGTGAAATCAGGTTGTGGCATGGCAGTATGTGTTTGTTTGTCTCTGTGCAGGCGTAAGACAGAGGGTGTGTGTGTGTGTGTGTGTGTGTGTGTGTGTCTTGGGTGGCATGGGCAGCTTGTGAAACAAAAGACATGAAGAGGTGCTGGTGTCTGTGCCAAGGCCATAATGATAAGGCATGTTTCTTTAAAGCAAAGGGAGACAGACCTTTAGCAGAATTGTATCTCCAGGGCATTTAGTGTGTGTGTGTGTGTGTGTGTGTGTGTGTGTGTGTGTGTGTGTGTGTGTGCGTTGTGCGCATAAGGCAGTCTAGTGACACGAGGGGGGTTAATGGCAATCCAGGGTCTCTGCCCCTTTTCATGGTCGATGGGTCTCAATTTAGCGTGCAATGTTGAGGAGGAGGAGGAAGAGAAGAGGAGGAGGAAAAAAAGAGCAGAGGAGGAGTGCAAAAATGAAGTGGAGGTTGTCAGACGTGGCAGCTGCTCGGAGGCCCTGATAAATATAAGCCCTTATTGATCGGTTGAAAATGAAAGATCCCCGAGTGGCGTGCAGTATTTAGCTTCTTGTCTGCCTCGCGTCAGCGGTGGCCTTGCCCTGGAGGGATAGATTTTCAGCTGTGCCTCCGGGCACCGCAGCGCGCTGGCTTTGATTTCATCTTTAACCTTTTTCGGCTGCGTTCCCTTGACCTCTGCAGCGTCGCTCGCTGAATTTGTTAGATTTTCATCTTGACATCGACCCCCCCCTTCCCCTACACCGCATCTTCCTTCTTCCTTTCCACCCATCACTGTCTTCTTCGTGCTGTATCCTCTATCCTCTGTCCGTCTTCCATCACCCCCCCCCCCGCCTCTCCAGGTCTATATTTCATTATCACCTCCTCATCTAACCTCCCCCTTCCTCTGTTTCTCTCTCTAGGTGGTCATTCCAGTAAGCGGTAGTCAGTCAGGAGTGACAGTGAGTGGCCACTTGATCCTAACAGACAGGTTGCACTCCAGTATGCAGTTGGAGTGTTAAGGTAAGCTCACACACAGTTCATACCTTGTGGTTTAATGTCATCAATTTGAAGATTTTTCCCATTTTTCCAAACCCTGTATGATATTTTCTTCTTACACTGTAATGATAAAAGAGCACACACAGACAAATGCACAGATACACACACACACACTCCAACTGTTCGTCATTCACTCACCATTTAGTCTTATCCCCAAAGGCACTCTGTCTTAAACCAAAACACACACACACACACACACACAGTCACACAGCTACAGTACACTGCTGCTATGTGCACACACAGAACTTGTAACAATCTGGATTGTGATAATCTATGATAATCATCCACCACATGCCACCTAAAAACGCACATGGGTGGCATTCAACACCCACACTGGCACATTGCTTCAGTGCATCTCGTCTCCCTCTGCCGCTCTCCCCAATGTCACTACCTCCAGCGTCAATGTCATCACACTCTGCTCCTTATTTCTCTTTTATGTATGAGGAGGCTTGTGCTATAACACAGCACGGAGGGGGAAAAAAGGAAGAAATGTTGAACAATTTATGTTTGGCATTAGTGTAATTGAATCCCACTCGTATATCAAAATAAGAAAGTTGTGAAGTATAGGTGATATAAATGCAAGGTAGGGATCCATGAAAACACAGGTCCGTCCCTCCCCTTTTTCTTGTCTTCTGAACAATGTCTCCCATCTCTTCTTTTTTTATTCCCTCCCTCTCTCCCCTCCTTTATCTAGATGGACGATAAATTCCCAGCCAGAGAGCCAGCAACAGCTGTTGGCAGACAGGCCTGATATGAGAATAGCAGCATAGGATGAGCAGGCATTAAAAATTAATATGCTATTTAGCCTAGGTGTATTTTAGGTATTTGACATTTTCATGTCCGGGACAGACTAAATTTATTCATAGTACAGAAAAAAAAATAAAAAAAATAAAAAATAAGAAGAGAGGACTGGGCGTAGGGAACGGGAAGGGGTGGTGAAGACAGAAAGGGAAATGTGGGGAACACTAAGTGAAGGCCATTCTGGTGTTATGGTCACCCTGTTTCACCTTGCCTCCCACCACAGTGATGAGCGTGGAGGGGGAGGAAGACGAGGCTTGTAGTTATGATCACGTCACAAGCGACTGGAAACTGTTGTACAGCAAATCTTGGTTACTTTTATAATGATTTGGCTGACAGATTAGCCTGTGTGCAAACAGTCCAGTAGTCAGACTCACATTCAATTGTTGGAGAAATGTTGATACAATATCCTGAACTTGTGCTGAAAGCTTGTGTAGTCATATTTCACTGCTCTATACAAACAGTGCTTAAATAACTTCTAATATCCATTACAACAACAGTCCAAACTTATTATGTAATGTGTTTTCCATGTGATTTTTCATCAAAATGTTTTTCACTTTAGGAGATTTTACTGTTTCTTAGGTATTGGAGACTACAACCTTATCATAAAATTGGCATATTGCTCTGTGTTCGAACCATTTACTCTGGAGGATATGAGAGCTAACCCTAGCCCTCACCAAAAGTGAAAAACATCTGAATTACCCCCTGGTGGCTGGCTCCAGCATAGGTCATAACCCCCCCCATGTTAGCAGATGGGATATGGACTAAACTAAAAACTCAAACTACACGTCAACTAAAATTTTCCCAAAGAAAGTTTCTGTTATATCACACTTCTATATGTTCAAGTGTTCACTTTTCTGATAAGTTTGTTTTGAATTAGTTTTTGAATTAGTGACAGATTTTGATGTTATAAAAAGGGGGGTGAAATGTCATGATTGACAGCTGTGCACTGCTGGTACCTGGGTTAGGTAGGTGTATGGGTGGGAACTCAATATCACAACCACTGTACAGTCTCTGGCTCCAAACAATGGTGGCGCCTGTACATTTGTACAATGGGGTGAAGTGGAGAGACATCGTCCATCTTTATATGCCAGTGATTGGAACACTTTAAAGCTCTGATATTTAGGTAAGTTTCACAGTGCATCCTTGAACAGCAGTTTGATGAGATAATTATCATCAAAAAGTCCTCTGCTGTGTTTCCAAAGCTTTCAGCAACATTTCATAGCCTTCTTCGTGCATGGAGTTGCTCTGTGGTCATGGATATGTTTTGGTTTTATCATGTGACCTACAGTAAATATGCAATTTAATCTCTTAACACGTGGGGGAAATCTTAACCCTCGGTCCTTCCTTGAACAGAGACAGTGGTTGCAATCTTCCTCCGTTTAAGTGATGAGAATTTTCTGTCAAAGGTACAGTTACATTTTTCTGACAAGTGAATTTGGTTATACGAATACTAACTGAAGAAAACGTGAAAGTAACATGACTTCACGCCACAAAACCTCTTTGGAAGGTGGTCAGATAAATGGTTTGCTCAACAAAGCATGTGACTTTTGACGCAAGAAATGGTTGTTACCATTTTTTCTTTATTTGGTCATTGATCTTTCCCAACCAAGCCGTTTCTGTGCCTAACCAAACTTTAACCAGTCATGGCAGATCAGAATTGTTGTATGAATCTATTTTGTAACAGTTTTGGAGTCCCTGGCAAAAAGACAGCCAGACCAGAAAAGGTATGGATTGTTTAAGAACCGATTTTGTCATTTAGGTTGTGGTATAGTATGCTAAATAAACAAAATTGAGGTTTGTAGGACGGTTTAAAATGATTTATCAAGTCTTTTGGAAGGTGATGTGTTCGGACAACACTCTTCCCAGTCTTTAGATTTCAACTCCAGAAGGAGGAAGACAGTGTGTGAACTCAAAATTGCTGCTACTGTTTTATAGTCATTTTGACAGGTGACGATAAATGTTTCAAAGAGCTGAGAGCCTGTTAGAAATTTAGATCAGTTTGGTTCTTTGTGAAAATGAATAAGGTTTAGAAAAAACTTTGATGTGCATAACTAGTGAGTTACATGTTGATGAGGAACAAAAAACAAAAAAAGAAATACTGTTGTAGAGTAGCAATATCCAGTATTGTCATCTATCCAGATTAGAAACTTAAACGCCAGCTGTCATTACAGACAAGTTACTCAGCAATGTAAACTTTGCATTCTGTTCAGATATAAACATGCTTAAATGCAATTCCACTGCAAAATACACCACATACACTGAAATGTCTTAAATATTGGTCATAAATTGAGACAAAGCATTTTAATGTTTTTCCCTTTTCAATGGGCCAGGATGAGGGAACTTCTCCACTGCTGCTGCGCCCTTGTT
Organism: Scatophagus argus; assembly: GCF_020382885.2. NCBI lineage: Eukaryota > Metazoa > Chordata > Actinopteri > Scatophagidae > Scatophagus > Scatophagus argus. The sequence goes on from NC_058493.1 coordinate 3,414,439, forward strand.
CTGCAGTCAAACACAAGACCCCTGGAGGTCCAGACAGCAAAAGTACATGTTCCATACTGAGCCATGCTAGGACAGTCCTCTCTCTTTATCATTCCCTCTCTCCGTCTCTCCCTCTCCCTCCCTCCTTGGTGATTAATGGCTAATGCTGCTCTAGTACATCTCTATATCCCTTCTCATCCCTTCCTCACTAATCGTTGTGAAATCTTAGACATGGCCTGGATTTGACTTCCTGGAGAAAAAGTGGGGTTCGATTGGATTGGGGAGGGGAAAAGTTTCCACCTCCCACAGCATCCATATCTTTTATTGCAATCTCCCTGCAGTCAAACTGCATTCTGAGATTGTCCTCACTCGCTAATTGACATAATTTGCTGTTTATTCAAACTTTGAAACAACTTGTGCTCGTGCTTTCTTGAAATGGGGACCTGGTGGTAATGAAAATACTAGAAAAAACTGAAGGAAAGATGAAAGTAGTTTGTTACTATTACTGTGCCATAAAAATAGCAAAGAAGTATGGGTGGATGACTGGCCATATAAAAAGTCATTTACATCCTAACAGCTGGTTTATTTAAACTTGATCACAATCTTTCCTTAACCCTAACCAAACAATAGGGACGGGTCAAACTCATTTTTTTCTTTCCCAGTACTGATTCTGACACTAAGACTTTACGTACTGGCCGTACCGAATAACCCTCCAATATGGGCGTCATGTTATGAATGAGGTCGACATTACACAGGTCACTTGCTGTTTATGGATACTGGCTATCTGTGCAGTAAGAAATCTGTTAAGGTGCATACAGTTGAACATGATGCTGCTGGGTAGCAGAATCCTGTTTCTCATAAAAAAATTCTGTGGTATCAGATCAGTGCCTAGTCCTGTGTCCTGTGTGTCCTGTGACACTTCACAGACACCAACATCCAACGTAGCTGTAATAGGAAAGATCCTGATTTAATGTTCAGAAGTTGTGTACACAGACAAAAATTTTCCATATTTGACTTGTGCTGTCATAAAAAAAAGTGCATAATTTGTGATAATATACACAAATCCTATTGATTACATTGCCAAAGTGCAGTGATACTGTGTTGTAGGTACTGTTGAATGCGCAATATATTTTTGAATTCTTGAAAAATTGAAAATAGTAGTGGATGCATAGATGAAAGATGGATTTAAACCCACGTGACCACAATCACAGTGCATGCACCTGTGCTCACTCACCCAGCATGGAACAGTGTCTCAACAGTGCAACATCAGTAGCTCATTGTCTTTATCTGGTTTAGCAATTATTCACCTTACACCTTTTCTTCTAATTATTTTCTATCCTTTTTTCTACTTTCACCCTCTCTCTCTCTCTCTCTCCTCTTTCTCTCCATCTCCCTTGCTCCCACACTTGGCAGCAACTTCCCGTCACCATACAGCACACTACTGTATATACACTGACTGTTATTACCTTGGGGAACGTTTAGCGGCTCTGTGTTTAACACCATATAACCTCCGCTACATCAGCAGCGGCAATAGAGAGAAAAACCTGGGAGGTGGAAACCAGAGACGGCTTGTGTTAGGCAAACGTTCGACTGATCACCACAATAAAGACGACAAGAGCGAAAGAGAGAGGGAGAGAGGGGAGAAAGGGGAGAGAGGGAAGATGTGACAAGCCTACTTTATTTCAACCTATTGGATGATCAGTGATTCTTAAGGGGAAGGATAATTTCTTGCGATATCTCTCACTACAAAGTAAATAGAAATCAAAGCCATTCACGCTCCGAGACAGAAGCACTATATGAAAGAAACTATCTTAACAACCTCCTTCATTCCTGCTCTTTCTTCCTTCTGTACTTCCCATTGATTTCACGTAACTGGTGTTAAGTGAAACTATTTGAGAGGCAATGAATCCACTTGACTTTCTGTCTCTGAGGTAGGGGGGTGATTGGCTCGCAGTGAGGTCAAATAAAGCTCAGAGTAAATCTAGTACTTGTGTTTTTATTATTCCTAATTATGTTATCAGACTTTGTTTGATATCCGTTCAACAAATTAAAAGTTAAAGTGAGACATCAAGTCAGGTTTCTTTTCCTCGGAGTTTGTGGAGTTTGTGTGGCAGTGTGGTTTTTAAAGGCTCACAGGCGGCTGTACTTTTGAGTCTGCAGCCTCTTGGCTTATTACTGTCACTCTGTGTCATTCAAATATCTCACCCTCCCCTGACTAACATATTGTATACACCAAATGGCCCCCACTCCCCCCTTCACATCCCCCTCTGCACCCCACTCATTCCTGTTCTCCCTGATAGGTGTCTGTGGGTGTTGATATCTGTCTCAAAGGAGTTCTAGAGGGGTAGGCGAGGGCCGCTTGACAGATAACAGGACTACCTGTTAGGAGGAGTCAAAACCGAGTCATGTCTATGTCCATCAATGTGCATGTCCACAAGCACTGGAGAAAAAGTCTGTGCACGTAGACCAAACATCGACAGCGCCTTGGGGAGACACACAGAGGGACTGTCAGGTGATTATAAAAAGGAAAAAGAAAGATTTAAAGAGTGTTCAGGGGGATTGGGCACTGAGACAGGAGCACACACACTCACTCACTTGCACACACGCACACACGCACACAAACGCATGGACTCTGGGGTTTCTCTCTCCATCCTATCACCCTCCCAGGATATCAGGTTGTAATTGATATATGGGCTTGGCTGTCTCTACCTCACCTCACTCCAGTATGTGTGTGTGTGTGTGTGTGTGTTAAAGTCAACTTATCTAGATCGCACCCGTAATTCTTCCTATTGCCCTCTCTATGGGCTGACCCACCACTTCCCTGTGCGGGATGGACAAAGATGGATGAGTGGAGGAAAAAAGGAAAAAAAAAAAGGAAAAAGAGAAGGTGCGTCACTTCGCAATTCCACAAAAGGCCTAACGTGTTATCAAAGTAACTTCCAGCATATTAGTGACAAGAAGCCCCAGCCCCCTCATATCCTTTGTCCCCCCCCCCTCCACGAGCTCCCTCCGCCTCCCTCTCCTCCTTTGTGGCATTGCTCGCTCGCCTCGGCAAGCTTCCTGAATTAAACTGCCGGCTTCCTGTTCTTTTATATGCACGGCCACATCTGGGGCGCCCGCTCGCAGGGCCCCGCCGCTTAATAACAATCACCTTCCCTTTCACTCGGCCCTGATTGTTTCTAATTCGCCCTGACAGATAGTAGCTGACAAGCCGCCCGCGCCTCCCTCCCTCCGTGACCCGAGCTCACTCAGCACACTTATAAGGCCTGTCATTTTTAATATTTGATTTTCACTTCGTAAAAAGTTATGTGTTTTAGAGCTGCCACAACCACAGCCACCCCCCCAACACACACACACACCAATCGTATGATGAAATCAGTATTTAACTGAAACCATGTCGAATGGCCGTCCTTCCCTTCCCTCTCCCTTCTTAGCCCTTTCACTTCATCCTTCTCTCAAGCCCTCTGCTCCCCATCTCTTCCCCCTCCTCTTTCATTAATTGTCTTTCTCTCTTTCCGCCTTCATCATTTCCACCTTCTCCTTTCTTTCTGTCTCTTTCACTCAGTCTCTTCCTTAGTTTATGAAGACAAAGCAAGTGGGAGAATGTAGCAGCGGGATTGTAAAGATTCATATGTAAGCCAGTCTCTAACCCACAGTGAGCCACCTTTGCAGCCATATTCATCCAGGCATATACTGTACAAAGCCACATGGCTAAGAACAGAGCTATGTGTATTGACAAATAGCTGGCGTCCGCATCCGTCCGTCAGACATGGAGCTTACTGGCTTCCAGCATTATTTGCTTTCCATTGATTCCCATTAAAGGTATATGGAGCCATGTAAAATGCACATCAGGTAGGCTGATCGTTAAATGAAAAGATGGATTCATCGACAGCTTGACGGATGACATTTTGCCAAGCGATCCATATAGACCTTCAATAAAAACACAATTTGGAGCTTAAGACAAAGAAAAAAGAAGGTATTTAAGGTGGAGAAAGAGAGAAAGACAGAATAAAAGATGGATTGGAGGAACAACAGCAGTACACAAAACCCATTGTCATTGTGGTTGTGCATTAACACAACACTGACACAACAAACTTATTATTAATCTATTAAGCACCTTCCTAATTTCTTCTCCATCATTTTGACTGGTACTGTTGATATAATACCCTGAGAGCTAGTAAAGAACACCATAATGACAAAATGAGCATAGATATGTGTTGCTCTTTTTCCTGTATTGTCTTTCTTAAAGATCATTTTGTCATATATTTGACAAGATATATGATTTTGAATCTGGCTGAGAATCAGACTACTTTACAGTGCTAAAGCAAGTAGTCACATGCCCCAACTGTAAGCCTTGTACTATTACTTCAAATGAAGTTGTATGGTTTGAAATTAGTCTATTTTGTTTTTTCTTTTCCAGCAGATGCTGTCCCAGCCATGGAATACACACTTATTAACAAACAAATAGGTATAGATAACAAGTACAGAGCAGTAAAACCAGTAAAACAAAGGGATTTATGAGTGGCTGGCCCAGTAGCCAATCAAGATCGTAGGAGGCTGTCCCTATTTGTATTTCTCAAGCTATCAATAACTGCTTAATGCTTGGCAAGAAAGATATCAAGATTTAGTAGCCACACTGAGCTGAGCTGTTGGATGGAATGTCTTTTCTAATTTAATTTTTTGAGGGAATATAACAGTATTCTAAAGATGGATTCGGAGCTTTACACACCATGCTGGAACATAGCTTTTGTAATTAGAAGCTGCCACTGCCTTAATCATAGTTTAAGGCATGATCACAATCTTTCCCTAACCTTAATCATACCATAATTGCCAGATGCAACTATTGCAAAAAACAAGAATTTTTAAAACACTGAAATTGGATGTACACAAAACCCTCACTGAATGTCCATAGTTAATGTTCTTGACTGGCAATAGAGCTGGACAAGACACTGACATTTGCTACTGGCTTTCATAACTGTTCACAAGTACAACTATTTCTTGATCTTCTACTGCTATGGTTAAAGATTGGCGATGGTTTGGAGAGCTGGTCTTTCTCCCCTCGTCTCCTGTCAGGTTTTTACTGTCTGCTGTGATGTGTGGGGGAAACATCACGTTAAGGTTTGCCAAAAAATACACATTGTTAAAAGAATCCAACATTGGTCATATTAAGTACTTGAACAAGTGATTTATGCTGCCAGGAGCACATATCACAATTCTTCAGCACATTAATACCACAAAATACCATCAGATCGCTAAATCAAATCAACACTTTTTTCCGACATTGCAGTGAGCCTTGTGCACCCAAACATTGTCTAACAACTCTCCCACCCCTCACCCACCCACCAAGACTATTTCGGGACCCCAAGGTGCCCGGGGCGCACCCACTGCCATTCTCCGTCTTTACCCAATGACAAAAACACAACTAATTGGAGTACCACTGCATGTTTTCACTAAAGGCACAATTTAATTACATTTGAGCTGGGAATGAGTATTTTGGGAATGTCTGCATGTTCATTCAAACAAATCGAGCGAATGAAAAGCAATATTTGTTTTGCTTTGATTAGCAAACGGGCAGGGTAATTTGTTAAGGAGAAAGAGTGAGGGCAGAAAATATTTAACCCCCAGCTTTCCAGTGGTGGACTACTCTCGCTCTGTTTCCCACACACTCGCACTTAAACATGCACACACACACACTTCATCCCCTCCCTAGACGCTTGTGCCCCTTCCATCCTAAACATTAACGAACTTATGCTCCTGGCTCTGACCTCCCTTTTCTGTGTCTTTCCTTTTTTTTTTTTTTTATTCCTTCCTCTTTTTTTTTGTCTGCCTTTCTGTCTCCCTGATTCCCAGTCTCTGTCCTGTGGTCCTCCTGTTCATAAATCCTTTATTAATAACTCAGTGAATAATGTAAAGAGTATTGTTTTCTCCAAGGTTGTATTAATAAACATGAATGAATTTATTTGTCTTCACCAAAGCATGATTAATGCACATTAATGCCTGGATATTGCTCACTCTGCCCTGCATCACCAAGCACATATCACTCGCACCCCCCGCGCCCACGCCGTCTCTCCCACCAAAAAAGAAAAGGGAAAAAAAGCCCCCAAAAAACAGACCTATCAACATTAAATATTTATGGCATAATATTAATGGTTTTGTAAAGAAAATAACAAGTTATTAATCCTCTGATTAACAACTGATTAACCTTTTTTATAAAACACGTGATCCGTGCATCATCGACTCAGGATATGTCGACTGACTGCGCTGCAGAATAATTATTTTTGTGTCTTTTCTAATTGCAAAAATCGCATGGCTGAACTATATATGTGTGTGTGTGTGTGTGTGTGTGTGTGTATGTACTGTTCCCCCCCTTGCCTTGACACATGCATAGATACACGACTCGCACTTGTTCAAACAACATGAGATGTATGTAGCCCTAGATTACAATAAGGGATAAAGGAAAGGAAGAAAATAAAACACACAAACATAACTGGTACATTCTTTCACATTGAGGGAGAACAAGAGCAGTGCCTAAATTTAGCAGCAGATCTTCTTAAAACAATGGGGTTTAATTCACATATCCGTTTATTCTGCAGTCATTGGTATGGGGTGGGAAAGTGGAGTGAAAACATGGCTGAAGGACAAAACATTTTCTCTCCTTTTTTGCCTCTGCTCATCTCAAAGCTATTGTTTGTGTATTTTTAGTTCTTGTCAACTGAAAGACAATTATGTTGTGTTTTCTAACATAATGGCACTGACTTCAGATTGGAAAAGACTGAATTAGACACAATTTGAATGTGTAGATCAAATCCACCTAGTGTTTATTTATTTATTTATTTATTTTAGTTCGTAGTTGACGTTTCAGAAATGGTTCAGTGTTTGGACAGTCAAAATTGAAAGTACTTATTATATGCAGATTTTCAGAGTGCAGTATTATTGGTTATTGATGTTTAAGCACAACACAATAACAGTACAACAACAACAATCTGTAAGAATCCATAATATTTCATGCGATAAGAATATGTTCTATATGTAAAATCATAAAAGTAACATATAGCTGTCAAATGTAATGAAGCAAAAAGTATAACACTGAGTAGAAGTAGGAAGTCACATTAAGAACTCTCATTTTTCAGAAGTTGAATGAAAAGATTTCAGATTTTTATGCACAAAAACGGACTTATTTCTCTCAGATTTCAAGCACAGATTTGAAAAACAAAACAAAAAACCTTGTTAGTCACCTCAGTCATGCCCATCCTCTCATCTGAATGTGGTCAACAAGATGGTGGCTGCAGTTAGCTGCATGTATGGTGTATTTAATACAATGAAAAAAAATTGTTTGTGTTTCTGTAAAGTAAATGTATTGTAAAAATGATCGCTTGCAGTCTTCAGCCTTTACTGGAAATATGTTCAGCTGGCTGCATATACAACAACATTAATGAATCTTTTTTTTTTTGCTATGATGGTACATATCACGTTTTGAAAGAGCTGTCTGAACACAGGCAGTGTGAATAGATCTGAATGGCACGCTTTATGGATTGTCTGTCTGTGAAAGGAAGTATGAAGTGTCAACACAGCTACATTTCCTGCAACCTTTTCCTGTGACTTTACAAAACCGAGCTCCCCACATCATCACACCTCTCAACCTGAAGTCATATCTTTGTTAAAGCTTTTTCCCTCAGCCATTTTTTCTTTACTTTGTTTTCATGCTTTCCTTCACATCCTGTTTGCCAAAATTCTAAGCGAAACTGGGATTTTGTCTGATTTGTTTCTACCGCCCTTTCATATTACTCCCTCTTTTCTTTTTTTTCCCTCTCCCCTATTGTTCTGACCATCAACAGAAGGCTGTCATTCTTTCTAATTCTCCAAACCACTGGACTTTGCATAGATAACTTTCACCTTTTCTGTTTTTGTCATTTCTATTATCTCCACATTAAGTTTTCTCAGTTGAGAACATTTGCCGTAACTGTCTTTCCATCTCCTATTCTTTCTCGGTTTTCTTCCATCTTTTAATTCGTGTCATCCTGGAAATTCACAAAACATGGTTGAAAAATTTTCAGCAACTCCCAATTACAGGTCTTTTAATCCCAGTCAAATGATTTTACTTTTATCATAATGTTGCCCTGCATGCTGATCCTACAGAGGTCACACATTATTTCACTCTCCTGGAACTCCCCCTTAAGACCTGGATTCATTACATGTATTCTCCACAGGCCTTCCTCCTCTGGTCGCCGTCTTTTTTCTCCCTGCTTCTTACCATCTCTGTCTGTTCTTGCTGTCTTCAAAGTTCTTAATTTTCGCTCTTTTTTTATTGTTGAAGATATCATTTTTATGCGATCATCAAAATGAATTAGTCCGATCCCAAAATACGCAGGATGACATATGGTTTGGCCCAGTTTCTGTGCTGGGTTCAGTTTTTGGTCATTCTGTGTGTTTGTGTGTGCGTGCATGTGTGTTCATTCATTTACAAGTTGGATTTTCTGGGCTTCTTGGGAGTTGGAGGGTATTTAAAGTGCTGCTAACACAGAGGTGGACTTCACAGTAATTAAGAAAGCAGCGACGGTGGTTAATTCTACTTTTCCGATCACTTTTTTAATCTGCCGTTCCTCTGTTCTTGAAACACACACAGACACGCACACACATAGAGCAGCAGGTACATGAGCCTTAAGCCTCTTATGACTCCTTGTCTCCATGCAGTGCAGACACAACACTGTGTCAGGGAGAGGTTTAGGCATGGTGCGGGCCTTCCTTAATTACTGGGGGATTGCTAAGCAGATACGACTGTGCTTTCACTGCAGTAGGTGCTGGGTCAGTGGCGGCCTATGGGATTAGCTGTACACTCTGGCTTCAGTCAGGAAACAGTAAGAAACATGTTCCAAAAGAAGTTGAAGAGTTTCAGTCGAGTGTTAGAAAACTACTCAGTATTTATCGATTGCAACTCGTTTTCCATTTGTCAAATGTCATAAGTTTAGTTTGAGAAGCACTTTATCTTTCTCGGGCCCCAGAGAGCTCTTGTGCAGCCCTGTGCTCACATCCGGCACTTGTCTCTTGAAATTTGAAACGTCACAGTCAGAGGCTGTCCTAACCGCCTGATTATTGTTCTTTGGCCTCCTTCTAAAACCCAAATCCTACTATATTGCCAACACATTTTTAAAGACAAGAATGATGAAGCAAGTAGAAAACAACATGTCCTGTGTAATGGTGACATGTAGCCATTGTAAAAGTTTTGACAAAGAAATGTCACATTCAGCTTTTTCTCCTGTTAGATGGACCATGTTGAATCCTTTAGACAGCTCCCTCCTCTGCCATCATCAAAGACCAAATGATGCAATATCCTTTGGAAGAATGAAGAAGGGTATTAATCCCTTTAGCAGAGTTCAGACATTGTAAGAATCTATGACAAGAAGCACTGACACTGTATTTGAGGCTCAGAGCAAACCAGCCATATTGAGCCACATAGCCAGATTTTCATACTGCAAAGTTGTTACCTTAATTAAGTTTAAGCCAAACACTTAGCTTAAACTTAACTTATTGTGATTTAAACAACACAACACCAAACAAGTCTAACTCCCTTCTAGACATTTTGGTTGATTTACATCTCCTCTGTGAGGAAGAAGAGAAAACGAGGGTGAACACACACTTTTCTCATCTCTGGAGCGCAGTGGTCTGTCACTCTGCTGTGCACACATTAGATTTGTCACTGAACAAATACAGAGACATGTCAAGCGCAGTCAAAACACTCCAAACCATAGCAAGTTTCGGTGGGAGGAAGACATTTTCGCCTCCTTGTCACCAGTGAGAGTTTGGACGTACCATCACAGGAGTTTCGGTGACAGCCCAGTGAAGGCTGCTTTGTTTGCCTAAGTCGTCTCCATTCCTTTTAATGAGCCATTATGGTTATGTTTTGTCTCAGTCGTGTTCGTTGGCTGGCTGAGTTTCTGAGACGGCAAGACGGAGGATAAATGGGTAGGGGGGTGGTGGAGGGAGGCCCCCTGTCCTCAAACCTCTTCGCAGTGTTTCAGGAAAGAGGTGCTATTGGAGAGACACACTGTCAGTGAAGAGAGAGAAGAGTGAGAGGAGAAATTTAAAAATGCAATTTTATTAAAATCCTATTACTGACGGTAAAATTTTCAATAACAAGAGTGAAACAATTTCAGTCAAGCTTGGCTTCAAAGTAGAGTGTTCAGCTTGGACAATGCATCGGCAAAGATGTATGTTTTGGAAGTGGTTAGGTGTAGTAGGGCCTGTTCGAGGGTGAATGTCCTGATACAGTAACGTCATCACCAGTTCTCAAAAAATTTCTGTTGAACAGTTCTCTCAACTTCTCGCCTTAACTCTGATAACCTGTCATCATATGCCTTCTCGCTCTTAAATGTTTCCAAAATCAGAGCCTGAGTCTCTAAGCCAAACTCTCCTCTACTGCATCTTCCTCCATATCCTTTCTATCCTCCGTTTCTTTTGTCTCCTCTGTTTGCCTGGAGGTGAGACGAGCTTCCTCTCCACTGCACACACTAAGCTGTAACAGAGCAGGATGGAAAGTGATGGGATGTTCAAGTGGGGGAAGATGAGGGGAGTTGGGTGGCTAAGCAGACATTGTGACAACCCACCTGTCAGCAGGTACTCAGTATAATTGGTAAACGAAGGCCGCGGGATAGTAGCAGGGCCCCTTCTCCTTTCTCTGTCTTCTGCTCTGTTCTTTGTTTGACAAGTATTTGAAGTCGCCAGGCAGTCGTTGGAAGCTCATTCCTTCCTCGTTTGGTTCAGAGAAACATAGAGGTGAAAAGGAAAGAGGCGAAAGGAACACATGTTAAATATGAATCCCTACTGTAGTAAGTTCACTGTAGGTGATTATCTAAGGAGTGGACAGATACGCCTGTGCATTTCACTGTGAATGGATAAACGTGTGTTTTATCCGTGTTAGATCCTTCCTCTTCTCTCAATGCCAATTCCAGCCATCAGGCTCTGTTTGCCCTCTAATGAAACATATTCATCTTCATCTCACTCTCTCGCGGCTCTCAAACTCACTTTACAGCATAGTCAATTAAACCCTTAGGGGCCACTCTGTGCGCAAAAGGATATATAATGCTTTGACATTTCAGTGGTCCACATTAAGCCCACCCATAGAGCATTCTGCTTTGAGCTGGATGAGAAAGAGTCATAGCCAAGCCTAGAGGTAGAGGAAAGCCAGTCAGAGGGATTGGGTCTCTTATAAGCTAGTTAGCTCTTTGGATTCAGTTACTTATGCTGATGTAATAGGGCAATTGTAAGCTGATACTGAAGTCTCTCTGTGACCCCTACACTGGCTCTTCTCATATTAGGCTACCTAATATACACTTATGCGTATATACTGTAACGATAGACTAACTAATAAATAACTGAAATGGACTAAACTCAATAGAGGAGTGTATTAGTTTTGTGGATCTCCATTTAGGCTTCTGAAATTTTCAGAATGTCCTTCAAGGGATTTTGTCATATTGTGTCTTATCTAGTGTAAATCTTTGATTGTCTTCTTTGTTTGCTTGAGTTGGTCCCTCCTAGACATTCATATAGTCATTGGAAGAACTGGGGTCAGCAGTGTAACGATGCAAAGCAAGTCTCATAACAAGCCCACTGCTCCAGGGCTCTGTGTGTTTGTGTGAGTGTGTGTGCGAGAAGTGTGTCTCCTAGGCTTGTAGTTGATCCTGCATCTCAATGGCATGAAACAGCTTGACAGAGCCAACGTCTCCTCAAGGCTCCCCTGTCATAACCCCTTTGACTTAGGGCCTCTTTCTGGATGTATGTGTGTGTGTGTCTTGGAGCACACTATACACACTCTTGAAGGCAACTCTGTCCCCCGTTTAGGCAAAGCATTAACTGGAGTCATGGGTTTTGATCTCACTGTTTTAGTTGTGTAAATTTTTTTTGTGTTTTTTGAAAGTTTAACGTTAAAGTATTTTTTGTAATTGGTTAATTTAGATTTAGATTTAGATTTACACTGTGCACAGTTGGGATTGACCAACATGGTTTGCAAAAGGCTGAAATTGATACTGATTCTTATTAGTAATCAAGGAGACTGATAACCAATATATGGAACCAATATACATTTGCAGTGACCATCTTAGTTTCAAAATTTAGAATAACCATGATTTTTCTTTAATCCAACAAAGTGCTATAAGTGCCCAGATGCTATGAGCAGATCGCAACACGGGGTATTGTAGGAAAATAAAATATTTTGTCAGCTATTATTTTACTGGTATGTTTGCTATCAACATTTCATAACTTGGACACGTATATAAACTATTCCTCATGATGTTGACAACATATGATGCAGATGGCATTGATTTCGTTATTTACTCACCCTCATGCCAATCATCTTCATCAGAGTTCTCACTGCTGTGCGTGTGATGCAAGTTTTAGGGTAGCAGGTAAACACAGAGGAATGTCCACTTCGCTAGTTCTCGTTGATCTCGTCATGTGGTGCATTTATGTATACTGAAATGTGCATGTGCATGCACTGACCCAAGTTTTCAGTGAATATAGCTTTAGGGTTTGGCAGAATCATTATTAATAATCATTCTGTGGTTGTATGTTATGTTCTAAGTCTTTGTGAGCTACACTACAGAGGCCTAAGAATGTGATCATGTGGCACCACCAGACTTTTATTAATCATAATGACCGATTAAACAAAAACAAAGCAATTTTGATCCGGTCATGCAAACTCTCTCAGATGTGCTTAGAAGGGCTTAGGAATTCTGTTCAATGATTCATAGATAAAAGTCAAGAGGTGTTTTTACTTTTAGAAAAGTTTAAAGCCACAGTTCTTAACTTCCCTGCCTTCCTTCAATTGTGTCCAGCTGTCACGTTCGGCGGATCGAGCTTTTAATTCACCGCAAGACGTCTCGGTTTTCCTATTGAAATAGGGATAATGCAGATGAAATTTTGTCGAGGATACTAATGTTGGCTGTTTTATGGTGGATTGTACGTGATTCCTATTTGTTAATTGTGTTTGTTTCTATCAATAGATCTGTGTGTGTGTGTGTGTGTGTGTGTGCGCGTGCGAGCATGTAAGATGAGTAAACTCTATTTGGTATGCCCAGCCACTGATATGTGGAACAACAATGCTAGGATTCTATTGTCTTGTTGTGCTCTATAGGGGTTAGCTGGCACCGCATATGAACAGATGTGTTTCACATCATTGTTGTTATTTACCAGTGATAGGCTAGAGCTCAAGAAAATGTCCCCCTGTTCTGATTTATTCATTCGGACAGTGGATTTATGCAGAGATGCTGAAAACCTGGATCTTTTCTGCACGGATAGACAGGCAGATTTATTATTCATGAAGCTAATGCATTGTTTCTGTTGCTTTATATCTCTTTTTTTTGTTCTCTCATCCTGCTTTTTTTCACCCCCCCCTCCATCACCACCCCCACCCCGCTCGATGGTGCTCCGAATTCTCTCAGGCAAAGGTTGGCAGTTAAATGTCTGTGTTGAAATGAGAAGTTTGAAAGACGAATCACTATCTCCGTATATATATGTGCGTGTGTGTGTGTGTAAACTGATTTAAATCGCTCTTTGAGCCCTACAGAATGGCGCTTTAAATGTTAAATGGGGGTTGAAGCCTGCCTGAACTAATTTGTAGGGCTTTGCACTGTGTTGACATTTAAATGTGATAAGAATAGCAAACTGTACCGCCGACCTATTTTGAAGATGCTTTCGGAATACATTCACATCATCTGCGGCCTATAATTAATAAAAAAAGACAGGCCTCCCTCGCTCCAGATTTGATTATAATACAACCTTATAAACACACCAGGGATAGATGAGAGGAGACGAAGAAGAAGAACTAGGGGAGGGGAGAAAAGAGAAGAATTACAGGAATAAAAACAAGAGAAATGATGGGGGCAGGAATTAAGAGGGAGGTGGATTGCGAACACCTGGTCTTTGAGGCAGATTGCGTTGGCTGGCTGCTGTGCTATCACATTACTCTGATCCTGCCTCTCTTGTTTGTCAGAGAATTGAGGAGAGAGAGAGAGCGAGAGAGAGAGAGAGAGACAGAGAGAGCGGGTGGCGGTGTTGGGGGGGGCGGGGTCGGGGTCTGCAAAATCAGCATGCAAATAACACCACATTGTTAACTTAATCAGATACAGGGGGAGAAAATATGGAGAGGGATAGGAGGAAGGTGGGGTGAGGGGAGAGTGAGGATTGCCAAGGAGGTGAGGCAGAAAGGGAGAGGGGTTTTGCAGTGATGGGAGAAGGCAGAGGGCGTGCAGATTATAACCACCCGCGCCCCAACTCCACCTCCCACCACTGTCCACATCCAACACCCTGGGGCTACTCTGGAACCCATGGAGAAGACGTTAGTGTGTGTGTGTGTGTTTGTGTGTGTATGTGTGTGTTTTCGCAGAGGGGGAATTTGACAGAAACTGATGCAGCCTCTTCAGTGCTCCATCAAGTGCCAGGCACTAGCAGTTAGCATCCGGCTAGTAAACTAGCTTGTCTTGGCCAGAGCGGCGGTCACAGACATTTTCATAATGCTACTGTAAATGTCAAGATATTTCTGTCATAAACAATGAAAGTTGCAAGGTCCAAGCGACCCTCAGCAACCACTTAGACACTAATGACAGTAGTTGTGCCTCTTATGAATACAGATCACTCCTCCCTAAAGGCCACAGCTGACCTGTTTTGGATTTTAGTAATGTGGTGTTTTAGGTTAGCACCCAATCAGAAATAAATATATACAGGACATGTCTCCTACCAGAATGGCAGTATTTTTTCTTTACATATTTTGATATGCATAACTCAAAGTACAGCATATCATTACATCATAACAGAATTCACATCTACAGGAGCCTGTATGTATGCATATGTTTGTGTGTTGAACAGTGTAAAGAGACAGTTACTGGGCAGTCTCTTTTGTGTATGTTTGATAGCAGTAGGTTTGTGTGTGTGTGCGTGCGTGCATGTGTGTGTGTGTGTCTCGAGGGAGAAGTTCATACAGTGTACTACAGAGAGGTCATTTTTCATTATAAATATCCACTGCCTTAATGAACTTAGCCTCCCGCCACAGCATACACTTACAAAAATGTGTGTGTGCGTGTCTTTTTAATGAGTGTGTGTACTGTAGCCTTTGTAGTGGAAGATAAGTCGGTGACGATGCTGAAGGTCAGGCAGGGCAGAGAAGAATGAGAGAAATGCAGTGTTGGCCTGGACAGACAGCACAGAGTTGAAGCTCTGGTGAAGACAGACGCAAGGAATCCTGGGACATGGCCAGCGCATACTTTCAAATGCTGATACACACACACACACACACACACACAATTGTACATTCTGCTATACTTTCTACTATACCTTTGAGCACCTTTATGTAGCAAAAATGTAAATGTACATCTAAGTCCAATCTCAATATAAATCAGTTCGTGTACAGTGTTTTAACATTTATTCATGACTTTTAAGTTACAATACAACAGATGTCTTTTACCTTCAGCTAGTTTATTTGTGACATTTATCTAACTATCTGAACTGTTTATTAATTACTTATGCTGTCAGTTTCAGAAAAAAACAGGCCTTGAATGGTCTTAAAGATTATGACAGCACAAATGGATGTGGATGTAGAAGCAGAAAGAGGAGGGTGGGTGGATGTGTCAAACAAACACAGGACTATTACCTATGCTTTTAACATACTTGACCTGCATCATGTATGTAAGTTAACTTCTAACTAACGTACTTATTTTAACAGAAACCACATGACGACTAAGGTCCCGTACGCCTGTCGTGGGTACCCTCTCTCCAGCTGTCATTCCTTGGCAATTGACCTGTTCAGTCATTTGGGTGTGAGTTGCTGTTTAGAATACACCTGTTAGTTTGTTTATTTGCACTTTTTCAATTTTTTTTGAACTACTCTAAAATTACTACTCTAAAATTACCTAACTGCTCTAAAATTATCCCCTGGCAACTGCAGAAGTTATTCCTGTGTTGCAAGGCCCGAAGGCCCACTGCTTTAGAATCACTGCTTTCAAGGACTTAGTGGACAAAATGTTCATACACACACAGACTTGAATTTAGTACTTTTCTGCCCTCTTTATTCTTGTATGAATTGCCATGAATTACAATCTCATATATTTTTGCTATTGTAAAAGTTGGTATGAGTACTGACAATACTCCGATTGTACTTGAGTGTGTGTGTGTGTGTGTGTGTGTATGTTCATGTTCAACAGTGTGTTTTGTAGTCCGGTTCACAGAGAAGCCTGCAGGGAAAAAAAAAAAAAGAAAAGAAAAAGAAACGCTCCTCAGAGGTTTCACCCAACTTCTCCTTCCTGCTTTAATCACGACTGCTTTTCACTGAGGCGTTGGCATCGATGCCAAAGCTGCCTCACTGGCATGTCTCTTCCTCTCCCATTCTTTTTCTCCTTATCCATCTTTCATTTCTTTTATTTCCTCCTGTAAACCTTTTCATCCTCCTCCACTCCTCCCAAACCCCATCTCTGATCTTAAGAGCAGTCGCCGCAGTGTTTTTCTGATAAAGCCTGATAGATAAACATGCTCTCTTATGTCCCTGAGGCCCTCCGCCCTCTCTCCTGAGAGCACACCCCTCCAAAGCACTTCCTCTGCTACAATTAGTCTGTAATAAATACACCCTGGCCTTAAAGTAGATAATGTGCTCTCTCTCTCTCTCACTCTTTTCGTTTTGTATTAAGTGCCACATTAGCTCAATGTACACATCTGACTTTGAGGCTAAAGGAGAGAAAGAAGGCAGTGTGGTGATTTTTTTTTCTTTTTCTTCTTCCTCAGTCACGGCAAAAGTGCGTGAGAACAATAGCAGTTAAATCGCCACTAAGAGATATTGTAACATATGCAGAGAATTGCAAGCATTTCCACTCAAGTCTGAGCTGATGGCTTTGATAAGATTAGTTTGCTTTCTTAAACAGGAAGTGTGCTGCTTAAAGAAAAAAAAAAAGACACAGCATGGTTGCATAATAAGTTTAACTACTTCTCAGAGAGCTGAAGTTCCCTTCAAACTCTTCAGATTAACCAAAAAAAAAAAAAGAAAGAAAGAAGAGAGACACGCAGAAAGTGGGAGAGGAGAGAGACAGAAAAGGGGGAGTTTATCAAAGTGATGGAATAAAGAGAGATTTAACACGGTCATATTAAAAAGACATGCGGCAGTTTCAATATTTAAAAATCCCATTTGCCTCGACAGAAGAGCTTTTTCATTCAAGAGCATATGGCAGCAGTACCTGTATCCAGCCTCTCTCTTATCTCCCTCAAAGACAAAGAGGAAGAAGGAGTAAAAGGGTGGAGGGGGGTGGTGGTGACAAGGGGGAGCCGAAGAAAAAGAGATACTTTCAAACAGACATCCAGACATTGAAGAATCATTCAATTATCGGCAGCATGATGTAAAATAATTACCTGACTCGCTTCCTGTAATGAGTGCTGCTAATTAGCCATAGACTTTTGTTTTAGTTGAAAAAAGAAAGAGAAAATCCCAAACTCCCAACAGCAGAGAAGCTGTGAAAAGATATGTTGTATGTTGAGGTAGGACCCCATCCTTTCTCTAAACACACACGAATAACAGCCACACACACACACACGCGCACGCACAGACACACACACACACACACACACCGTGACTCTTTACTATAGGCTCACTTGGCTTGAAGGCACAATTTACCTCCCAATGTACATGCACACACAGCTTGCAGTAAATAGTCGAGTCAAAAAAAAGATCCTTCTTCTCTTAATTAGCTGTGTAACAATTAAAGTCTCCTCTTAGTAAATTGAACCTTTGTCTCCCTTGCCTCCCTAGTTTGATTTCAGCACCTGTCACAACAACCCCTCCCTTTACCACCACCTCCACCGCTGCCACACACCCTCCACCATTACCTCCACCACCACCCCCCCTCGACTATAGTCATTATGCAAAACTCTACCAGAATGCGCCCAGCATGAGCGGAAGAAAACAGCAATTATTTCTGATATTCTGTTATTTAGGCCGTATTGACATTCAACTACTTTCTCTTTCTCTCTGTTTGTTTCCTTCTCGCTGCCACCACCTGAGAAAGAAAGACTGAACTTGACTTTGTTTTAGTCTCGATCTTGAATGTCATCGCTGCAGTCACTCTGCCAGAAGTATTAAGGCAGCGCTGGCCCATAATTTGACCTAGAGATTTCTGTGTGTGTATGTGTGTATGTATCTTGTTTGCAGCATTGACATGCAGCTCAGAATGTAACCAGTGATGTAAGCTATGAAAGACTGTGGTCACTACACTGTGGTCATTGTCTCTCTGGCCTCTTTCTTCCCGCAGTCTAACCATGCATGAGCGCTTTACACAGCCATGTTTGTTGTCCAACGCACACACACACACACACAGTATTGTGTCCTGCTTTTCTGACTGATTTGATAGGAAGAAGAGTTTAGTCACCAGACAGCGAGCAGACCAAACCACCCTGGTACATTACAAAACATCACAGGCACATTTTCAAAATGAGGAAGAAGCTGATCTTAAAGGCCACATCCATTGTTCCGTTTGGATTTGGAAGGTGCAGATTGAGAGTTGAAATAAAACCACAGATCAGAGTTTGTGTACAACAAGTATATAAGCATGATGAAGATTTCTAGAGGGAAGCACTGACGGTTGAAATCTGGGCCAGTACAGATTACACATAAACTGTCAGAAGGAAACAATGGATTATTCATCGTGTGGCAGTTCATAGTTTCCTGTTTGTTGCTCAAGTTAGGACAAGTGAAGAACCATCCTGATGGTTTTTGCGTGCATTACATTTAATAGGCCATAAAAATTACTGCAGTGAATTTGATTTCTGCATGTCTATCAAATACCACTTTTCTTATTTTACTACATTTTTACTGCACTGTGGAGATCATTGTGACTTGAAACTCTAAACTATATCATGTCTGTGCTCCGTTTCTGTCAACAAAACGTTATCGTCAAAGCAAATGTTTGCAAGGGAATTTGTAATATGTAGGGAAATTAATACATTCAATGGCTGCATGGTATGATGAATACGTCGCAAATCTTAACTAAGAAAAAAAATTGCCAAGAACTACTTGTTAAAATATACACATGTTAATGTGTCTGCTGTGAAAATAATCACTGTATCAGCAAACTGATAAATATCTATTTAATACCTATTGTCATTACCAGTTCAGTGGCACATAACAGTAACAACTGAATAAGCTACAGTAGTTGCAGTATTAAAGCAGGACTGATGCAGTGTATAAGATGAGGCACGCTCACTATCATTATCATGTCAATTACTATAATTTTTATTTATTTATTTATTTGCCTTTCGCTCCTGTCACTGTGCTTCACTAAACACAGACTGCTTAACAAATGTTTGGCGCTATTAATCCAACGCTCATTGCCGTGCTTTATTCGCTGCTGCAGGGGTCTGTCCATGCTGCTGTGACCGCTATTGTAACACACTCAGGAGGGGAGAGGCACTCACAGATGTACATGCACACACACACACACACATACACACACAGAGACAGAGACATCTGCAGGTCACCATCATCATAGTGGGAATAATACCAGGGATGGTTATCATAAAGGGAAGCTTTGAGCTCCCGGCCGTCTTGGGAAGATGATTTGGCTGGCCCGGAACAATGAACTGTGGGAATCCGCTTGTCCTGCATTGATCTTCCTCCCATGGCATCCCCTGCAAGGCTGTCAGAGCGACGGACAGATAAAAAGACCCACAACATTTTTCTTTCTCTCTCTCTCGCTCCCTCCCGGTGTCTTTCTTTTCTCTCTGTCAGGAGGGCTCCCACTGATCAGCGGGGATGAGCTGAAAGTTGAACTACCTGTTGACAGGACCTCTTAAACAGCCCTCAATGACATATTGTGCGAGGGAAAGAGGGAGAGGCAGAGGCTCCTGTTCATTCATATTTCTCGCTGATCTATTGAGTCCATGCACTCTTCAAATCCTTGTTCCCTTGCTGCCATTTTCTCTGCATTAAAGCAGAGTTTTATGTTGATCCAATGTTATTTCTTGTTACATTTTTATTTATTCATTTCTGTTTTTCGATTGTTGTGCTTTTAGAAGGTGTCCACTACATATTGGTCCATGAGAGTGCGGTTGGTGTGATTTGGTCAGAGAGTCAGAGCTTTTTCTCTTTCAAGCAGCTGGAAACACCTCCACAATGATCAAGGGGTGGGACCTAAAACAAAGATGTATGTGATTGCTCATATTTGCAAGAAAAAAAAAACATCCATCATCATTGAAAACTAGATTAGATCTGATCTTGGACATATCTGCAAGTCTACTTTTTTCCCATTTAAGATCAAACAGCCCACCTCTGAAGCTTCCCATCTTTTTGATAGAGTGGTTATGAGTTTTGATCAAGAGGCTCTAGGCATAGGATGGAGTTAGGATTGAATCTGGCAGGGCTTGTGACTGCCTTCCATGTGCAGTTCAGAGTGTTTTCGCCTCATTACGAAAAGTAATAATGCAGTGAAGTCAAAGAGCGAGAGAGAGAGGAAGGAAAATAAGGCAGATTTTTTATTGGATTAATTAGATGCCTTGCGAAGACCACCTGCAACAGAAACAAAACACAAGCCAAGAAGAAACTCATATCTGGTCTGTTCTACCTACCAGAGCACTAACTCTAACTAAACCAACTTTGCCCAGAGGTAATTGATGTTTGAAATGACAACGAAGCTCAGTTTGTACTTTGAAAACATACTTAGAGCTTCTGAATGGATCTGGGTGTCCCTGCTCCTTGTGTGATCACAAAATATTTAGCATTCAACACTTAGTACATGTAACATATGGTAAATACCCACATTGTCCCCTAACGTCAAATTACTGTAGCTTCAATCCCCCACCCTCAGTCTCATTAATGATTTGGTGCAAATATGATGGAATTCAGCATTGTGAATAATGATTGATTTGTTTAATGCAATGAATTTGTTCATTAGGACTTAATGAGGTATTGCTTTGTGATTAGTCGATGGGTTTTGTGTCGATACACGTCAAAATAACAAAGTAAAGTTCATCTAATGGCTTTTCGATCTTTTAGTTACTCCCCATCTTGTCTTAAATGTTGGAGAAAAGTTTTATGACAAAAACTCAGACCTCACTGTAAATTCAAGGAGTTTGCTTGAAATTGTTTATGTTAATGCAAATTTATAATAGGTAGCCATTCCTAATAATGACACTGCCTTTCATTTACTTCAATAAATATGATTGCAATTAGAGAGAAACATATAAATCCCTTTTGCATTTGTGATGCATAGCACTATTGATAAGACAGAAATGAGCTGAGCATATTCAAATACTGACTGAAATACACTTCCATTGTGTTACAGATACCACTTATAATTAAGCTGAGGCTTGAAGAGAAAAAGAGCAGGGAAGAAAAATGCATTTAGAGAAACCGAGTGAATTCTGTATGTGTGTGTGTATGCATGAATGTGCGAAGGACTTGGCGTGTTTACGGGTACACGTGGTGCTTTGCTGAATATTAAACCACAAACTATAAAGACAACAAGTGAACCATCGTGAGAAAATGCTAAAGGAAGTCTTTGTGGTTTTAGAGGTATCAGAGGAGCCAATAGTTTTAATGAGGCAGCATTGCTGCCAGGAAATGATAAGGTTATACAGGTTAGAATAACGGCAGATACATACTGTACCAGTAAAGCTACAGCGTAGATGTGTTGTGCGTGTTGAAGTTCACACAGACTATACGGCCATGGCAGAGATAGCGAGACATAATAGGAACAAAGTTGCACCAAGTCTCTCCTTAAAACCGGTAAGAACAACAAACCTGAGCCTTGATCTTCTAAAAGCATAGTAATGTTCCATTAATGTTGCATAGAGCTGTTTTCCTCTGTACGTCTGATGGATATTTTGCATGAGACTCATAACAGTAACAGTTAGGACTGTGTCAAAATACAAAGAGGTGTTGATGTGATTTCTGTGGGCTGCCATTTGATAGTACTGGGTGAGTTGCACTCCGTATCTTTCAGAGGGCATGCGCATATTGAACTGTGGTCTGTAGTTAAAGGGTTGCGTTTGAGTGCTTGTCTTTGCCTATGCGTGTATGTGTTCCTACTTGTACACCACCATCAAATTCCCTTGCATGTGTGTGTTGATATGAGCAGAGGGGGAATGTCACATAAGAAATGTCCTTTTTAATCAGGGGAAAAAATATAAAATGACTCGGGAGCAAGGCAAGCATATTAATGTGTCTCATTTGCATACGCTCGTCAGCCAGGATACGTTTATAAAAAACACAAACTGGATTCGTCAGTTCATTTCACATTATTCCATTGTCTATCTGCCTTTGTTATATGTTAAAGATAAAGGCAGAAATCAAATTGAAGAAAAGGGCAAGCTGCTATCTCCCCAAATGAGCAACAGCTCATCAGCCTAGTTTAAATCACAGATTTCTATTCCAAAAGGCAGCCGCCTCTGTAAAAAGGGCCCATTCAAATAAGGTCTCCTCCGATATAAGCACGCCTGGTGATGGAAGCTGGGGTGTCACATAAATACAATTTAAAACCTAAGCCGTTTAAAGCAGTCCAGCAAAGTTTTATCTTTCCCGGCATTTCTCTCCCAATATTATTCACACAATAAATGTACACGTATACAGTGCGTGTATATATATATTTCATTCAAGTGTAAACTTTTATTGTTAGGCTTCAAAGATGCTTTATTGCTTAACTGAGTGCAGCATTGTTCAAGTCACATGACAACATGATCATAAGATCTGTCGGAAATCTATGTAGGCTTTGACTGCAGCATATCAAGCTATTAATACACATAAGCCTACAGAACATAGCATGCTCATTATATTTTAGATTAATTCAGTAGAATTGCTTAAGTTACTTGTGGAGAGAAATAAAGAGAATTCAAAAGCAGCCCACAAGTGTCACATTCCTTTAAACACAAGTGGAAACTGGTCACAGTGTCTAATTCATGTCCACAAGATAAGAATCCACCATCGACAGTGTGTTGGAGTGGCCAGTGGCTAAAAGAACAGGCAACCCTTATGTCTACTAACCTCCTACTGAAGGGAGAAAGTCAGGGCAAAGGAGTGAGACAATTCAAATGAAGGAGAAAACAAATGAACCAAGCACAGTCTAGAGTCCTCCACACTTTAGAAAGATATTTGAGGTGGGGAGAGAGAACAACAGAGAAAGACAAAGTCTGGCAGAGCCTTAGCTGCCCTTCATGTCTATAAAATGTATACTGAACATGTGTGCACATATTTAATATGGGTGTGCCCTACTGCTGTCACACTGAGTCCATAATCTGTCTAAAGAGATCCCACTTTCTCTTAAAAGGGAACCCACCTAATGCCAGTGCTTTATAAAGCCTCTCCATGAAAGAATTTTTTGATGATTAAAATCATGTGTTATAACACAGTGGCTGCCACTGTAACCAGGCAGCATACTAATCAGCTTAATGAGATATTATACAATATTTTGTTGACCAAAGCAGAACTGTGGTTATTGTTTCTGACGCTTTGACCCCTGCCAGCAGCCAGAGGAAGTGTAGATAGATGTTTATACCTCTCCATCTGGAGAGCAGATGGATCTGCGTTAAAACCAGTGTTTTTTGTTATCTATTCACTGATGTTACACATATGAATACTTTCACTGACTGTGCAAAGTGCTCAGAAAAGCATGATATTTCATTAATTTTAAAACAACCCAAGATTACAAAGTTATACTTTATATGTTACACTTTATGTAGATCAAATGTAACAAAGTAACTGCCACCTGCTTGTTCATCTCAGACTTGGGGCTGTGCTTTTCTCTTATCTATTATTTTATAAACCAACGTGTCTTTGACTGCATTGGGAACCCTTTCAATATGGCCAACTGTTGTTTTCTCCTTCCAAGAAAATGTAAAAGAGTTAGAGAGAAGAAGAGAGACCGAGAGAGAATTGGGGGAACAGAAAAAAAGCAGAGGGAGAGCAAAGTGATTTACATCAAATGTAGTGCAGCTCTTTAATAGAATTTTGCGCCAAGACAAGTGTCGTGGCAACAAGATAAGAGTGTTGTGTTTACTGGAATAACCCCTTGGTTTTAAGTGCTATTGTTAATATCATAATTGTAGTATTGCGGTAGCTTCCCGACAATGCCGTTGCTCCGTTTCATTAAGGCGTGTAATTGGTGGAATTCTGATAGGATGGGCACAAGTAGCTTAATTATACACTGCTCACTGTGTTTACAGAGTAATTATTCCATCCAAAATGGTGTTACATTTTGAAAAAGTTCTAAGGAGTCACAGCGTTTCTCCAGACCCTTGGTGCTGCCAATTCATGCAGTCCTCTGTACATCAGAGACAATACATTTTATATCCCTGTACTGTTTGACACAGCACAGGTGTTGTTTCCCTAAATGAAGTAACACATTGGATTTGAATATGTGGTTTGATAAGGTTTTCTAATCTGGAAAGTAAATAGGAAGAGCACATCATCTATATAGTATGTTTAAAATGCGT
This sequence comes from Scatophagus argus, assembly GCF_020382885.2. Classification (NCBI taxonomy): domain Eukaryota; kingdom Metazoa; phylum Chordata; class Actinopteri; family Scatophagidae; genus Scatophagus; species Scatophagus argus. The sequence continues at coordinate 3,438,865 of NC_058493.1, forward strand.
GTTTTTTTCAAAGCTCCAAATATTTGAAATATCATCATTTTTACTAATTAAAATGTATTCTTTTTGTCTGTTTTTACAGAATGGAGGACTCTAGTTTGTGTCTTGGTGTGTCGTCAGCGGTGTCTGACGCTGATGCCCATCTAAGCAGTGCAGTGCTAAATGGCCGCTACCCTATCAGTCAAAAGCTTCATCAGCTTACTGCCCAGCTAGGACACGCCTTTCCTGACCTACACCGCCCACAACAGATCCCAGAAGAGAAAGCAGCCACGCCTTTGGATGAGAAGACCCACCACGCAGCCCTAGCCAGTCAGCCTATCAGCAGTCAGATGGCCCTGTTAGCCAATCAGCTTAACCGTGACATTGATGCAGGGGCGCTAAGTGGGCTGAATGGGCGTGTTGACCTGCAGCAGTTTCTCAATGGCCAGAACTTGGGCATCATGTCCCAGATGAATGATATCGAAGATGACGCCCGCAAGAACAGAAAGTATCCCTGTCCGTTGTGTGGCAAGCGCTTCCGTTTTAACAGCATCCTGTCACTGCACATGCGCACACACACAGGAGAGAAGCCCTTCAAGTGCCCCTACTGTGACCACCGAGCGGCTCAGAAAGGCAACTTGAAGATCCACCTTCGCACCCACAAGTTGGGGAATCTTGGTAAGGGTCGGGGCCGTGTCAGAGAGGAGAATAGGCTGCTGCATGAGTTGGAGGAAAGGGCCATCTTGAGGGACAAGCAGATGAGAGGAAGCAGTACTCTCCAGGCAGCTCAAACACCACATCTGGGCCTCAATAGCAGCTCTAACACCCATCATCAGCAACTAGGGTCAGCCTGTGGTCTCCTACCCCCCTCTGGCCTTGCCACTCCAGACACGGTTTCTCAGCCTTCTTCTTCTCCCAAGCCGGCTGGCACCCAGGATGAACAGTCACTGAACCCAACTACGGGCTTCCGCTGCACCTTCTGCAAAGGGAAGTTCAAGAAGCGTGAGGAACTGGACCGGCACATCCGCATACTTCACAAGCCCTACAAATGTACTCTGTGTGAGTTTGCTGCCTCCCACGAAGAAGAGTTGATAAGTCATGTGGAGAAAGCTCACATCACAGCAGAGACCACACCGGGCCAAGGTTCTGGTAGTGGTGGCGGCATGCAGATGGCCACTGAATTCCGCTGCGATGTGTGTGGCCAGGTGTTCAGCCAAGCTTGGTTCCTCAAGGGTCACATGCGCAAGCACAAGGACTCCTTTGAACACTGCTGCCAAATCTGTGGCCGTCGTTTCAAGGAACCCTGGTTCCTCAAGAACCATATGAAGGTGCATCTCAACAAGCTGGCCATCAAGAGCAAGCCACCACAGCCCAGTGAGCAGGATATGGCTGCCGTTAATAGCATGAGTAATCTAGCCCAGGAAGCTCATGCAAACCTTTATTCCCGCTACATCTCCTGTCTTCAGGGAGGCTTCCTTTCACCAGATAAACAGGGCCTGAGCGAGCAGCACCAAATGTTGGCTAAAGCAGGGATAGCCATGAAGGAAAAAGAGATGTTAGGGAAGCTGCTGGGACCAATGGCAGGAGGTCTGGGCCCTGGGCTGGGCGAAAATGAGAAGCGCTCACTCCTGGGTTGTCTCAACCTTGTGCCACCACTTAAGTCAAGCTGCATGGAGCGCCTCCAGGCAGCTGCAAAAGTGGCTGAGATGGACTCTCTCAATAGCTACCAAGCCTGGCAGATAATGGCTCGTGGTATGGCTATGGACAGGGCATTCATGCCGAAGGAGCAGCAGCAACACCAGCACCATATACCCCCAGGGCAGGAAGATGAGATTGGTGGTGCTGGGGCCTTGGCTTCCTTCTCAAAGGATAAACAAGACTACTCCTTGATTACTTCCAATGATAGCTCCAAGCAGAAGCAACTTTCAGAGGCCTTGCAGGGATCCAAGGCAGCTAGCGGAGCCATGATGTCCATGAAGGAGGATGGAAGAGGATTTGATAGTCACCGTGATTTAGTGTCTCACCACGGTAATGCTGAGGCTCCTGGAGCCCTGGCTGGTTTAGGAAGTCCAAACATGGACTACAGCCTCTCCAGCCTCTCTGGCATAAAGGAGAAGCCTTCAGAATGCCCTGATTGTGGACGGGTCTTCAGAACCTACCATCAGATGGTTGTCCACTCCCGAATCCATGGCAAAGATAGGAGAGGCATTGAGGAAGCATTCCAGCAACAAGGTTTGGACGAACGCCGTGGATCAGCCAGTGACCCTGAGTCCCAGTCCATCAGTCGCTCCACCACTCCTGGTTCATCCAACGTGACAGAAGAGAGCGGAGCTGGAGGAGGACACTCCCAGACTGGAAGTGTCCAAGATGACAGCCCACATCCCTCCTCACCATCTTCAGGTAAGAAAACATATCTGAGAATAAATGACAACCACTTGAATTTTTTGATCAGTCTGTGGGTAAAAGGATCAAAATTTTCCTTCTTTAATTCAGTGCTGCTCTCTACTTGTCTGCAATTTTACCTGCATAGTTTCCTCTAAGAGGCAATTTAATATATAGATTTGTGTCAAATCCATTTCTTTAAAAAGAGAAAAAATGAACCCAAATACCTACTGAAGAATTGGAGCCACACATTCCCCTTTTAACTGGAATATTCTTTGTTCAAATACTCACACACCTTCACATAGTGGTTTGCTTTTATAGGATACTTTACACACACACACACACGTACATATATATATGTATATACATATATATTTTTAGGTATTTGCAGGTGTATGCTATCACACTCACAAGTTCTTATGCTGGATAAAGTAACAACTGTCCCCTGACACTGCTGTGTTGTTTCTATCATTCTCATTAAGCCAAACAGAAGACTCCAGAGAACACAGTTCAGGAAGAGACCTTCATTGCTGCATTCATGTTTGCAGGTTAGCAATCTAGATCCCTGTGGAACATGAGTAAAGACAGGGAGCGTACGGACAAAGTCGTTTTAACCACAGTGATTAATAAAATGTCTTTAATAAACATGTTAAAGACAACCATACCCCTCCCTTCTCTCTCCCCAGCAAACACAGGCCGGCCGGGGCTAGATAAGTGTATGTTTAGTGGGATTAAGGGAGGCTCGTTGCTAATGATTACACAAGTTTTTAAAGGTAACTTTCGCTTGCTCCTCAGGGCACTATGCTGGCGTTAAGAAGCGCTTGCCGTAATTAGGTCACGACTATGCGATAATCAGTTGGTTTAAGCTAAACAAGACGCTAATTAAAGATATACATATAAAGCAGGTCAAAAAATGGTGAACTTCATTTGCAAAAGCGAGGATGTGCTTTTAAGTCTTTTGAGAAAATATATAAATAAATAGAAATATAAATCAAAGTGGCTTAGCTTAAGGCTGTAAGCAACTTAATTCCACCAGTGGAGACGAAATTGTTTATTTATTCACAGAGGCATGAAGTCCTTATCATGCCCGTGTAGTGTGATGGGTTTGAACATGGGACAGGCTATGTTTATTTTAATCTAAGAAATAATAACAGACAACCCCCCACCCCAATTAGGAATTAATGAAAATGAGAGTGAGATAAAAACCTATTTTCTTTATAGAGACTATTAAACATAACACTTTCTCAACAGGGTGGGGGTGTAGCCGATGTAATTATCTTCTGAATTTTAATGCTGGAAGTTTCTCTCTCCATCTTTGTCTCTCTCCCTCTGTGTGTGTGTGTGTCACTGCATCTCTCACTCTCTCTGTCTCTCTCTTTCTCTCTGTCTGTCTGTCTCTTTTGACTCAAGCACTTTGAATCTGATGGGTTCAGCTTGTGGCGTTTCAACAATTTCAGAAGTACTGTATTAACATCCAGTGTTTGGTATACAAAAAGAAAAGCAAATTAAAATAATAATTGTCAAATAAAACCAATAGTATTTACCACCAAATGCTAACAAAGCACAAAGAAATGCATTAGATTTAGTTGAGTGGGTAAATCTCACCCCCCAGGCATCATCTGTGGAGAAGGAGGGTATGATTAAAGACAAAAATATAAATACAAAAATAAATTAAGTAGAGTATCAGCAACTTTCCACAAGAGAAAAAGCCTGCTGGTTTTCACAAGGCCTTAGTGTTACCCTTTTTGCTGTCTGACTGTTTGTGTGTGGTTTGCGTACAGGTAGTATGTCTCACCCTTAGCAGGGTGCAAAGTCAGATGCTCCACTGCTTGATATGGTAGCACTTTTCAAGCTCTTTGTCAGTCTGCCACTGTCATATCTCAAAGGCCGTCCTCACATTGTTATTGTAGGGCTTTGTAAATATATGTGCCAAAATAGGGTGTCAAATTGTAGCTAACTGTTAGAGAGCACGGTGAAGGTGGAAAAGATTTGCAAAGAATGGACAACTGTAAAATGATTAGGCCTTTGAAGAGACTGGAATGAAGCTTACTGAAAAAAAAATGTTAGAAGTAAACAGATTTGACAGTGAAAAAAAAAAACGTTAAATATGCTGGTTTTGCTGCTTCCTGTTTTTTTTAATCAGAAGTAGCGAAACTTGTCTTTCTTCACAACTTACACAATGCGATTCACATTTGGAGCTCAGGGACTCTCAAATTAGAAACTTTGATGTGTGAGAAAAAAATGTGTCTGAGTCTCATGTGGAGAAAGGTGTTATGCTTCTCCTCTGCATGCATGTTTGTTGTGCGTATGTGTGTGAGGGATATATGCTTTACAGTATGTGCATATCACTGTCTTCTACTGTGAGCAGGATGTGGCTACTGTACCATTTGTCTTTATCTTAATATCTCAAGTTTAACAAAAAAAAAAGGCTTGTAATTCTCTCTAAGTGTGTGTCTGTGTACGGGTGAGCCTGTGCCCTGCCACCTACCCACAGCAATTTTGAGTTAAGCTTGAATTATAGTAATCAAAAATAACATCTCAACTGTGAAAGAAGGTCAGCTTTTGCACTTTTGTCTTTGGGACAGTGCTTGTTTAAAATCAATGGGAAAGAGGGAGAAGCGAGAAAGAAAAAAAGAGCAGAAAAACAAAGGCCTCTGTCAGAGATGTCCTTTAAAGACCTTCCTTATTACAATAAAGCTCAGCAGCTAACCTCGAGCATAAAATTCTTTATTCCTTTAAAACAAAGAGGTAATTACATTTATGCCCATCACCATCTTTTTGTGTGTCTGTGTTTTTGTTATCCTTGGACTGACTTCAGTGTTATTTCCTCTGAAGATCAGGCCTTAAAAAAGTATGCGAGGAAAGCAACAGGTAGACTTGACATACTTGACGTGACTGCAGTTAATCACATCAGATAGGGACCTGGTGCTTTGGAAAGCTTTGCCTTTTTCACTAGCTCTTACATGCAAATAATTCACCATTGAAAATCCTCATTTTGCATTTTAGTGTTTCCCCTTTTGCTGCCAACATGTAGCTGAATGACTAAAAAATAGGCTTTCCTGTATGCATGTAAGGCCTAACCTTCCCAATACGCATAAACCCCACTCCCACCTTTTGGCTTCTGGTTGTGAAAGACTCTATGCACTCCCTCTGGCTCTCTCTTTCTCTTTCTCTCTCTCAGGAGAATCCCCCATGCCTACATTTTTTAAGATGAACAGCGTTTTAACATGGCAAGGATTAGCCCGCATATCCCTGGTCTTTACCGCGGCTCAAACAAGCAGGCAAAATGCTTGCTCCATACAAATTGAAATTGGATTTGCCAACTTGACGCCTTAGGTTATAAAGCGTGGATATTCATCTAATTGCGACGATACAATGGGGGCGTAATTACACATGCGGACAAACTGTTACAGTGTAATTACTGTGTCATTAACAGGAATAAAGTAGAGCTGAACAAGATCCAGACTACTATGAATATGCATGGTGACAAACCGATATCGTTAGCTATTCTCAGCTAATGTAAGACAGTCATCAGTACTGACAATATTAAAGAGGAGTACCTTTTATGGATTTTTATTGCTATTCTTTTACAGCTATGACAGTCCAAAAAATAGTGGATATACCAACATTTTTTACAGAAACATGTCAGAAAAAATTGCAAATATATTCAGACAGGTCAAACTCAATAATGCAACTACATTCTATAGTCTACTATAACTACATTCTATATAAACACATTTCATCAGGCCAGATCATCTACCAATTCTGGATCCCCGTCCTGAACATTTTGAGAGAACTGGATGTTGATGCTTTTAAATGAGGTAGGACTTATATATTTTAATCATACCATTGCAAGCTCTGAGTGGATTAAAACGATAGGCTGAACCCTCCCACCCTTTGTACATATACACCATATACCCCATTTATAGCATTTGACTGTCCAGTCCAAATCGCTATTGCACTTTTTGCTTTGTGGACAGTCAAGGCTTGTCCACTCACACAGTGCGGTGAACTCATTAAATCTGGTTTGTGAGCCAGTGTAGCTACAAACAAACAAAAATAAATAAATGAAAACCGAGAACAATGAATCAGCCTATCCTTGTTATATCTAGATTGGGTGATTATGTAAGCTGATATTCTGATGTCATAGTTATGAATGAATTATAGGAGAAAAGTTTGTACAATTATAAACACACTTTGTTTGTCTGTAGTTATGTACAGCGCTTGATTATCAGCCAGTTAAAGTAAGCAAATACCACGGTGACTCCTGCATTTTAGGGGTAAATTCTGACATAATCCTATAAAATTTCATTTTTCTGTATGCTTGGTGCATATTCACAGATAATATTGTGTTCATTCAAATTAACACAAACTAACTGAAAGAGTGCAAACCAAGAGTTGGGTAATATTCCACTGGAGGACTACCAGTTACTTTGTGGGCCTTCTGGCAAAATGAATTATGGGCATGAGAGTGGCAGGGCTCAGTAGGGGCCCAGAGCTTGAGTGGGTCCCAGAGTGCATTAATCTGGCCCTGGTTTTGTCTATGAACAAAAAGATAAAAGAACAAAACATGCACATATAAATGAATGAATGAATGATAGACTGAGTAGAAAAACTGAATGTGCACAGTGAAATCTTACTGATTAAACACATCACCCACAGCGAATTAAACAAAGTTTTTAGCATATGGTTTCTTACTATGAAAATAAGAATCTGTAGAATAACTAACATATACCTCCTTATTGTATGCTCCATTGCTCCTGCACCACGTCACCCTACAGCCAACACTTTGAAATGAGGCCAGTCCTCTGTGAGTGTGCGCGCCATAATATATGAGTGTGAAACTATGTGCATTAAAAAATAATGAATTATGTCTCTCATTTTTTTCCGTTTCTCTCCTCTGCATAAATTACTTTTTCTTTGTAATTGACATCCGTTCCTCTACTACTTCCCCCCCTTGCACTATTCTTCTTTTCTCTATAATCAGAGAACTCAGTGGTTACAAAACCTGAGCTTTCTACCCCCCACTCATTTGAAGGAGTCTGGCCTGTCATATCTGTATTTTTTATGTGTCACCAAACTTAAATAGACAGTCATTGTGTTACAGGCACATTCATTCCCCGAGCTGTATTTTTGTACAGTAGGTCAGGACTCTGGTGTCTGGTAAATGATAAAAGTTCTATTCAAACGCACTAATTGTCAGTGTGCTGCGCTGATTGACATGTCTCGGATAAATGCAGACTTAGTATTTTTGTACACGCTTGCACAATATAAAAGGCCAATTTATTTCTCTGTTCTTCTTTCTCTTATTTCTTGCACAATTCATTTGATTTCTCTCTTCCTTTCTTGCTCTCCCCCTCTCTCTCCCATCCAGTCTCTCAGACTCAATTTGTAAATATTACCCATGGTGGGAATTAGCCGGGGCTTTTTAGATATTTTAAAATTCCAATTTTATTCCGACGAGTGTGTTTGATCGAGGGAAGGACTGCGAGCCTCGGTTTGCTCCTCAGTATTCCTGGGTGGCTATCAGTGGCTAGCCTTGTCCTTATGAAACATTTATCAGCCTGTTTTATGTCTTAATGATCACGTTAGGATTCCCCGCTTGGTTATGAAGCCAGAACAGGAAAAAAAAAAAAAAAAAAAATGGACTGTTGAGAGAGTGAAGGAGAGGCGATGAAAAAATTGACACGGGCAATCCAGAAGGGAGAGACTGAGTGGAGTGAGAAAAAGGGAGAGATGACAGGGCATCACATTCCTCAGTAAACAGCATCACATTATGCCATCCAGTCTTTTCAACTCCAAATCTTTGCCAAAACATAGCTTACCTTTCTCCTGGAACAATCTTCCATGGCTCACACACACATGCACACCAACACACACACGCACGTATGCACACACACACACACACACACGCACACACACACCCCTCCGCCCTCCTTCTTCTGTCTTCCCCATTCCTTTTTATGTTTTTATAATTAAAACATAATATTTATCTTTCCATAACAGAAGGCTGCCTTACTCTGTCAGGTAGACTGTTTGCATATTAATATTCTTAATACATCAACAAGCTATCTTCTCCAGTGTCATTGCTAAAACTGAGCGAGAATAGAGAAGGCGACTCACAAATACGGCTCTTTACTTCAGTTTTGAAATGAAGGAGAAACTTAACTTGACTGAACATGCTGGGAGGCGAGATTCAAAAGTAATGGGGGAAAGCCTTAAAAAGCAGGAAAAAAAAAACTAAATTATAAAAACAAAACAAAACAAAGTGACGGAGAAAGAACGACATAAATCAACATCACAGTCACAACTTGTGGTGGTGCTGGAGTGTGTTTACTCACTGTCAACCTCAGGATGCACATATAAATGCACAAATCCAAACTAAATACACATTTGTTCCTCTTTCAGTCAAAACTAGCGAGCAAAGTCTACACTGGCGAAAATGTTTCTCTCCTTTTGATTGTTTATGTGTGTGCTTAACAGAGGGTTGGAGGGGAGGGCAAAGCTGAATGAGGGTGAACGCCAAGTTCCTTTTCTCTGTCTGGTGACAGCTGTCTGACTCCGTCAATGTGGAATTCCTGTGAAATGAGGCAGGGCTCTCGGTCAGGGAATGCAAATGGACGGCACTGGATGTTTAGGAGGCTGAGCGGGGCCGGGCAGCGGGGATGGGGCTGTGGAGCGGGCGGTGGTGGTGGGTCAGGGGGAGTTTTGTTTGAACAAGTTAACTTGGGCATGATTGGGGTTCCTTCTGAGTGTGAAAGAGCAAGAGAATACATTGACCTTTGCCTCATTAAAAATGGAGGGCCAGGCATGTGATACCATGACTGAGGAATCTCTTGCTTGCTCTTTTTTCCTTTTGTCCTCCCCACTTTTTTTTAAAATTCTCTCTCTCTTTCCCCTCTCTCTCTGTCATTCTTTAATTTTTGCCACCCTCACCCCTCCCTCCTCCCATCTCAATCTCCTCCTCTTAACCCCATTGACAGGTCACATAAAAAACCTTTTGTATCAACATCAGGGTGCTGACATGGGAGCAAAAAGCGACATGAAAAATGTGCTCTTTTTCTTAGTTGTAGCTATCTCCTCATCACAAAAGAGACAGTAGGAGAGGAAGAGAGAGAGAGAGAGAGAGAGAGACGAGGGAGAAAGAGAGGGAGAAGCAGAAAGGGTGGAAAAGTGAGGGAGGGATTAAATCCAGGGATTAAGATCTCTGAGCTTTGGTTTTTTTCACTCTCTCCCCCTGCCACATTCCAATTGTTCTTAAAATATTTGGCAATGTCAATTAGTAAGTGAGCAGAGCTAGCTGATGAACACAATTTTCCAGGCGACTGAGCACCCTATTGTTGTGGAGCGAACAGCAGATTTCTGAGGTCATTATCATTCCCTGTTAGCCGTGCCCAGCTGCTCTCCTCTTGGCTCCAGCCAAACTCCGCTCTCCTTTCTCCTTTCTCCTCCTGCTCTTATACATCTCCTCTCCTCTCCTCTCTTCTCTCCTCTCCTCTTCCTGTACCAAGTTCACCAGTACAGAGCTGGTTGATAGCAGGCAGCAACAGGGGGCCTTCAACAAGAGGAGGGATGGGAGGAGCCGGCTGTGGGGGGAGAAGGGAGGAGAGAGTGGTGATGGATAAAGCGCGAGAGTCGAGGAATACAGTAAAGGAAAATGAGTGAGGGGAGGAGGAGGTGACGGAGGAATAGGAATAAAACAAAGAAGGGCATGAGGTGAGCTGGATGAAGGAGTGGGAAGGCCCTTGAACAGAGTGGAGGGCTGAAAGGAAAAAGAGAAGGTGGTCTGATATTGTAGTTTAGACATGTAGTTTGAGAGCTAGTGCCTTTAGAAGAGACACAATGAGGACCTTTCAGGAAAAAATTAAAACATTTGTGATGGAGGAGAGGCCCACTGAGCCTATGGACGCTTTGCAGCAAGTTATCGAACCTACCTGACATTTACAGAAACATGTTACATAGTATTTTACCTTTGTATGTAACAATTAGCTTAACAAGTGATAATAAAAGTTGTTATTGTACTGACAAATGTCCTGTTCTGTAAAAGAAAAACATCCCTGTTTACAGTGACCTCTTTAAAAGAGCATACAGAGAGAAATGCCGTGCTAAAATATATTGCTGTAACTTACAACACAGAGAACATGGTGCAGATCAGATTTAAGATTAAAAGCAAATATAAAAACACCTGCCTTCTGTTGGTAGAATTTTATTCAAAGCATCCAGGTTTCTGCATCTTAACGCCCAAAGCATTCTTTCTTTTTTGTATTTAAGAAATGATGAAAGACCCCTTTCAGTCAAAGTACAAAAAGAAAAACAGTTAATGTGTTAAGGAAATCAAAAATGCCTCATTTTTTTGTACTTGCCAGTTGCACAAGTTAATGTGTCCCCACATGCCTTTTCACTTTCTTCTTCTTCTTCTTCTTCCTCTTCTCTCCTCCACCCTATTGCACCTCCAGCACTACCACCACCTCCCACACTTTGGGTGCTCTCCCTCCTTCCATCTCTCACACTGACATCTTTTCAACAACATATTTGCACATCCTCGGAAAGCAGCAGAAAACTTGAATTTTCCAAAACTTTGTTACAATGTACAAGTGAGGTCTTTAAACACCTCTTGCTCCCCGTAAACTAATGAAACCACTTGTGAGCTGTTAAAATAAAGGACCTTCTAGAAGTCCATAAACAGACCAGAAGCACTCAGTCATCTTTACTACAGGCTTCCTATTTCTCCTCTCTTTTGTCCAACCTGTAGAACATTTGCTTAAGTTAACATTGGTTGGTAGTGGGTGTCTGGGTTCTTTTGTGCGTGTGTGCTTGTGTGTGTGTGTGTGTGTGTCTGAGAGAGAGAGAGAGAGAGAGAGAAAAGGAGAGAGAAGAGGAGGAAGACAGCAAGAGAGAGAAGTGAAAAAGGGTGAGCGGCATCAAAGCGTTGCTCTCAGCTGCAGCTGCCAAGCTTCCTCGTCCCCAGTTAGCAGCCATCCAGCTGTCAGGCTGCGCGAAGAGGAAGAGAGGGGGGAAATCTCTCACCAGCCATATGGTCCCCAGTTCTGTCGGAGACACTCCACGCTCCGTGGGCAAATGGCAAACTCATATATCTAATCAACACTCTTAATATCCAGACCTGAGACCGAGGATATTTTCATAGTCTTGCCTTTCAACGACATGGCAAAAGGGAGTATATGGAATATGACCATGCACTTAGAGTGTGTAATTGTGGTGTTATATGAGCTTTACTAAGCATGAAAAAGCCAGTTTAAGTTAATGTTAAAGGATAACACTGCTGCCATTCTTTCATTTAAAGCAAAAGTTAGATTACTTACAGCTAGGTACTGTAGTTTTCAGCAACCGTTGCTCAAACAGGTATAAATAGTACATTTGTTAGGGACAATTTTTAGCTTTAGATTAACACAGATTAACACACAAGTATTTATGGCACAAGGTGGACCAAAATAGTGTTGAAGCACTTCATATTTTTTTTGGCTTGCTCCTTTGCATGCATCTCTTTCTAGCTCTTTGCTTTTCTTTAATCTCGCTTTATTTTTCTTTTCCCCTGCATCGTTTAAAGTGTTTCACATTTCCTGTCAGAGAACAAAACATATTCTATCATCAATTTTGTTTCCAATCACTGAATACAGCTACCAAATAGCCTTCTTTGCCCAAATATTAATAAGGGCCTGTGAGTCTTGCCAGTAGCATTTGAAAGGAGTTTCCTATAATATCACATTTGAGCAGTGCCCAAATTTAGTTCCAGGCACTTGTGGACATTACCGAATACAGTGTGAGGTAGATATATCTGGCTGCCTTTCTGCAGTCAGCGCATGAAATGAGGGTAAGGAATTGTTTTTTTCATGGCATTTGTTCACGATAATAATAATAATTTTTTAAAAAAGGCGATAATGATTCTCGCATAATAGCAAATTAAAGACATTCTCTGGCCTCCTCTCTGGTCTTCTTTCATGTGAAACATTATCATGACAGTAATACGTGCAGTGGATTGACTTGAGCTCTTCTTTTAGCTGAGCAGGAGCTGTTAGCTGCAGCACAGCTAGCCCCAGAGAGCATGGGCTTGAATATGGCTTTGTGCTGTATCTGTTAGCGGGATGCTACACCTGCTCATCTAATCCTGGCAGGCCTCTGCCTCCAGTCTCTCCGGCTGCAGAGTAACGGGTGTCGTATTGCACGGCAAGCCGCACTGAATCACGGGGAGGTTTGTCGGTATTACGGCGACATCACTGTGTAAAGCTTGGAAACAACCGTCGCCCCCTCCTCGCAGGGACTGAAGAGCGCAAATCCCTCCCCGGTTCAGCAAACAGCTATTAGTGTATGGATGGAGCATGTAGCCCGCAGTGGAGGTTGTGAATGTAGTAATTGGTATGTGTGGGAGAGCAAGATAGACAGAGGCAGAGACAAGAGAGTGTTGTCGAGGAAGAGACAGAGAGAAGGAGAAGTGGAGAGATTTAAAAAGAATGAAAAGGTATAGATGGGGGCAGCTGGGGTAAGAGGGAAAGAAGGGGAGTTATCCAAGTCCCACAAATCTTTGTTCAACCCAACAACCTGAAGCAGAGGCCATTAAAAGCAGGGAGAGCTGGGTGAGATTGCAGCTGAGATGGATACGATGGCAGCAATGGTTTGGAGGGACAGTAACTTTAATGGCCCCACTGGGTTTTTAATGAGTGTTGTGCCCCAAACAAAACGAGCTAATTAGTGTTATCATCCATATATCAGACCCTACACACACTCATGTGTTCTCAGGCAGACACATACACACTCTGTTGTACACACTTGCGAAAACCTGCTCAAACAACTCTGAGCTTCTTTATCATTCCCTGTATTTTCTTTATACTTCACTTTTTTGTACATGAACTTAATTGAAAATTGGAATTTAACCATCACTGAGTAACTCCATTCCTTTCTGAATTTGATTGTCGTAGCCTATGCAGCCACACTCTCTCTTCACTTTCTGTTTCATCTTGAAGTGAGCCTCCACCCACCCTCCCTCCCAGCTCCCGACCTCCTCCTACACACAAACACACACTTTCAAGCCCATAAGGCCGTGCCCTGTTTGTGAGAGGAGCGATTATGTCTACACTGGTTTAAAAGCAGGATAACAATGCCACGAACGGGCATTTGGAAAAACAGAAAAGGGTTCAAGCCAATATCCCGGCATTTGGACTCAAGCCGCTGTTACCTGCGCATAAGCCGCGTGTTTGTCACGCCATCGCCTCTGGTTGACCACGCCGCCCCACCAGCCCCACACTTTATTTCTCTTGCACTAAGCCTATTATAAAATCAATAAACAATTGAGCTTTTTTCTAGTCCTTTTAAATCTTTTTCTCCTCTATATATCCTCTGAGATGAAGGGGAGGCATGCAGGCAGCGGCAGTGTGGGGGAAAAAGAAATGAGGAAAAAAGGAGAAACGAAAACATCCTTGCTTACACCACATTGAAAAAATAGTGAGTTTTTCACCAACTGGCGTCCATGTCGGAGGTATTATCCAATTGCGACTATTGGGAGGTCACCTGGTTGTGACCCTCAGATCTCAGTCATGGGAAAGGGCACTTCTGATGCACACATAAGAGTGCATACTTTGGTTTGAGTAACAGAGGCCTTGTGTCCTGACTAAGGGAAATAATTTGTGTGCACATGATGTATTGTAACTTGCAAAGTAAAAAAAAAATTCTCATTTGTATTTTGCTACCAGATGAGGTCCACAATTTTCGACTGGAGTTTCATCCACTTTTGTCACACCACCTTATACAACTTTTCAGGTTGGTGTGGTTGTAGAAAGCTCATGGTGATGATTGAGGGATTTTTAATTGTCACATTCTCGAAATGTAATAACCCTTGAGTTGATAAAAATCAACAAACACCAACTCTGACAGCTGATTTTCAAATTAGGCATCAAAAAACGCGTTTACAGATTTTAATTCCCTCTGTCAGTTTAAACTCATATTTCAAACTCAGCGGTGGGGAGATGACAATATAAACTTCTTTTTATTCCACCAGTCACACAGAAGTTGGAAATTAGAATGTCTGCTACAAAGCTGTACCCCCCCCCCCCCCCCTCCTTTTTTCTACCCCATTTTCCAACTTCTCACTTTGTTTACTCGTCGAGTCTTCTTGGAGTGCAGATACAGTAATTACCAGTGATCAAAAACAGCGCAGGTTTTTCTGCTGATGCTTTTGATGTATGCATGACATTGTGTGTCGCCACATCATCAGTAACACGAAAAGCAAACAATTTGTGGGAAGTAAGCTTTTGCCAAGCATGCTTTAGTAGATCCTTTGTAGACAGGATACAGTACAGTCCACAGATTGTGACTGAAAGTAATGATCATCTTTACAACAGCTGAAGATGATGAAATATTGTCACAGCAGTGCTTTATTAAAGGGATAGTTCAGTTTTTTTGAAGTTGGGTTATATGAGGTATTAATTTGGAGAAGCAGACAGGAGTACTGTTGTAGGAAGCTCAGCAATGTACTGCCATGGATTGGAGCAGCAGGGAAATATTTCAGTAACCTAAAAAAATAAGGCCTTTAGTTTAGATACTGAATAGACTGAAGCTGTTGTATCCATCTATGCTCTCTTCAACAGCCACCAGACTCAAAAAAAAAAAAAAAAAAAAAAAGAAATTCCTTTGCAGAATATGGCAGTTAGCCTCACCTCTGCCTTGGTAAGTTAGTTTGTTTTAGCTATTGTGTGACTTTGGAATTTTAAAGAGTTAGTTCTGAGGCACTGAAATTGTCCCTTTAATATAAAACAGCGCATCGTATTTCAACATTCTTGCTCAGCTCTTGTTCTCAAGGCATCAGGCATGTCCACCATGCTTGCTGTATACAGTGGCTGGACTTTTGACTGCAACAGATTTCAGCAAGCTGTTGATTGCATCATCTTGGACTTTATTCTTCTAGTGAGCGTCCATCTTGGCTGACCCTCCTCTCAACATGCCTGCTATTGGCTGACCCCCTGCTTAACCACGTTCTCATTGGCCAGCAACTCCGCCCCCCCCTGTCTTGAGCCAAGCCTTGATTGGATGACTCAAAAGATCTCTGGAAGTCTCTCATCAGGATCTTCTAGATGAGTGTAGATGTGGATGATGGTGGAAAATCGTCCGCGCTGTCCCTGGCTGCCATTCGGCCCTCTGAGACAGGGCCTGCAATACACCCGGGGTGTGTCAATGCTGGACGAGCATTTGGCCAGCTCGTTGCTATTCCCAGGGTTTTGTCCCCTACAGAGACCCTGTGTGGGCCGCTGGTGGTGACTGTGCTTCAGGCAGCATGGTGTGGCCATGTGTGTCACATCCCCCCTTGTCATCCCACCAGACGGAGGGCTGTATCATGGCTATCGTCCTGTCACACTTGGATGATGCTTCTTCGCCTCAGAGTTTGACAGTGACTTGCCTTACTGACAATTACCATCAGAACCAGCTTTCTTATCCACCTGGTTCAAAAGGTCTGTGTGCTGGAGATTGGCAGGCGTTTAATTTTGCCTCTTCCATTGCTGTCATGCTGTGCCATTTTTTTCACTGCTCCGTTTATGTTTCTCTCCACTCTAATTTCGTTATGCCATGTTAACCATTCAGTCCTTTTCACATCATGATACTTCTCTGTGTGTAGCCCTTCCTGTACAGATAGCAGGAAACCCCAGTCCCTGCTTGCAGGGCCTCTTGCCACCGTATCACACCTCTATTCACCAGGAGAGCTGAAGAGAAAGAAAGCCACTCTGTAAGCATCCGTGGTCCCTCCCTTTACTCCCTGTGTTTTGCTCCTTCTTCCCCTTATTTCCACTGGGAGGAACACTGACCTCATTTGTGAGGACAATAACCCCCTTGACTTTGGGGATTAAGACATGAAACCTTTGTGGATTAATTAGGTTCAGAGCTGAATTCATTTTGTCGCCATGGAAGGCAAAGCGAGAAAGAGGGAAAAGGAGGATATGGGCTGTAGACTCCATTATGAATTTGCTGTTTGCCCAGATAGATATATTAAAAACAAATGTTGGGGCTGATCACATTTAAATCCTCCAACAGAATGGAACTGCATTTGTTCACTGGGCTAAGCATCAGCACGGGAAGTAACAGTAACACAAACTGTCAAATCACAGCAAGCATTATAGAGTCTTATACATCAGTGCAGACTTCAAACCAGGATTTTGCAAGCGTGGAGACAGTGTTAGCCCACTGAGCTTAACTCTTTGGCAAGGTTACACATGCAAATATGGTTTGCCGGACTATCTTCAATCCGCAATGGGCTGGAGCCTGAATCTGTGCATTCACGCCTCTAGATCTACTCTTAAGCTTGTCACACATAATGTAGCAAGTAGCAGTCCTGACAATGCCGCAGGAATCACATTATCTCAGTTGTCTTGGTAACAAAGCAAAGTGTTTGTTTTCCAAGATGCGGTGCAATTGCAATTTAGACGGTTTACACCTATTGTGCTTTTTTTTCAGTCAAGAGCATATGTTGTTTGAATGTATCTTTAGCTCGCAAAAGGGGCTGTTAGTTAGATGTTTTGTTTACAAAATAACAAAGGTGTTTTTTCACCAAAGGCACAACAGAAGATGTGTTAATGCGTGTTTCATGTCATCGTGAGCTCGCTGTAAATAAAAGCGACTGTTGTCTTATTAGAGTAACACCTTCTGAATGCGACAGCCCCAGGTATAGCTCCCTTATGGACCAAGTGTTGAACATGTGCTTGATGAGATGCCTTCCTCACTATCATTTACAGCTCTTCTAATGAACCTCCGTCTCGTCGTGTCTGCCGACTCCCTTATATTTTTTTATCAGCCCTCAAGTTCGCGACGCCCAACGGCCCACACAGTGAGCATATGTTTATGTTTGTGATAAGGTTGTTTTAGCAAGTGAATGTCTCTCTCATCCTCTCGGTATTGGCTTGTAAAGCGTAAACCTTCATGTGAGGATCCCAAAGTCATTCCCAGACCTAGATTAGGACTCGGAGTCCTGCACATGGAAAGTTTCGATCTTCTAAGTCTGAAAGCACTTAAAAATAGGTTTTACAAGTGCATACATTTAATTCATGGACATTCAAACAGACCTTATATGTATATGTTATACTTAGAAAGTTGAAGTCAACAACGTTAACAAATTCTGATTTTTTTGCCTCATTACATGTGCAAACCAGAGACACGAAGGTTCCCTAGCAAAGACTTTCTGGAGACTTCAGTGTAGTCACGTATTGAAGTACCATCTTTTAACCCCTTTGCTGCCATCCAGCTGGGAGAAGTTAGCTTCTTTCCTCCTGAGGACACAGGTTTATCCTGGGCTTTCGTATAGACTCACATTCCTCCCCAGTGGTCCCCCTCGTTCCTCCCATTCTGCGTCTTAAGACACTGTGCTAAGTCGAGGCTAAGCCACGAGTCACCCTCATGGGGGGATGGATCGGCCAAATGCCACCTCTCCTGGCAGGGCTTGCAGGTAGGGTGTAATCGTGCCGGTGCAGTACTCTCAGGACCAGAATCAGGTATTTCCTATTAGACACAGAGATGAAGAGTGGATTTTCGGGAGGAGAATGGGAAAGCTGTTTTGGTCAATCCTCCCTTCCTCTCAACATCTCAGGCCTTTCCACTCATGCTCTCTGCTTCTTTGTCCCTTCCTTGCCTTCTGATCCTTGAGCCCATCCCTCGACTTCACATTTCTACCTGTTTTGCTGGTACTTGACAAGACAGGATTTTGTCTTCCCTGGCATCCCCTCTTTTTATCTTCTGGAGAGAAGGGCAAAAAGAGGATGAGGGATTGAAAGTTTGTGGAGGAAAGTTTTTGGAGGACGTTTCTGGATTATGTTCACAAGGCACAAGCTGCTCACAGTGTGAACATGGCACGTTGTCAATAAGATCTATTTCCATGACGATTATTTTTATACTCCAACAATCAGGGAGCCGACAGCACAGTACCACAGGAGGAAAAAAAAGTCTTTCTTCCAATTCGATACACCCTCTGTAACATTTTAGCTGTAAATACTAACAAAGCCAGGAGGGAGAAGATAATGACAAGATATCAACCTTCCTCTGGCATCGCAAATTCCCATTCTAGTTTAACTAAGTGTCCTGTTGAGTTGTCAAGTGTAAGTGCACCGAACCTCAGGCTGCGTGCGTCTTCTGATCGGATACTCTCCACTGCTCAGTGTTGCGGTAAATGCAACATCTGATGGCTTTCTGAAATCCAGCATGTTGGACAGGTGAGATGCTGCAGCAAGTGGCACTTTTGAGATGCGAGTTAGCACCATGTCACCCATTCCCATCTGTAAGCTTTCAAGGCTGTATTTTCAGTGTGTTTGTGTGTGTGTGTATGTGTGTGTATGTGTGTGCGCATGTTTCAGGGAGTCTGAAGTAATTTCAAACTGGCTTTATACACTGTGTTTCCAAAAATTCTAATGGAAACTCTTAAAAAAAAGAACATTTGTACAGTCTATCAAGAATATGGCAACTAAACAACTGATTCAGAATTCACTGCCATATTCAGTGTCACTATTTGACTTGGTGTTTGGCAGACTAAAACAGGGTGCAGATTGAGAGACAGTGTCACAGGGAGAAGGAAATGTCTTGCCTCCTTCATCTGCCATTTAGATTGCTTCCATTTATTGCTTTCCTAAGCCCTTCCCTGTTATTCAAACCTGAAAGAAACGATCAGTCACATTCACCTCCTACTTTACATGAAGTCAATGACAGCTGACAGGACATGTCAGATGCGTCAGTACATCTCAGTGCGTGTATATGACTCCTCTCCCAATGTCTTGCATGCTCAGTGGGCTCTTGGAGGGCTTTCTGCAAGACAGAAGGGCTTGGCTGCAGAGTGGGGCGAGAGCCAGCCATCTTGATGATTTTTTCGGGGTGCATCACCATCTCTCTGGAAGTGCCAAGTGTGCACCAAGGCCATGCCATTCACTGTAGAGAGTGTGTGATAGGGGCACGCCATCTCCCATCTATGAAACAAAGATGAATCTGGTTGCCACGTTAAAGACAAACGCTGTGATTTCTGCGAGCAATAGAATTGTAATTCAATGAAGCCGTAATGAATGCAGTGAAATGGTTGTCTCGTGAAACATTTTGTGAACTCGATTAGAGGTGCTAAACCATTTATTTGTGAAGTCTGTTATTGCAGACATAATTTGTGGTGGCAGCACAGTTTACCTAATTTTATTTATGTATTCCCTTGGTCAATGTTGTTTCTAAATGAACGTGAGATTTTTGTCGTATTGTCGCAATGCTAAGATTTAGTTTGTAACACCCCCCCCAAAAAAGGGCTATATGCCACTGTCTGTGTATTAACTAATCAATTCAGTTTACTGTTTCCATAGTCAAATAAAAACACGCATAGATTTAAATATTTGCAAATTAAGATGTCGGCTCAAATTTCCCATCCAGATAAATTGTCTAAAATCTGAATTTTAATTTAAAATGTCTTCCACAAACAGCTTTGTTCTCCTCTGATTTGACCTGGAAAACAAAGCTTATTTCACCTTTTTTTTCAGTCTTTTTTCTCTCTCCTCCTCCTTTCTCCTCTCTCCAGTCTAAATTAACGCCACATAACACCGATCGATGGATCCCTGCTAATCGCGTTAGACGTTTTGTTTTAAAATACCAGCGCCCAGCTGGTGACTCCTAGCACTCATCTGTTTGTCTCTGTCTCCACCCCCCCCCCATCCGTCTCTCTGTTGCTCATTTTCTACCTCTGTCCTTCCATCCCTCCCTCCCTACCTCCCTCCTTTTCTCTCCCTGCATCTCTATTGCTACACAGTGTTTGCTTTACAGGCTGGAGGAAGGGGTGGGTGAAAATTTGGCCCAAATCCTAGGTATCACATATCTGACCATATTTCAAGCCCAAATGAAGCATGTTAAAAAAAAAAAAAATCCCTTTTCGCTTTAAAGGTCAGACATTAGTGCCGGTAAAAATTGATCTGTGGATTTATGAATTTAGCCCTGTTGTTGGGGCTCCTTTGTAATGGAAGATTCAGTGGGGGAAGCTTAACATTGCATTGTTTTGCTTTGACAACGCAGCCACGAGAGCCCGTGCAGCTGTTCCCCATGCTCACAATGGCAGATTAATTAACACAATCATGTGGCGCTGGCTCAGGCTCAACAGCCAGGTCTGCTCAGGGATAGATAGGTAAATCCTATACATGCATTTCCAGACTACCACTGAACATTCTTGTGATGCCGCGCCATAACTAGATAGATGTGGTCGCTGACTGGTCAGCTGGAAGCTTATAAAATTAAGGTTGAACAGGGCGATCTTTTGCTAATTGCACTGATGTCGAAACTGTGGTGAATAGGCTGTTTGTGTGCAGATGTATTTTTAGCAATTTTCATGAATTTCAGAGCTTTTTTTATGCAGTTGAAATGATTAAAATGTATCTGTATGTGGTGTGTATGTACGCGTGGCACCTGTAAGTGTCTGGGTAGAAGTGTCCCTGTCTCTCCTGCTGATGTGCACATTTGTCAGTTATAGTAACAGTATGTCAATAAGCCGGTATACATATGTGTTTTTGTCAGAATGTATGCATGTGCATATGTGCGTGTGTGTGTGTGTGTGTGTGTGTGTTTTCCTGCTAGACACTCATCAGCTGGTCTAGAAAGCTGCTGCCATTAGACAGAGCCTTTCTAATTAAGATTCTGCCGGTCGACCCGTCTCTCTTACTTACTTAGTTCCCTGACATTTTAAACTGTCTATTATGCCGCCTGGCTTTCAGGTGCAATGCTGTGTAAATGGCAAGTCAAAAAATTATGTATCTTTTACATACAGTTATCCATCAGGGATGGGGGAGGAGGTGGTGGGTGACGGATTGGACCCGTTGTTTAAATTATTACTGGACTCTGTGATCTTTCTCAATTGATCATATCACTTTATGTCCTTGCTGTCACTCTATTAGCACCTTTCTTTCTTCTTTACTCCTCACCCATTATCCCCTCTTTTTCCTCCTCTACCCCTTACTCTTGTTATTTTTAAAATTTTTAATATTTCATCACATTGTGCCACCCACAAACACACACCTCTCCTCGGTGTTTTGCATGAACATGACCGCAGTTTGTCAATATTTTACCCTTGGCCCATCCCCTGTGTTGATATAATGATCACTTAACAGTCAAGAGTAAGGCGAGGAGGAAATTAGGGCGTCGGCAGCAGAGAGGACAACAACACTGAAGCAATTATGTTTCTTTCAGCCCAAGCATTCTCACGTTAATGAAATCCCTTATCGTAAGGGGAAGAGGAAGGTGGGGAGGGGAGGACAGGTGCACAAAATGTACGTCGTTCATTTATCTTATTCTCTGAAATGAACGGAAGGAGCGGCAAGAATAATGTAGAGATAAAGTCCGGGCAACAAGTGTGTGTAGTATTTTTTTTTTCCTTTTCCATATCGCTTGCCCTGCATTTTGCAATGACAGAGGAAGAAAAGGGGAAAGGGAGATGAGTTTGTGAGGCCGATGAATGAGAGAAGAGGAGGAGGGTAGGGGAGGAGGGAGGGCATGGTGTATCACACGTTAGCATCTTCCTAAAGGACAAATCGAAGACACTCCCCATGCTAACATTTGCAGTATTTACCTTCCTGCAAAATGCCTGCCCTTTTCCTTTATAGATGAGATCAGTCACTTAGAAAGACACAGAGATCCAGCTGAAGACATTGTGACAAAACGGTGGTGATCTAGGTCTGTTTTCTGCAGCTGACTGAGAAGTGAGAACAGAAATGGTAGTACAAGGAAGTTTTTTCACTTCAGCTGACAGCTGTTGTGGAACTTCAGAATGCTTAGTCACTTGACTACTTCGGGAAGGCACATAATAGTCAAGTGACAAAGAAGAATTCCAGAACAGTTTATATAACGTTACGATACTGCATTCTGTGGATTTCATGGAAGATTTCCAAGCATGCACCTTGAATAGCTTACGTATTTTTCAGCAATTAATTTGTGTGTGTGACTCATGGTCAAGTGCATACAAGTATTTTTAGGGACTGTGCATGAAACCAGGTGTAGAGCAAATTTTCCATGGAATCCGCAGAGGGACAGAGATGATCTCACCACTAAGATTCTTTTGGGATGACAATACATAAATAAATAAATGCCCCAGTCCTTGTTAGCTGCTGCTATTAGTAGTGTTGGGCTGCAGTGACACTAATGTCTGCTTTGGGCTGCTGTGCTTGGCTTCTTTCTGTCTCTCCTGTAAAAGAAGGCTATCTGATTGGAAACAGATCTGGGGCACTGGGGGGGCTCGCCCCAGCTCGTTGGATTTAATGACCCATTTCCTCAGTTGCCTCGTGCCACAAGCAGTTAAACGACAGTCAAGGTGCCCAGAGGTTCCCTACCATGGGACCGGGGGAGTACAGAGTACACTAGCTGTAGAGACTGTAGAGTGAGTAATAGAGAGCGACATACCCCAGCTACCAGGCAGCAAATCAAAGCCCATTTCCCCAGCAGGAAGTTAACTAGCACCCTCCACACTCTCAAGTCTGATGTTCAGCGCATTCCAGGAGTTATTTTGTGATCAAGTGTTGGAATTTATTTCTTTTGGTTCAGCCAAGCTTTGGACAGCCACCAGAAAAAGTGGCTACACTTGTTGCATCCAGTGCATGTACAGTTTGACCAATAACAGTCAAGAAACTCAAAAGGAAAACTTTTATGGATGCATGGCATTGTTGTCTACTGAGGTTGTTCCCACTAGGGGCACGTGTTCCCTATGACAGTTCCCTATGAGTTCTTCTAGGTGGGATCAGCATCAATGAATATGAACAGGTCCTTACTTCCCTAAAGTATCTTTAGGTCAAAATAATCATAACATTTATCTTTTCAAGCTGAAGAATGGTCTCCAAGCTGAAGAATGGCATTGCATCAGACATCTCTTATGTTTGATGCAATGCCACTTTGGTACACTTTCTAGTTTTATTTGTTCACTTTGCTATTTACGTAAAGATGTTAAGTACATGCATATGAGTTTAATACAGAAATAATGAAACACTGACAATCATAATAGATGACGTGCATTTTCATGAAACCTTTTAGGAACCCCCACTGCTTCATTTTAGGTTTACTATGATTTTAAATCTGTGGTGATTTTCCCGTACTGGTGTACCGATAGTAAGTTACTGGTTTGCCAGAGCTGAAGGTGGGGGAGCAACCTTGGTAGGCTACAATGGCGAGGATTATGATAGAGATGTGAAAGAAAAGCCAAGAATCATTCAAGAAAAAATTCTGATGCGCCACATACCAAGAACTCAGGAACAGAGGAAGATTTGCAAAAAGAGTTCTAGCTATAGTAATTAAAAAAGTTGAAATGTTGTTTGCTAAGCTTACACTTTTTTATACATGTACTTTTAATATTTCGTACGGCCAAAAGAGAGATAAGTGTGAAGTTACCATGTACCATGTATTTGGCATAGCATCATCACAAGCCATGAACATAAAATTTGTTACACATTAAATGGCCGTTGGCAATTTTATTAACACATAGGCGAGGAGAAACAATGTCAGGCAGGTGGAAACAAAAAGTGTGATTAATTCAGCATATGGAGAAAGCTATAAAACTACCATTTTAATCAATAATACCGCTGCCTATTGCCTTTGGCCACAAGTGGCAGCAGTGAGCACACTGTGAAGGGTGAGGAAAACATTTTCCGTTTTTTTTTTTCTATTTTTTTTAAACGCTGACATTTTTTCTCCAGCTGCCTTTTTTTTTTAATTCATGTGACTGAAATGTTCGGATCATCTCTGATAGTATGGCGGTTCAAATTGTATGGCTGTTGGACATCTGCAAAATGGTCGCTCTGTACAGAGGCGCTTATTCTTTGAAACCTGACATTTATCATTGATTTTTTTGAAAGTTAAATGAGCCAGAAATAGCTTAATGTGGGAATGTGGCCAACACCAAACACCCCTGGACCCACACACATACACTGTGTGTGTCATCGAGTCGTGCACATGATGTGAGCCTTACTCTCCACTGATCTTCACATCACATTAAATGAGACTCAACCAATTTAGCGCCGAACTCCTCCAACACTGTCGTACTCACAATGGACAATTAAAAAAGAAAGAGTGGATCAAAATCAATGCAGCAGGATGAGGGATATCATCTTGTTTTTATTCCACATGTTCTTCTTCTTGTCAAAACCTGGTGCCTACACTACCCACAAAACAACTGGACTGATGATGGTGGGATTGGAGATCTGGATGTGTTATGCTAGCAGCAGCTAATGCAGCTTCATGCTCATGCAGAGAAGTACTTTTTAAAGTAACAAGCCTAAACTTTATTAGAATTTCTAACCCACAGCCTTCAGCACCCAAACATTCTTGATGTCATTTGAGCAGACATTTATTTATTTATTTTACATATTCAGTTAAATTTAGAGAACAATATAGTGTATCTAAATAGACAACATATCTTATTAGCATGGCCTCGGCTTGTTTAGGGCAATACCGATCCATTTCTAACAATCAGCCCACTTGACCTTCTCCACAAGTACAGCAACAGTGCTTGAGATCCCGAGGAGGGACCCAAAATGGCCATCAAACTTCCGCCACTAAAAACTTGAGCACGCTCTGCCCTATCAAGCTAATGATCAATTATTAATATCCACAATCCTCTGCCTTGATGTGGCTGCTTGGATATAGAAAGCAGGCAATTATGTGCTACTCTCTTATTTGGGTTTTGGCTGGCTCCATCTCCGGCCTGCCTCTCCCTCACCATGCGTTGAGCTCCCCTATAAATATATAACAGATAGTTCCTCTTAGCACACCACAAGTTCTTATTAGGGCCCTCTCATTGCAGATATCCAGATCCAGATTAATTTGTAATTAGTCTTGAGTTGTTGAGCCTCTGAAAGATAAAGGATTCCAACTCCCATTCTATTCGCCCCAAACACTGACGATCACTTAAAAAGAACAAACGCTCTCTTGCTTGATAAAAATAGCTTAAGCTCAGACTTATTTGTTTGGCGACAAATGCCAGACACATATGTCTGAATGGTTTGGGTGATGCTAAGGCAGAGGATAAATGAGTTGGCCTATAATAAAACTTGTCATTGTGTCTCTCTGCATGTTTGTTTTTTTTTTTTTTTTTCAAAAAGAGGGGAGAAATGTTTAACAATTCATCAGCAGAGCACAGGCAGCCCTTTCTCGGGGCAAGACATCACCGTAAAAGCATAAAGTCAGAAACAAAAAGGAGAATGAAAAGGCTGTCTGCTTTACTTTTTTACAATGTAATTCTCTTTCCAGGAGATACCCCCTCAGTGGGTTTCTTTCAGACTTCCCATTAATTTGCTTCCAAATTTCATATATCCCTTCACAGATTAAAAAAAATAGATAAATGGGATAAAGACATATGGGCTTTTTTCGGCAGTGTGTGTTGGGGGGGGGTTAAAAAATACTGGAATAGTTTTTAGTCATTTAAGAGGACAGGGGGTGTGGAGGCAGCAGGACGAGGGTGGGGTGAGGGGGCTTCAGTCTATTAATAGTTGAGTCATCAGTGCCTCAATGTTCTGAAATGGCAAATTGTTAGATCCCCAATGGTGATTATTACTTGCTGTCAATGACCTTCATAACAAATTAAAATTATGCGACTGGGACAGAGCGTGCTCTTTAATAGGCGTTATGCATGGGATTGTGTGTGTGCGCTTTACTTTGTGCATGTAAATTTGTGTGAGTTTGTATGCGGGTGGCCAGAGGGCGATGGCCTCTAGCATTTAAAAACTCCCCTCCCCTCGCGCCTTTCTCTCATTTATTCTTAAAGTGTGGCTGTATCTCTTTTGGTCATTGTCTCATGTCCATGCACAAACACACTCTCTATCTCACTCTCTCTCACACACACACATACACACGCACCGGCAGGATGTTTGTAGCTACAGTATAAATCTTTTTACTTCATTTTCCGAGACACTGGACAAGTTCATAGAAGAGGAAAACGGGACACGTCCTTGGTCTCTGGATTTACTGCCTGACCAGGCTATGGTAGGAGCGATAGACTCCCTCCCTTCCTCTCCCTCTCTCTCTTACACACATGCACAAACACACGTATACACACACACACACACACACAGAGTATATATGTGTGGCTTGAAGCAGATTTACCCACTTTAGCCCCCCCCCCTCCACAGTGGCCTTGTTAAAAGTGTTCATCACCCCTTGTGGTAATATATGTCTTAAAGTGCACATTTATGCTCCCGAGCTATTGATCACTGTACACTCCCTACCCGATAATTACTCCAGCTTAATATGCACCCTTAATGAGGCTTAATTGATTCATTTTCATTGATGAAGAATAACGCCACTAATGGCTGCGGTGTGCAGAGCATTGATGCCACGTACAGTATAGACTCCGACCAGTGCCAGTGAGGGTGGGATAGAAGTGGTGGTACTGAGTTTGATGATTGGCCTATTGTGCTTGCTGTTGATTTAGCATACATGAGAATGAATAGGAAATCAATGATGGCTTTATTTAGTGTTAAAGGGGCAGTGCAACAGGGTGGCTGTCATCTTTAAGTGACAGTCTATACATACAGTAGCTGAAGAAGACTTGGTAGTATAACCTGTACTTGTTCTGTTTTCATTCCCAAACAGTTCCTTTCCTTTCTTTTGCCAATACTGTCATGTCCTGCCCCCCCTTTTCTTTATTTCCTCTCCTGTTTACTCATGATCTTTTCACTTTTCTTTTGTGTTGTTCTGTATTTGTTTTCCTTCTATGTGTTTATTTTGTTTCCTTTTAATTCCCAGTATCTGGTCATGTCCTTTCCTCCTTTTCCTTTTTGTCATTTCCTCCTTTTCGTCTTCTCACCTTTTCACTTTTTCATTTCACATCAGTTTATCCTCTTCTTTTCCAGTACTCCACTGTCTCCATCCTTTTGTTTTATCCGTCATTTTTTCTTTTCCATCAGTTTGTTTTCTTTAGTTTCTTTTCTCTTCATTTGCTTTGCTTTCCACTTTTCCCCCTTTCTTTCATTTTTTTTCTCTCTACACCTTTTCAAATCTTCAATCTTTCAATCTGTTGTCAATTCTTTCCTCTCTCCTCATTTCCTTGCACTTCTCTATCCATAGAAAGCTAGCATTATCCAAGTAAAAGAGACAGCGACCTAGTCATCCTTCACTAATGGTAACCACACCACTTCCTGCCAACACAGACTGAGAGGGGGCATGATGAATATACACCATGATTATTATAGTGCTACACACACACACACACACACACACACAGACAAGTGGATGTGTATACAAATGCACAAACACATTAGTAATTGCTCTTGTCTTCATGTCCTAAAAGACACCCACCTCTGTCCCCATCTGCCTTTTGTGCTCTCATGCATACATGCAGACAGTGGTGGACAACACACACATAAACACACGCACACGCACACACACGCACACTCATCCACCCTCAAGCATCATCCACAGCCTCTCAACGGGACTATGATCACCCTGCTAGAATGATAAAGTTAGTGAGACATCAGTGCTCCCTCAGACATTTGTACATGTGTGTGTGTGTGTGTGTGTGTGTGTGAATGTGTGTATGTCTTTTTCCAATGCTCTTTGAAGCCTGAAACAGACTTGAGGAGGGGGGGAAAACAAAGGTGGGCCGGTGCCAGGGAGAAACTTATGGCACCATTCCTCTTCCCCTAGCTGGGCAGAGGCATAGCCTTTACTGAGGGAGAGAGCCACCTTCTGTCAGTCTGGGAGGGGGGAGCAGGAGAGAAAGAGGGATGTAGAGAGAGATGAGAGTGAGAGAAGTGGAAAGAAAAGAATGGAGAAAAAAGTAGGCAACAAAAAAAGCAGTCCAAACTCAAGAGGCATTGGTCAAGAATGGGAAGTCGTTTTTCCACCTGGACTCAGGTGACTCACACACACACACACTTACATATATGTGTGTGTGTACTTTACTCGATAGTTTTGGGAAAATAACCTTCACAGCATGGAGCTCACACTCCCTGAATCCTGCTCTTCCACACCCCCTTCATTCAACAAAGTGCCTCAAACAAATGGCTTTAACACAATTCTGTACAACAGAAATCTCTACCCTTTCATTACCCAGGTTGAAAAAGGGAACTATTTCTCCTCCTTCTGCTTTCCCCTCACCCGCTCTTCCTTTTTTTTTTTCTTTTTTTTTTGCCCTCCCTCACAACTCCAGTTTTAGTGCGGGCGTTCACTAATAAATATAAATGTTTGTGATTAGCATCTCTGCAGCACAGGTGCATGTTTGTTGCGAGGGGAGGCTTGTTCATTAATTTTCAGCCATGAAAAGTGCAGCGCGCCATGAACGGAGAGTCCAAATCACACACACTGATAAATGAACGCACAGATTGTTAATGTACCATTGTAAGGCTGCTGCCTCCACCAGCTTTGAAAAAAAGAGGCCTGCTGCCAAAAGCAGGGCTATGAGTGTTGTGCACACACAAACACACATACACACACATAACACACTGGGTCCGAGAGGTGTGGCAGGAAGCTATTCAGAGGTCTAGATTAAACTGAATAGAGCTTTAGAACGGGTGTCTGTTTTATCCTTACACATATAGCTGGGGATTATTTAGATTATATAGACAAGACAACCCCTGGTGTGAGGCCTCTGGCTTGTGTAGTCTAATTAGATTTGGTAGAACTGGTATGTGCTGGTAATGATGGCACTAGGAACCTCTGGTATAAAGGTTGGCACGCTCATGGATTGGGCCTTTCAGATAAAAACATTTGCTGCTAAAAGTGACTTTGTTTGGGTTTGTCCTGCACACCTCACATTAAGTGATAATTTGGAAAACTGTGGTTGGTAATCCTTGTGCTTTTTTTTTTTTTTTTTTTTTTTCTTTTTTGGTCATCATGATGGTCATAATCATAATTTCATCTCTGGATTAACACCCTACCACTCAGTCTGGGTTGACATATTTGCTCTGGCGTGGACACACCATGTGTGCATTGTCAGAATCAGCACATACTGTATATTTTAATTAGATAATGCATGCTAAATCTAGAAGCGATCCTCAATATGTGTTTTTGGAGATACGGTCGCGACTGTAACGTTCACAACAGGAGAAAGAAATACTGAGGAAGAGTAAACAAAGAGAAAATAAATAAAATCTGCCTCAGAATGGGTTGTTTTTCAGGAGCTGTGAAAATGTTTTAATAGGGGACTGCTGAGCACCTGCCTTAAAATGTCGTTTCAACATCTCCCGAATGCCATTTTGCTTAATTGACTTGGAAATGGCCCAAATGTATTGCTGAATGCGATCTAATTAATATTAATAATAAATGCCATTATTAACATCAAAGAACATCTGGTGCCCCTGTTTACCCCACCGCCTTATATGTAACACATTCTGCT
This sequence comes from Scatophagus argus, assembly GCF_020382885.2. Taxonomy (NCBI): domain Eukaryota; kingdom Metazoa; phylum Chordata; class Actinopteri; family Scatophagidae; genus Scatophagus; species Scatophagus argus. Next base: position 3,468,527 of record NC_058493.1, read on the forward strand.
GCTGTTTTCATCCCACAAGCATTGCGTGGGTAAACAACAACTTGCATTGCCTGTACTTTTATTTTTTGGTGATTTTTTTTTCCTTTTTGTTCTTATTTGGTCTTTGGTCTTATTTCTGTTGCTTGACTGGGTCACTAATAAAACAACAAGTATGAGGTGAGAATGTAAAAATTGGAGCACAGTAGCTCTTTTTTTTTGGTACCCCCTCCCCCCCACCTTTTTTTCTGCCTGCTCTTCTTGGTCTAGACCTGGTTGTTGTAATACCTCAGAGACTTCTCAGATCCCTGGTGTTCTCCCTTAGGAACAAAAAAATATATAAAAAAATAGAAAAGCATCTGCACACTAAAAGAACCTTGCATTAGGACTTTCTCAATGGCCATAAATCACGGACCAAATAACTTTAATCTAAAATTTCATTAAGTAGTCCTTGTCAGGTAGTAAAAGCAGGGGGATAATGCAGTGGTGTTTAATGATAATTGGTGTTTGGTTAATAAATTCTGCGAGTTCAGATTACGTTTTAGCAGTGGCTGGAATGCTAGCATCAGCAGTGTAACTAAACCTCAAATTGATTAACTCGCATGAACCAGACGCTCACAAAGATGGCAGTGGTCCAAATCAAAAAAAAAAAAGGAGGGGGAAGGGGGTGTTGGGGTGTGTGTGTGTGTGTGTGTGTGTGTATGAGAGAGAGGGAGAGCAAGCGAGCATCAGGCCGGATGGTGTTGTGTTGCTCTGGTGTAAGGAAATCAAGTCCCCCCGGGCGCATTTTTAAAAGCCTAATGCCTTTCAAATGATGTCATCACATTTTACTCTTTCTCTCTCTCCCCTCCTTCCCTCCCTCTCACCCAATCTCTCTTAATATCTTTCCCCTTTTCAAACTGTTTCCGTCAATCACCCCCCCCCACCCAACCCCTAGCCCCTCCTCCTCCTGCCCCCAGTTATTTGGCTACAGGGAGAGGCCGGCGGGCTTCGACGGGAGTCACGTGACGCATTAGAATAATGGCCGAGCAAGAAGCAAAACATCTTGTGTTTTTATGACTGATGTGCTTTTTTTTCCCCCCTCAGTTTTATTTCCTGAAAGTGATATCATACTAATCAAAACCACAGAACGTTTAGAGTGCAAAGTGTGATTGAGAGAGTACCATTAAGGAACTGGCAAACCCCCTCCCCCCACCAAGCCGCACCCCCGACACCATATATGTGCACACAGTCAATGGCTTTGCTGTTTGTTTTTTGTTGTTGTTGATTTTTTTTTTTGTCCTCCAAACTGGGTGTGGCCACTGTAAAGAAGCAGGAAGCGTGTGCCCTATCCCAGGTGTAACCCCCCCCACCACCCACTCCCACAAACACACACACACACACACACATGCACACAAAGATCCTTATCAATTTATATATTTGTCACTCAGTCATGGAGGCTGCCCTGGTGGCGTATCCCCACGACAGGCGACGCATCGGTTGATCCGTTGCAAGATCCCGGTGACGTGCGGTCGGAAGGGAGTGAGGTGTCTCGCGCGCACACACACTTACACACACAGTTGCACTTTCGCACACAGTTTCTCAGAGGGGAGTGTGAGTGCAGCAGACAGCAGGCAGAGTGACTGATACTCAGCCTGCCTCCCAGATGGCCTGCTCAACTCTGCTCCAATCTGATCTCAGAGCCTTTGTTCTGGCATGTTCCATTACGCCGCCGTGACACCAGTAAAGGCAGAGGGGAGAGGAGCTGGTCTCAGATCAGATATAGCTGAATTATACATGTATTTCTTTTTTTCCCCTCTGTGATATTCTTGTACTAGCGCAGTCACAGTTCTGCGTGTGTCATGTTTTCTTCCTGGGGTAGAGGTGAGCGAAGGGTTTCATAGACGATAGATTCAAACTGTTTGGATGTTGGACTTTGATGTAAGAAATTTGTTTAATTCTAAGGTATTCTTTGGAGAATTTATTCTTGATATAATTTATGATCTTTCGTGGGGATTAATGCCAGAAAATGAAGTATGGCTGAAATAAAACAGCGAGTTCAGCGACTACCTTTTAACACCTTAGATTAGAGAGATGCATCGGTGTGTAAATAGTCATCTTCAAATATCTTTATTGTTAAATAACAATATAAACAATAACAATATAAATAACATTGTTATTATTAAGGGAAAAATGAACAGGTATTGATTCTTCTTCTGTTTTTTTGTATATGTTTCATTATTTCTTTTCATTTTAAATATGTTTTCCTATGTTTTCATTGATGGCCTTAAACAAGTTTTACTTTATTAGCAGTTCTCACATTAAAATCCCAATCTAAGTACATGAATGTCATGTCTCCCTAAGTGTACAGTAGTGTCAGCAATGTGAAAGTGTGACAGCCTTTACAGGCTTTTATATAAAAAGCCAAAGGCTCACCTGTGACAATCACTTTAATGTTGCGTGTCCTGCAGTGAATCTTCTTTGCATAAAAAGAAAGATGAAAGACAGGGGACCAAAATCAATACTTGGAGGATAGTTACAGCTGGGCGTCAACAAGCGATCGAGAGTCTTTCCCCACATCACACACCCAGCTGTGAACGATGATGCCTAATATACGGGGTGACCTTCAAAATGTCATAAATGTGTTGTGCAATAAAGTGTCAATATTTGTGGTTATATGGAGCAGGATGACTTTTACAGTAATTGGAACAGCCGCATTAAAAGCTGTGGATCAGTCAACTGATTAAAGACAGGCACGCTGGACACCCGGCCAGTGACGCATGCGTACCTATAGGCGCGTGTGCGCGTACACTCGCACCACAAGCATACACACTCAAGGAAGTACATGCAAAGTTTTTTTTTTTACCTTACTTTCTTGTATGCGCTGTGGAGGGTATGTGTGTGTGTGTGTGTGTGTCGGGGGGGGAGGTGAAGCCCATTTATTATTGAAGGGCTGTTATATGCCAGGAGAGCACACTCTCATCCTCTCAGTAGTGTGTCTTCCTCTTACAGGAGCACTATTAACCCTGACACACAAGGACGTGTGTGTGTGTGTGTGTGTGTGTGTGAGGCAGAGAGAGACGGACATGCAGAGCTATGTGCGTGCGTGCGTGTGTGTGTGTGTGTGAATGTGATTGTGTGTCTGTTTGGAAGTGTGGTCTGGTGTTTGTCCTGCTTCTAATCTGTGTTTTGGATTTTTTAATTTTAGCCCCATCTGGGGTGGGCAGGTGGGCCACTGTCTGTTACATGATCTGGGGAATCTTTGCCAAAAAGGGATCTGTACAGTAGACCGCTCAAAATATGTTTATGAGGAGGCGACTATGACTACAGTATGGTGCAGTCCTGGACCAAGCACTGGGGGAATTGTACTCGCTTTTATTTATTTATTTTCTGTCTACACGCGTCTTTTAAATGCATTCAAATAAAAATGCAAAAGAGCAGGGTGGAGACACACTTGATGTGTTCACACAGTACTGAAATTATGCAGGAAATTTTATTTTCATTTTGTGTTTAGTACCATTTCCATAAATTTGTGCGATATGTTATATCGTACAGGCCACAATATTTGTCAGGATATACGGAATTTCCTTGAAAGTGTTGCAATTTTTGAGTGTATTTAAGGAAATATAAACAGAAACACAGTGTCAATGTGTTTCACTTTAACAAATCAACAAATTCTATAAATTGTCATTTAATTTCATTTCTGGCAGGCCTGTTTCCATTGCCTCCTCAGCCCTTAGTATTTCTTTTCTCCCGTCATTTCTTTGCACTTCTCTTACGCTCTGTGTAACATCATATATTGTTTAAAAATTATATGATAAGCAGGATCATTTTAAACCAAGATCCACAGTTTAACATCTGCTTTTACAACCTAATGCCCTGCTTCTATCTCCTCACTTGTAGACAGAATTAAAGCACACAGATGCCAAGCCTGAGTAGAGGCAGCTGGTATTTCGTATCTGTGTATTGTCACAGACTTAACATTTAGGCTGCCTTTCAGTTTCATTTGTGATAAATAGCCTTCAGCCTGATAGCAGTGTGGCTGAATGGAGTTGTGTGGTTAGTGTCAGTGTGGAAGAGGACTTGCTGACTTGGGTCTTTCCATTCTGTAAACCTTATTTGACTCGGCAACAGAGGAGTGGTGGTGGGTAGTGGAGGGGGTGGGGGTGGGATGTGGGGGGTGACAGAAAAGAAAAGATTAGGCTAGTGTTAAAAAATGTTCCTTATTGTGCGCTGTGGTTGCCTAAGTGGGTTGCTCGATTTTGATTCTTTTTCTTTTTTTCTGCCTTTTCTCCCTTCCTCCCCTACACACATACCAAATCATGTGCCAGATTAGAAAATAAATAACATTTGTAACTGCATTTGTGTTTCTTTGGTCACGTCCATACCGAAATGCTGTCTTTTTCTTTTTTCACCGTAGAGGCCACAGACTCTGTTTGTCTGTGTTTAGGATGAAATATAGCCGTGAATACCACACACAAAATCAGTTGTGTCTATATTTCCTCTGTGTCAGTGTGTACATTTCTTTCATGTCAGCAAAAAGAGATGAGTGTCAGTGCAGCTCACGACCACAAAGTTCATAACTTACCGTGCTGGTGAGTTCCTTTGCCCAAAATCAGAAGAACAAATGTTGATGCAGATATGGCAGCCTGCACAAGAAAAAGAAAAAAGAAGAAAAAAAACTCCCAAAGAAACAATATTTTCATTTGACTTTTTATTGCTATGAAATCCGTAAAATCTGCCGTGACAGTTGCGCGTTGTGTGGATTGATGTTGAACCTCCTGCACAGTGACGTCCATCAAATGCTATTGGAACTGGTACAGATATTTTTAATTTAACAGCAACAAGATACAAGACATATCAAGCATCTGCTGTGTATTCCTTTTTGTTTCTTTTGAAGTTTTTTTTCCCTGCGTTTTGAACTTAACTGTGTTGCTCAGGCCTTTAAATATTGCACTCCTGACTGTCAGCACATCACAGGCTCTTAACCATCCGTACTACAAGGCCAGTGTGTACAATCTGACGATGGCACCCTCACCTCAGATTATGCTGCTGTCAACACATTCCCAGGTTGTCGTCAGTCATTTTAGATTCATATTCAGGAGGTGATTGCGTTGATAACAGACTGCTGTTTCACTAGACTGTGCATCATCGTTTTTTGGCGTGCGGAGGAAGCGGCAGAGGGCGGGGTCAAAGCCGTTATCACCCTATCATATCTCTGACAGCTACCTGTCAAAATCAGGTCGCAGGAAGAGATGCGAGGAGATCCTGCGATGCTGACATAGCCAAATCTATCTCTCTCTTTTTTCTTCTTCCTTTCTGTCTTATTTTGCATTGTTCATTTTCACTGCAATCCAGCATATGCTTAATGGGAATGATGATAGGAAGGATAAAAAAAGAAAAACAGGAGGAGAAAGGAGAGGCGGTGGTGGTGCAGGTGGTGGTGTTGAGGGTGTTTGAGTTGGGGGGGGGGGGTGTATCTCAGGACTGTGGTGTTTCTAAAGAAACTGAAAAGCTTATGAACTGTCAGCGTTCTGTCAGGGAGGAAAATAACGCGGCCCGTGAACCCGTTTGATGCGTTTGACTTTGTGTGGCGTTCGCACATTTGAGCAAGGGAAACGAGGGACAATGAGAGACAGACAGAGAGACAGAAGAGAAAGATAGAAAAAAAAAAAACATGTTGTGTTGTGATGTGTGGAGGGTTGGTTTGAAGTGGCACTCAACACACCTTCCATTTGTCTCTCCCTCCTTGTGTGTGTTCCAGATGTTGGGGAGGACTTGGGAAAGGCAGCGGGGAACGTTCAGCCGACTCTGTCCCAGCACCGTGAGCGCAGCCTGGGCTCATCCTCCAAGGACTGCCCCTACTGTGGCAAGTCCTTCCGCACCTCCCATCATCTCAAAGTCCATCTGCGGATACACACAGGTCAGTACGTCCAAGGATGTCGCTTCTGCAACACATAGATTGCATTTCTCTGGCAATTAAACATTTATTGTACTTCATGCAAAATTTACTTACACTGCTTGTACCGACATTCCTTCTGGGGTTAGCCTGACATATTGGTTTATGAATATTGGCCTAATCAGATATTGGAGTCTGTCTACCTCTGATATGATGGATATGATGCAAATTAATTGATTGCGTATTAGTTTTGTAATTGATACTGCATTTGTTGTTCTTAATTTGGATTCAGTTTAATGTCAGACTAAAAAGTTGTATGTAAAGATACATTTCAGAAGAAAGAAAGAAAGACCTACTTACAGCACCTCCATCAAAATAAAGTACACAGATGGTCACAGTTTCCAAGTCACAGTATCACAATGTTCTGAAAATAAGCAGTACTATAAGAACCCAGTGATCCCAGTTCATCAGTAACACATACTGTAATTCTCACCTAAATCACGATCCTGTTTAGTCCACAGATATTGTCAGTGCAGCCTTATCAGATGTGTGGGTTTTTTTTAATTGACATGAAGAGTAATAAATCAAAAATATTTATAAGGACGAATATTCATTTCCTTACAATGTCCCTCATTGTGTCTTAAGGCCGTTATTATTTCATTTCTTCATACTCATCATTTCATTGAGCTCTAATTAACACAACAAGGGTTCAGTGTCCTCTGATGACATCACTCAGAGGGCAATTTCACACTTGCTAACTCTCAATAACTTTCAAGCCAAAACAAAGCCGGCCTGTCCACAGTTTGGAGTTATGCGTGAGAGGATGTGTCTCATAGATTTAGCTTTATTTTTCAGTCAAGCATCCTAACCCTGTGAGATCTGCCCATACATCTCACCAACCAGGGCTCAGGCACTTCTGTGACAGCCTGTCCGCTGGTTGTTACTGGGAGGTTAAGGCTGCAGTCAGAGTAATGATGTGGACCGTGGACAGTAGCCAGGGTTCCAACCCTCTGCAAGGTACAAACGCCCCACTGACTATCCGGGTTAAAGTCACAATTAGACCACGCAGAGGTCACCTTACGACAAGGACGCCTGGTTCTAGCTGGTGGGGCTGGTGTAGAAAGTTTAAGTTTGTCAGGTGATTTTCCACTTCTCAGTTTGTCTCACAGGGAGGTAGTGTTTCCAAACTGGAAGGAGTGAAATGTGATATTTGGAAATCTTCCCATCTATGTGCTGAAGAAAAGTTATTAATATCATGAGGAAGGATTATATTTATTTATTATTAATACTGCAAAAACTTGGTTTATGTTTAACACTTTTTTTTATATTCTTGATTTCAACAACATCTAAGCTTAAGGTGGGGAAAGATTGTAGACATGGAAATTAAATCTGACTGAGGCTTTGTAAGGGTAAGACAACATACCCTGCTTCCTTCCTCCTTCCACTGAAGCTTGGCATTGGATGTAGATCTTGAGGTATAGAATTGTCCAGTATGGATGTAATTTCTATGAATACTGGACTGTTTAAAATGTTAGAAAACGCTCATAATAATTTCCCACAGAGACACTTTTAAATTACTTGTTTTGTCTGACCAACAGTCTAAAACCCAATGATAATGAGATGAAGGTCTCACTTCCTCCAACCAGAAAACTTTGACATGTTTGAAACATTATGGTAAGGAAATTTTCTATTGATCAAGTTCAGCATATTCACGTAATTACAATTGCTGTAGCTGAACATTTGCAAGGAGGAACCCTGCAACCAGTGATTGTCTAGTTTGAGCATTACGACCCTCGGGTACAGGTTACCTGGATCATCTGGGTAAGAGTGCAGCGGAATACCTGTAACAGGTATAGGTAACATCTTTGAAAAAAATCCCTAAAAAACACTTTTCTTTCAGAGGTGACTTTGGGATTTCTATTTTTTGTTCTACTTGCATATAGTGAGGAATTTTGGAAATATTATTGATTTTTGTCACTTTCATAATGATATGAACATGTGTAGTGAAAAGAGCCTTAGAGTAATTCGTCCATCTGTCTATCAAAGCTTTGTGACCTTCAGTTCCTCAAGATCTTCGTGAGTCCAACTCACGACCTTTTAGTTTCATTTGAAAATAACAGACCATCAGTACTGTAATCCCTTTTGCTTAATAAGGCGCACATGCTGTACCTCAGTTCTCGAAAGAAATTAGAGTAAAAGCTTTGTACTTGTAGCTTGTCTGTAGTCTGCTGTGTACTCCTATAATTAGCCTGTCTTTGTAAAAGAGTTCATCCAGGTCACAGCCAGGGATGGTGGTGGTTTTTTGGGGGTATCTGTTATCTGGCAGTGAGAGAGGTGAGTTATGTCTGCTTTGAGTAATACAGTAAGAATGCCCATGAGGGCCGTATTTTTTCATGGAGGAAGCAGAGACCTCAACCCAGGCTTGGCATTCGGTCATTTGGCAAAACACGCGCGGTGTGTAGTAAGCCCCATCAAATTTCATCCACGCAATGTATTTTACATTTATCCATTCATATCTCAAAAACACAGTAAAATAAAAGGCTCAGTCTTGAGTCCCCTACACCCAAGAGCAAAAGTGGGAAAGGTTAGTAAGGATGTTGTCTTTTGGAAAGGAATGTATCTCTGGATGTGGGCCCATCTAAGCACAGCTTTAGCATAGCTTTCTGCACGTGGAGAGGAAAACAGTTTGATGCATCCCCAACATGTGGCCTTTAAATCATTCCTATAACCTAATCACAGCAGCTCCTCTGTGACATCCTGATTACATCCACGAGATGACTTTTACAGTGGCTAAAGATCCTCTCTGTGCTCTGGTGACAATGCACAGAAATTCACAGATGACAGGCGAGCTACCCCTTCATCCTAATGCAATGTGAGTGACACGATGGAGTTTTGGTGGAGGCAGCATTGTGCAACGCAAAGATTAATGAGCAGCTAACACCAGCTTGAAAGGAATGAAGTGAATTTAAATTTCTCCAAAAGTTAAAGAGCTAATGTTACAGTATTAATTTCCTCTTGAACAGTGAGTGGGAAAATATCCATTAGCAAAATTAACCACAGTTTTCTAGGTAGCTAACATTGTGCGGCTGTGGTGCTACGGTGTGGGGCCACAGCTAATGAACACACTGCAGAGGGTGATATTTCATTATACAAATTAATGCTCACATTTTAATGGGAAAGTCACATAATGAATCTAGGCTTCAGTGACAGCAATTAGAGGCCCAGATTGTCCCCTTCTGGACAAGGCACTATTTAGCAGTAAGCAGCTGTGTGTAAAAAATAAAAAGGTCCTCGCTCTTGACAATCGCCACACATAACTTCAGGCAGGGCCGCATAACCAATAAGAGTCCCTGCTCACCTTTAAATGAGGGGAGGGAGGGAGACAAAGAGAGGAAGAAAGAGAAAGGACTTGGCCATGTCACTTAACCTTAACCTAACCTTGTAATCAGGATGAATCAAGAGGGACCTGTGATCTCCCTCTTCATTCCTCTCACCCCTTTGCTGCCTCCTTTCTCCCATTTTCTCCTTTCTATGAGTATCTCAGCTCTCCTTTTTTTCCTATTTTTTCTACATTTCTTATCTCTATTATACAGTATCTTCGATAGAATGACACTGCTAAATATAATATATTTATCATTTGGTGCACACTGACTGCTCACAGAATTCATGCATACATATTTATGATTTCCCTCTCAGTGGCAGATGAACTGTTAATCCTGACACTAATAGCAGCATGCTCAACTATACATACATATATATAGTGTGTGTGTGTGCAAGTGGTCAAAGCCTGATATATCTTAACTTATTCCTCTGTGCACAGAACTCCATTGTTGTCCAAACACTATTAAAAACACATCAGTGAGACACACTGTTGCACTGGGTGACACGTTAATTCATTACAGTGAACACAGTCTTTGTAATATATTTTGAGTTAATCCCACATACACCAACCTGGTGCTGCAAATACTCAGCTAAAAAGAGTCCCAAACAAATGTGTGGTTTACTTCTGTTTGAGTAACATTTGCCAAAAATCTACTGTGCCCACTAAATCTTTCTATCTTATTGACATCTTATTCAGGAATGAATGGGCTTGGGGCTGACTGGCACAGGCATGATAGAGAAGAATGAAATGATGCCGATTGTTGTTTTTTTTTTCCTATTCATGAGATTTACTGATAATAATAAGAAAACTAAAAACAAGCAAAAAAACAATGTCAACCTTATTCTTGAATGTATTTTCCACTGAGAATTCCTCAGTGCATATACTGTGTATCTATGGTGTCACTTTCACCTCTGAGGCAGCTGAAGTGTTAAGCTTGACTGTATTGGAGGGACTGTCTATTCACCAACCACTAACTTTAAGGAGATATACTTAAAACAGATGTAAAACAGCTTCTATCCATTATTCAGTCTCTCAAACATCCAGCCTGTGTTTTTTTTTTCCCATCCTTTCGGCCAAATGGAAATTCATCTCCAAGTATGTCATTTCTATCAGGCCATTTTAATTGCCCCTCTGCACAGGTTTGGGGTATTTATCTTTACTTGTTTCTATGGCACTGTCACAATTCACACAAAGCCAGATGAAATCAGTACATGCAACATGAAGTGCAAACATACTGTGGGGGAGCAGATCCCAGTACAGCAATCAGGAAAAGGATGATTTACAGCCACAAAGTTGTCACTTAGATGTTTATGAGCTGTAGTTTTTCATGTCAAAGCCAAGAAAGCATCAGTTCTTACCCTTCTATCATTCACTTTGTCGGGAACAAAACGCCCAAAGTAGTTCAACAAAGCCAAGACGGACAAACAGCTAAAAAAGTTTACCGATCTATTTTTAACTCCCAAATAGCAATTTTCTGGTTTTGTGGCAGCAGTGATCTGTCATGTGGCTGGGAGGTTGTGCTGTTTGCGCTGATATCAATTAAAAGTGGATTAACGGGTACATAATGACCTTTAGCAGTAAATTGTGTGTAATGTTGCAAGGCAGGATACAGTATATTCCCCAGATGTCACACCAGGCCCCTGACGTATGATGGAGCAGATGTCTTAGCCAGTCCAAATGGCCCTCTAAGACACAAACACACACACATTCATACACACAGGCTCAGTCCTACAAGCATGCATAAACATGTGTTCACACACATTCCAACTGGTGCACAAACACACACACACGCGCACACACACCTACGTAAACACAAGTCGATGCAGAAATGTACTTGTCGTCTGTCTCACTCACTCCAGATATATTTAAATGCTTAATTTTAATGGAAAGCTGGAATAAACTGATAACTTTCTGGGAGCGTTTGTATTTATTTTCAGTTTGCCTTTCATCAAAGGAGAGTGCAGAACACACAATATTCGGTGCTTTTCATTCTCATTTTAGATATGTAGATGGTACATTACTCTTTATTTCCCCCCACATGAACATTAACAACCTCTCATAAGGGAAGAAAAATCAGAGGAGGAAAAAAAAAAGATCAGATCAGTCTAATTTCTGTCTAATTTGGCTCCTAGAATATCATTTTGTCCAGTTAGAGGAATTGAGAATGATCATTTGCATCAGGGACGTTTCCTTATTAAATCAGCACTGAGCCTCTGTTCGGCAGCTCACAGGAGAAGCACTTATTGGGTTAAAAGCTCATCTCGTATGGTTTATTTTAAATATACTCTATGCCTCATAGCCACTCTAGCGTAAAAGAAAAGATATCAAATCACTGTCTTTCTATCTATAGTCAGGGCTATCTGTCTCTCTGCACGCTTCCTTTCCCTTTTTTTTTTTATCTCTCTTATTCTTTGTCTCCCCTCTCTTCAACATTTCCACCTTCAATTTTCTTTTGTATACCCTCCTATCCGTTTCTCTCCTGTATCAATATTGTATTGAGTTGGTGTTTGTGGCCCTGTATTTGAGAACTCTGCAGTAGGTCTGCAGATCGCAGAGTCTTTTTCTGGAATGGTGCCCTCTAAATAATGATAAATTACTTGAGCAGTATGCCATTTGCTAATTATATCCATGATTTACTACACAGCCCGACTTAAATCATTCAAACCAGCCTTGCGTAACAATGCCTTTTTTTTTCTCTTTTATAAAATGGTTTCCATGTGTATAATCTAAACATTTTATGGCCATATACTGTATATATAGAAATGTGCATACACACAAAACACTTTGACCATCCCTTTTTATTTCTTTTTCCAACACTCCCCCCTCTCTTTTCACGCAGTCACTGTTATCCATTTAACAGAAATTCTGCTCTGGGAACTTTTTATATGTATATATTAAAAAAAAAAAAAAAAAAATCAAGCCTAGCATTTTTTCCCTCTCTGTTCATTGTTTAATGAATCCAAATCTGGCTCAGACTCCAAGCCTATTATAATTGCTAGCAGGATGTGTTCTATTTCAACATCAGTATCATTCCAATGGAAGATCCACTTCTGGAATAATTCAGAACAATGCTGGTGTTATACCATTATCAAGGATATTCATGAATATGGATGTGCAGGATAAATAAATATATGTAAATGTTACACGACAGATTCACCCCTCTTTTACCATAATATAAATCTCTTTGATCTGTGTGTCCTGTAGTGAATCATATTGGTCTTTATCACAGGGCTTCACACATGTGGTTCACATATGTCGGCTGCACATTTCTTCTTTTTTTTTCTCATTGACTTATTTTTGCATCATAGTGTATCATCCATATTTTGTTCTTTGTGCACTGCAGTGTGGCAGTCGTTGGAGAGATCTTATGCTTTGGCTGATTTATGCTTCTGAAGATAAACTGCAAATAGGGGATGTCCGAGAAATGGCACCCTCATCGCCAAAGCACAGGACTGACAGCAAACAAGGCCAGAGAAGAAGCACAATGACCCCACTGCAGGCACACAGGCAAACCCTCACATCCGTGCATAGATGTACAGATACGCACTCAAACAGAGACCGCACCCTCAGCCCCAGCCCTTACTCGTGCAAACACAGACAGCATTGAGACAGTTTTGTTGTCAGTTGGAAATATTATCTCTTGTAGTGGACTGAAAGCACCATATGGTGAAATGTTTTTTATGGTGTTGATATGAGTGATGGCTCACTTGGCGGGGCTGGATCGAGCTGGATCGACCCATATTCAGATGCCTACTCCACGCCCCCACCCTCGTCCCAATACACACACTCACACACACACACACACACACACACACACAAACAAACATGCAATAACACGCACACACACCAAGTGGAACAGAGACGGTGTCTGTGCGAAAGCAAAGATATGGTATTGTTTGTTGAATGCAGGATCCTGTTCATGATCAGTTTGTGTTTATTTATTTATATATAGTTATATAGTGCATTTCATTCTATGCTTATTTCTTTCTAAACTTCTATTTATTATTTAGATTTTGTCACTTTCTTTTTTCCATCCTTTGATCGAGAGCTAGAAAATGTATGTGTTTTGATGCCAACTAAAGACGATTACAAAATTTTCTCTTTTTTTATATTAGTTAATGAAATGCATATCTTTTGTGAGCTCTACTCATTTGACCTAATTTTCTTTGTTCAGGGAGGTTACATGACCCTAGGGTCCACATTCCCTGCTCCAATAAATAGATTTTGATATCCAGTCAGTCTAATAATCAGGTTAATTATTCACTGTTTTCCCTGTCTTTCCCTTTCTGTTTCTCTGTCTCTGTCTTGGCCTCTCAGGAGAGAAACCCTACCGGTGCCCTCATTGTGACTATGCTGGCACCCAGTCTGCAAGTCTGAAGTACCACCTGGAGCGCCACCACCGCGAGCGTCAAAATGGCTCCACCAATTCCGGCCCATCCTCTGGCCACACCGCTTCCTCTGATCACAAAGAGGACCATGGGAAGACAGCCGGTGGAGGCATATTTGCCCGACCAGATGTCCTCCGTAATGTTTTCAAGGGCATGCCCCCCAACCTAGACTTCAGGGCAGGTCCATTGCTTGCACACCAGTGGGCGTCAGCTGGCATGATGTCTCCGCACGACCGAGACCGTGAGCGGGAGCGTGGAGACCGCCGTTTCGACTCTGGCTCCTCAGCTGAGAACATGAAGACTGCCGATGCACCTTCCTCCATGGTCTCAACAGCTACAGATAGCTTCTCTGACCTAAGCAGGGCCTACCAAAGCATGATGGGAAATGGAGTCCATTTTCAAGGGTCTCTTCAGGCCTTCATGGACAGCTTCGTCCTCAGTTCCATGAAAAAGGATGTGAAAGACAACCAGAGTCCAGTCCAGCTCCAAGCCCATTGCTACCATGATAATGGTGAGCCCAAAGCAAAGCGGGCTGTCTCTGCTGACCAAGAAAGAGAGGACAAGGCTGAGGTCAAACAGAACTCAGAGCCTGGCAAACCTGGGTCCCAGTATGAACCACTTGATCTATCTGTGTCAGTCCGGCCTGAGTCTGCATCTGGATCTCTCCCTGGCTCTTCAGTCACCATTCATGATAACGTGGCGTGGCATGGCTGCCTCTTCTGCTCTTTCTCCACCTCCTCATTGGAGCTCATGGCTCTGCACCTTCAGGCCAACCATCTGGGCAAGGCCCAACCACAGCGATCTGATGCCGGCAAGGAGACTCATGGAGAGACTTCTCCCACCACCTCGACAATTCATTCCTCCAACAGCAAGACACTTGACAAAGATGGAGACAGAGATGGAGAGAAAAACCAGGGAGGCTGGAACAACCACATGGACCAGCCCTACAATCCCTTCCACAGTGACTTCTATCGACGGTTTGGTGGTTTGTATGATGGATCCCCAAAAGCCAATCAGTCCCTTCAAGGGTATATAACAACAGAAGAACAGAATCTCGATCTGCCAAGCCAAACCTTTGGAGCAGCATCTTCAGCCGGGGAAGACCAGATTGGTGAGAGGGGTTCCTGTGGAGGGGCCGAAGAGGACCAGGTTGGGTCAGATGATGAGGTTGCAAAGGCTGGTGTGCGCAGTGGCAGTGAGACTCCCTCAGCCACACCCAAGAGACAGCCACAACAGAATCACTCTGACGAAGAAGAAGAAGAGGGAGGAGTGGCTGAAGAGGAGGAAGACAGAGATGAGCATGGGCAGATGGACATAGAGAGAGAGGAAGAACAAAGTCCAGCTTCAGACCACCTCCAGAACCACCCCAAACAGCTCCAAGATGACTCCTCTCTGCCTCCAAGGAGTGGAGCTGGTTTGGCAGCATCTTCATCTGCCATGAAACCACTTTCTCTGGTTCCCCAACATAAGAATCAAGCTCTGGCGCTTGAGAAGCAGTGGCAGCAGGGCCTGGGCCTCTTGTCTCCCGGAGGTCCTCCAGGACTGTTGAAGGCTGAGCAGCAGACCCACCTTGAGCAGCAGATGAACATGCTGTCTGTCCTCAGAGCCTACAGCAATGACAACCTTCCCGCATTCAATGGCCTGGGAGGCGGAGCATCCACAGGGGGCATGAAGAGGCCAGATGCACCTGGTGAGTGTATTTAACCCCTAATAGCACCATAAATACTATAAAGCACACAGATATCTGTACCAGAATAAAACCACACACCTAAAAAAATCATGACTACACACGTTTGAAACACAAATTCAATTTTCCCAGCACTGCATAGACATAAACACTAGACACACAAGACAAACACATATACATTTTTTTCCTGACACCCACAAAGGAATGCCAGACACTCACTAAAGGTCTCGAGATTGGCTCTGAAGTGATTTCAGCCTTATTTCAAGCAAGTTTAGAAGCTATCAGCCTGGCGACTAGCAACAGATTAATCTTTATTACACGTTTATATTACTGGGAGTGCAGTGCCTCCCTCCCGCTCCCCAGCATGGAGGGAATAACCCTGGATGAGTCAGAGCAGGACCTCAGCTCCCCGTGCCACCTCGTGCACATGTCTCTTAACTATCTTAGCTCTCATAAAGCTGGCTCCCAAAAGCCCATTACTTTATAAGACTCGTCGATCTATGACCCTGTGAAAAATGAACTGTCAACTTTCATGATTCTGCTAAGGTTACAGCCGCTCCTTGAGACTGAAGAAGTCCTTTTTCAATTTTTTCTTTTTTTTCTCTTTTTTACAATGCTCTTTTGCTGTTTAGGGGCGGTTGCATGTGTCTGTTAGAAGTAAAGTAAAAACCCAAAGTTGGTTCTGAGCTTTAAAACACTGACTTATACAGACTAGAAAGACAGAAAATAGATAAAGAACTATTACAGTGTAAGCTGACATCCTATCAGTGACAATGCCTTCAAACTGTTATTAAGACCTTTAAATGAGTAGACAATTTGCCATATTTATTTCAAAGTAACACAAACAACAATCAAAATCTTGATTTTTTAGATTCATTAAGTGCCAGATACAGTAAGTCGTAGCTACTTGGATTAATGTAACATATCAAATTGTAATCCTTTTTTATCTTATTTCTTCCAGTTAGCTTTAATATTGCTCAACAGACTGTCCACAATCTTAAATATATAAATATATCATCATACATTTTTCTTTTTGATCAAGACAAAACAATTGAATATTTTTCCTGTGAAATTTAGAGTTGTTTACAGGCATACATTCATAAAGATATACATTAACCTGTAATAACAGTGATCCCTTTGTTAATGAAGCAGTGCAGCTACACATGTGCATCTGACCTTTCCATCTGACAAAATATTATTCGTTGTCATGGAATCAGGCTCTCTGCATATCTTAACATCTTGAAAGCATTTTAGCCATACAAGACTGATATATGTTTCATTTCATAAAGAAATGCCTTTGTGTGAGAAAGCCCTACTTATTGTCTAATCAGAAAGTCTGTGAAAGCAAGCTATGTAATGTGGGCAGTTCTCTTTGCAACTAGGAATGCTTGACCTTTATAGATAAGGCGTTCTCTGTGGAACAAAAGCCTTTCTTACATGTTGTTAGTTTGTCCTAGTCTGAGTAAGGCATTCATTGTAATTAGAAAACCCAACACGTTATTATGTATCTGACTTCCTGGAAATAGATATTCAGATCTCTTGGATGGCACTAAAGTATAGAGAAAAATGTTACATTTTACAGGAAGTAAATTTGACACATGCTGTATTGTGCTTGCATATGAGTTGCTGTATTCGGTGTGACATTACCTTAGGCGAGTTGCCCTGCCAAACTATCTGTGTGTAATGCTATGATGTGTCAGATAATACAACACTGTATCTGTACTTCAAGCAAAGCTCTTACAACTACTGTCACTGATTTCACAAGCTTCATGTATCCATATCTGTGTCGTAAAGGCCAAGTTGAATTCACCATGAACTAGAATACTTTGAGAAGAAAATGCTAGAGTGGTTAGAGGGGTCATTCTCAACACACTAGCTATGGAAGATCGGGATTCTCCACAGTTCATGCAAGTAAATGAACAGCAATCTTAGTTGTCTATAGGTTTAAGTGTGTGTCTGTTGTGTGTGTGTTCACCTTGCAATGGACTGCATACTGCTACCACTACAAATACTGTTTCTGTTATAACTATCATAATGACTACTACAAAAACTACTCTTGCTCTTGCTTTTACTTCTTTAAATATTATTTGTTATGTTATATTATATTATTAATAACACATTATTATAATGTTCTATAATGTTGGAAATATTGTTAAGTAATAAGTGAAGTAATAGACTTACGTTTATTCTACTATGTAATTAAGGCCTGAAAATTTGCCAACTGATTGCATCTAACAGATCAAATGATCTGCAAACACAGCATTGACTGTATCCAAGCAAGTGTAGCATTATGAAGAGTAAATGTGTCCCTGAAATGTAAGGAACTAGATGTATAGTGTAACATTACAAGAATATGGTATCATAGAGCTATACTAAGTACTTGGATAAATTTGCTTCTGGTACTGTTGTTGATACTACCATTGTTACTGCTCGCACCATTGTGATGGTAGCCAGTTCTGCCACAGATACTACAGTTGCGTGATAAAGCTTGGACGAGAAAACAGCTACACTTGTTTCACGGTAAAATGCACTTTTACAGTCCCTCTTTATCTGTCCACTTGTAAAACCCTTATGCTGGGGGGGTCACCGGCAGCGTGAAGAGCAACAGCCACGCATCCCACTGTTATTTGGTGGGTGGAGAAGGTGGGGGTAGCAAAGACGTCCGGAAAACTCAATTCAGACCTGGCAAAATGTGATTATCTGGAGTGGGTTTGCATTAGGTTTGTATGCAAATACAGCATAAATCATTAATATCGAAATTCTCCCCTGAATCTGTGGGAGCTGTTGTAGGGCACGCGCTGCACGTCTGGAGTGGCCGTCTCTTCATTAGTATGCCCAGAGGAGGGGGAAAGGGTTACAATGCGCATGAATCTACTTGCACTCTGACACATAACAGATACACACATATACGGATCCACACACACATATTCACACGTCTGTAGTATTAAACCACACCTCCTTAAATTGGCCCAGGAATTGGATTTATCAATAAATGTCATTAACAGCAACAGTGGGCCTGAGGTCTCTGTAATCAGACAAGGTATCTGGTTACTGAGGTACAGTACACTGTGTAAAGATTGATATGAACCCACACCATTTGCTGTACTGTAGATGTGCTTAACGCAATCAATACTTGGCTGCAGTGGAGACCTATCTATAGCCATGCATTATCAAACATGAAGTATTACATTATTCAAACAGTGCTGTACATGCCATGACTGCTTGCGAACATTGCTCCTCACATCGTATTACTTACATTACCTCAACCCCCCTCGTTCATTTAATATATTAAATGTAGACCAGGACTTTAGAAGGTTGAGATTGACAAGCTGGAGAGGAAGTGTTGATAGAAGTGTAGGACGAGCGCGTTGAGGATTTCAGAGGAGAAAATGGCAGAGCCTCATAGCCGAGCACCTCTCGCAATTTCAGAAGTGGGCTACATAAACAGAGAGTTATTGGATAGGAGAGAGCAAGAAGAGAGGGAAATGTTGTATATCCTCACATCAATTAGACCCATCGCTTCCAATTTACAAGTACTCTCTCATTGTGCTCTATGGTTCTCCTCGTAAGTGCTGTTGTTTGTTGCAGATAAAAGCTCTTTGAGAGAATCGCATCCATGTTACTTGTCAGTAAAGAAAAAAAAAGTCCTATTTTTGAAGACTTGAGGGGATGTATGATGATGCCCCAGTGTCACTGTATAAAAGCAAGATGCACAGTAACAGTAGAAGCGTCTCAATGAGTATCTTAAGCATATTATGACTGAAAGTCTGCTCTTAAATAAATGAATAATTTAAGCATTAAATAAGGTCCAGTTTAGAGTTTAAGAATATCTAACATTGATTTGGAACATAAATCTGTACTAATTAAATTAGTGAGTTGAATTTTCCCTCGAGATCAATAAAGCATCTATCTATCTATCTATCTATCTATCTATCTATCTATCTATGTAATCACTCTAATGATTAATCACTCTAGCACTGAAAAACAGTTTTTTGAGCTGTACACTTTGTTTTTGGTGGAGTCTTTTTTGTGTGATCCAGAAATTCGCAGCACAAGCATATTTACAAAGCAAACAAAACAGCAGTGCAGCATCACCTCATCGCACATCAGAGTTTAGTCAAACTATATTGACTTTAAGCTATCACACAACACAACTTTATGACAGAGAAAGTGACAGGGGGGCTTGTTTGAAATAGATCACTGTGCACACTCCATTCCATCATGAGGCATGAGGCATGCAGCTGAAAAGAAGTGGACCTTCTTCCTTCTTTTCAGAAGGAACTCAAGTTCAAAGACTAATTCCAAGTCTTAATTACGTCGTGAGCCCTTTTCAACAGCATCCCACATCTCTACCATCAGAAATCCATAGGAAATACCGTTTTTTCCACAGACTTTGGCTTCATTTAAATGCATTTCAGTTCAGTTACAAGCCTTTTTTTGATTTTAAGCAAGGGCGTGGCTATGATTGACATGCACCAATGATCCTGACTACATTACTAGATGGTTACTTTGACATAACTGCATCTTTGATTGAAAGCAAACAGTTTACACCACTTCCCTGGTGACTGTTTCACATGCACAGAAAATGTAATGATGCAGAACAATGTTAGAACGTTCATCTGTGATTTTTAACTCAAGTGAAAGGGAAAAGCTTTATGGCAAACCCCTTTGCAGACTGCTTCTTCTCATTTTAGACTTCATGTTGGGCCTTTTGTTTTTTTCTTTTTAAACAGAAACAATGACTTAAGAATGATTTTATTTTGGCTTCCTCTTTCTCCCATGTTTTGCTATGACATTCTTGATCTTTGTGTCTGACAGCCATAAAATGTCTGTATGTAACACTACATGTACGTAGTTTGGTTTTCATCTTAAATACAGCACCAGTTGTGTCACTGGTGGCCAATTGATTGCAGTCCTGCCTGCCTTCACTGGGTGGGACTACACCCGTGAGCGTTGAGGTCATAATAGAACATGTACACACATACCACACAAGTACACATCTATACATTTGTATGCCAACAGAGGACAAAGCAAATGCATGTGCGTAAAGCTTAAGCCTTTGTAATAAAAAGCTGAAATGTGGTAAGTGTGTGTGTGTATGTGTGTGCATGGACATGTATTCCTGTAGTTGTGGGGACAAAAATCTGTTTACACAGTCACATTGTGAGGACTCGTCTTATGGGAACAAAATGCAAGTCTCCACAACATAAATCATTAAATATTAGGGTGAAGACTTGCTTTAAGGTTAGGCTGAGGTTAGGGTTTGGTTAAGGTCAGGGTTAGGATTAGGCAAGTAATGTTTATTGTTATGGTTAGGTGGTGGTTAAGCCTCCAGGAAATGAATGGAAGTCTATGTAATGTCCCCAGAATTGATGGAAACACGGCTGTGTGTGTGTGTGTGTGTGTGTGTGTGTGTGTGTGTGTGTGAAGTTCTGTTAAGCACTGATAGTAATTAAAGACATATGGATGGATTGGTGGGCTCGCTGTGAAGCGCAGATGTAGTGGATCACAGTTGGCATTAGTTGTGTAATTT
Source organism: Scatophagus argus (assembly GCF_020382885.2). Lineage (NCBI taxonomy): Eukaryota > Metazoa > Chordata > Actinopteri > Scatophagidae > Scatophagus > Scatophagus argus. The sequence goes on from NC_058493.1 coordinate 3,489,371, forward strand.
TCACTGCTCTGGTTTAAGTGAAAGAAAGGTAGCTTTAACAAATAAAGTTACACACATGCAAACACAATACCAGATGCACATATGCTGTTGTCTCTATTACACCGATAGAGTAACCAACATTTATAAGCAAAAGGAGCACTCACCAAAATAATTACAAGTTAATGTCCTAGGTCTGTATTTCCCTTACTGCTAAGAGTGGGTATTATGGATTAACTGAAAGATATGTGAACAAATAAAAGCTCTGAAAGTTAAAAGAAATGCAGAGATCTCTTAAATTATGTGATGTAATCCTCCTTCACAGCACAGCACCTAAGATTTGACTTGGAATGACAAAAATCGCTGGACATGGTGAATAATATTAGCTGACTGTATTTGATTTGAACATTTGATAGGATGTTACACTCCGGGTTGTATGCAACACTGATTTTGTTTGCAATCACTTTCCATGCTTCCTGTTTGTCTAAATCCTCCCTGTTTTATGATTTTTTTCAGTTGTATGTCATGTACCAGCTACAGAATGTCTTTCCTGATCCAGTTCAGTTTTCTTATTGTTTCTATTTTGACCTGCTGTATTACATATCACATCAACATCTATCGAACTCTAATCAAATTCTAATTATAAAGTTGGGCCTATAGAGTATCCTCGATTTTGCTTTTTTGATAAAATGCTAATGTAAAAATGTTCCTTTTTCAAATATTTCTCTAAATAATTTCCCTTTTTGAAAAGATTTTCCTGAAAGACATGAAACCCACAGTGTCAGTGACACTGACCATCTCTTTCTCCACACAACTTGACTCCATTCTCAGACGATATCCTTTATATCTCTGCTCTGTCTGTCCGATCTCAGCTCACGCACCTGCATGTGTGCATTCGCACACACACGCACACTCATTTTAAACTTGTGATAATGCAAAACCTGGTAATTGCCAATAAAACTGTCCTCATCAGGTGGTTAATTACCATGAATTTGGTTGCTGTTTGTCTCTAGCAAACATGTGCACACGCACACATAAACACTCACAAAATGCTTTGACAAGTGCAAGAGAGCAAGGGTACTTATTGCTCCTAGACACCCCTGTGTTTACTAATGAGCTAGACAGAGTTCTTACCTGTATAGTGGAAATATCCCGTACACTTAAAAGAAGGTTTGAAAGTTCAGAAACCTGAGGATGCGACTGCAGGTGGTGCTTATGGTCCAATCTGCAAGACAGTATATAGTGAAGGTGCATAAAGACCGCAGATAGGTTTCATCGTTCATTTAATAATACACTCTAGTGTTCAAATGGTCGAGGGTTAAAGATATCTTTTTTTTAAAGTGCACACACGAACCTTGAAATCTTATGAACGTCTCTACTTACTGTCATACTTTAGTCCTTTCATTGAGGTTGTACTTTTATTTCTGTTTTCTTCTGCAAGGACATATCGTTCCTTATACTGTATCTGTCTGCTATGCATCTTTGGAACCATCTGAAAATCTCTTTGTTGCACTGTTACTATCACATCCTGTAGTATTTCATTTCAGTAAAGCAGTGAGATTCAGTAGGTTAGACTGATCAGTGATTCCTCCAGAAACCAGTCATTACTGACAGTATTGTGACACCCCACGCAAGGAACAGGATCCTCATCTCTTAGTTGAAGGACAATTTTGATTTATTACAACTTGGTTCTTGTTATTTATTTGTTTTTGACTCTGATTTTTGTTGGTTATGGTAACATTACATTCACCAAGTAATTGCTAAGTACTGGAAACATCACAGCAACAAAGTCCAGTGTGCAATAAGTTTCCAATTTGCTTTAGTTTTCTCTTCTAAAAACCTTTTACTAAAGTTGCAGATTGTTTAAAGCGAGCCTGGTTGACTTGTTGAACAGGACTAAGTAAGGGTGAAGCATCAAAAGATGTGTGTGTATTAAACTGAGCAAGACCACATTTTATCCTTTATGAAATCATCTTTTAATGTGCAAGGGGAAGATTGTGTTATTTCATCTTCAAAATGCTACGTAATTTTTAAAAACGTACCCAATTACCTGACTGTGGGTTCATTGTCCTGTCTCATTTCTTTTTAGCAACGATGCATCATTCCCAGTTCTCAGCAAATTACTTGGTGTAATCATATTATTACCATAGAAATGATGTTTAAAACTACAGAAAATAAGTCCTAAGGTGTCATAAAACAGAATTATCGTTTAATAAATTCTGCCTGTGTTTTCTTGCAAAATTCCTTCCATGATCAGATAACTCGTAACGTGATTTTAGGTCAGAGAATGATAGTGTCAGTCCGTACTTCTCCATCTCCATTGACACGACTCTTGGTCGAGTCGGTGGACCAGACTCCTCAGTTAAATTGTTTATTTGTGGAAAATTCAATTGCAGCCTTGCAAAGGTTCTTGTAAACAGCTTAACCTGATTTAAACTTCGACCAGAGTTTGACCAGTGTCTGACTGAGAGTGCATGGAAAGTCAACCACTGATGTTTCTCTGTTCAGTCCAAAGCGAGTCCATTAGCACTTCTCCCTCTCTTCCTGGATCTCTGCATTTCACTTTCCCACACTCCAGGATCCTCCCTTTTCTTTATCTCCCGCTCTCTGTCTTTCTTTTTCTCCTTGTTGCTGGAGGGCACGGGCTCCTCCAGTGATTAAGCCGTCTGGAGGCCTGTGTGTCTGTCTTTTACCGAGGAGAAGAAGACGACTGTTGGTGAAACACTTCCCCAGGCTCTCATTGTGTGCCTCTGCCATTCCGAGATGACAGCTCTGACGGCTGGTGAAGGCGAGGTGCTATTTCACATGCGCAACAATATTGCCAGTTTAACTTGTGCAGAGGTGAATTATCACCTTGTCACCCAAAAGTGCAAATAGTGTAGTTTTCAAGGAGCAATTAAGTGTAATAGCTGCTGTCAAGCCCTAAGGATGGTACCTGTTGCTGACTCTCGCTCTCTCTGCCTCTCTTTTCTCCCCGGCAGATGTGATAACTCTAAAAATATTTTGACCTCGCTAATTCCCCAGATATTAACTGCTGCGCCTGCTGAAAGGTCTTTTTTGAAAAGGATTTTTTCCACACTCTCCCTCTCAGTCACTAATACTGACGACGATATTGGCCACATCACATTTCCAGGGAGTACAGTGCAGTGAGTGAAGGGCAGTATCGAGTTGCCCGTGAAAAGGAAATGGAGACGAATGCTGGATGATCGCAAAGTTACATGACAATTATTCTATTCATTATTTTAGTGACAGGATGGGGAAACAGAAGTGAAGGAAGGTAGCGTGGGAGCTGGAAGGTTACTGGGAGATAGAGCTCACATTCATGTGCTGCGTGTGTTTGTATGTACGTGCAAATCAAGTGCTTTTATGTACATATGCAAGTCTGCATACCCTTTCCCCCGCGCACACTCATAGCCACGTTGCGCATTGTATTCAATATTGCAAAACATGAAACAATGGGTTATAAATTGGCCTTCCAACCCGATATATTTGACATGATCTCTGCTTCCCATCTCGTTAGTTTGCTGTTTGTTTCTTTTCTTCCCTGACTCCTGTAGACTTTGTTCAGTTTGAGTTGCTCCTCTTAAGAATGCAACGTTCCCTTCCCCAGGCGCCCCGGAGATGTGAGGAGGATGCCTCAGAGGAGTTGTACTCAAAAAACTCCTCATCCTCCGAGGGAGAGACAAAGAGAGACAGTAGAGACACAGAGAGAGAGAGAGAGAGGGTAAGAGAGAGAGAGAGAGAGAGAGAGAGAGAGAATAGCACCGCCAGGCAAAGACACACAGGCATAATAACTACACTTACACAGCTAGTCGACACATAATGAGACAATGCCGCAGCAACTTCAAGGAAAAACACAGATATATAAAAAACAACAGAGAGCGAGGCAGACAGAGGGAAACAGGGGGCTGAGAGGGGGGGTTAAAAAAAATAAAAAAATGAAGAAACTATGTCAACTTTTATTTCCTCTGTTATTCCACATCAATGGAGGCATGCAGCGATACTAATAAAAACAAAAAATAAACACAGGTATAGACACATAGGCAGCAAGTTGGCGTGTTTGAAAAGCTCTGAGGCAATTAAAGACAAATAACTTGCATTATTTCCCGTAGTGAAGGATGATCCCGACCACTCGCTAAAAACATGTTTGATTTAAACATCAAAAAGCGCCTAGAAACAAATAAATAAGACGCAAATAAACAAAGTTGCGCTGGAAAAAAAAAATGGATAAAAAAACAGAGAGATGGAGAGAACACAAACCGTGGAGGGAATAAGAAAAAGAATAGCAAGCATCGAGACAAATAAGCCAGCAACATTATAACATTAGCAGTTAGAAAATACACTTAATTCCTCGGCAGAGATGGATATAAACTGCATTGTTGCGTTGCAAATCCCAGCGACCGGATTTAAACTGCTGCATTGTTTTATTAGGGAAATATGGGGGTGGAGGAACACTGCTTGTTCTAATTACAGTGATTTAATCAGGATTAGAGAGGTTACCTGGATGAAGCTAGGGGGCATCCGTGGCAAGGGCACATGCTTTTAGACAGACTGGTTACATGCAGCGGGATGTCTCACAGAGCCAGTCCTTATCGAAACTCATCTGTGACAGTGACTTCAGCGCCTAAAACAATGACTTTCTTTGCTCTTGCGCGAGTAAACACTGGCTTATTGTTCTGCCTCTCTTTCCCTCTCTGTCTTTATTTCTTTTCCTTTTTTCCCCCTCCTCCTGCCTGGTTAAACAGCAGGCAGAGGGAATCCATTTTAATCTGATTAATAACTTGGTTGATCACATATAACCCAATTTTCATTCAGTGCCGCCCTTGTCTGGCCGGCCACACCCACGCTGACCTTTGGAGTGGCCACATTAACAATAAAGCACAATAAGCACCATTGTCCTGTCGAAAAAGCTGAAGATGTTTTACATCATTACAAAAATTTTATGTCCCCATCTTTTTAAATGGGATGCTTTCCACAAAAGGCCAGGCCCGCAATTGAGTTAGTGTGTGTGAATGTGTGTGTGTGTGTGGGGGCGTCATTACAAGTGGGATTCAAGTTTCCTGGGTCGCAGGGATGGGAACAACTTTTCTCATGCATTCACAGTAATATGAATCGTCCTTTTAAAACAGATATGGTTACATATTAGTTTTGAAAGGTACAGTAACTGGCTGAGCGTTAAGCTGCCCCCCAACACTGGAGCTCTTTGTTCCCTGGCCGAGCTAATAACTGGCCCCTGATCCTCATCTCTTACTGGTTGCGGAAGAACACTCTCAACTTTTTTCTCTCTTCATCTTTTCCCCCTGAATGTATCTTTGATTACGCTGTTATATGAGCCTAGTTTTGTCATTTCAAATTCACTCGATGTGTTTAGTGCTGAGAGATTTGTATTCAGGATTGGCAATTATGATTAGAATGCCACAAAGTAAAGCCTTGTGAGTTTCTGCAATGACAAGTGAACGAGAGAGAGAGAGAGAGAGAGAGCAAAAAGAAAAAAACCCTCTCTCCATTTCTCTCTCTCTCCCTTTCTCTCTTGCCCATACACACACACACACACAGGAAATATGAATCAAATATTCATGAAGTGGGCTGAGGTTCTCATACACCCATATGCTTCCTCATTCAAGCAGCTTGCAGTGGACAGAGGCATCCATCCAGCTTGTATGACACAGCCGAGTGTGACAGAGAGCATGACAACACCCCTCCGCCACCTATCACCACTGCCGCTGCCATCACGATAATCATCAAATAGGTCATAGCGAAACATGCACTCGTCTCCTCCTCTCCTCTCTGTTTCCCTTTGTCCTTGTTGCCCCACGCTGTACCCCGCGACTTCCTCTTTCGGTTAATAATCTGTTGTGAGAGAGATGAGTCCTCCTAGTTCCGTGAATCACTGGCCAGGAATCCTTGTAAAATCAGGGCGCCGTGCGTTTGCCAGTTTCCAGAAATTGTAAGAACTTTATGGTTTATAGTTTTTTATTATCCCTCGGCAGGAATGAAAAGGGTTCTGAGAAGGGAGGGTCTGGGCATGGGGGCTGGGGTGGGGGGTGGATTAAAACTAGGGGGATTAGCACCATACTTTAAGATAAATCTTTTTTAATGTGAAACCTCATCCCCGCTCATTCTGGGGTAACCACTCTTATTAACTGCTTTTCTATCGCTCCCTTTTGTGAGGCCTATTTTTTCGCCGAGCAACTTTAAGTACGGGCTTTTGGACACGGCCGCGCACCGCCAACTCTGCCAGTTACACAAACAACGTCCCCTTTTTAAGCTTTTAAACACAGAACAATGGCAAAGCACATAGCTGCGCACATTAATGCTTTTGTATATGGGAGGGAAAGAGAAAAAAAAGCAAGAAAGCAGAGAAGAAAAGAGATAAGCAGAGCTTGGCTGCGCTGCCCCTCCATCTCTCCATTTCTATCTTTTTTTTCTCTTCCTCCCTCACTCTGCATAAAAAAAAAAAAAAAAAAAAAGAATCTTTCCATCATCAAATCCAGCCTGATCTGTATGTGTCGGGGGGCTAAACAGACAAACATCATATTCTCAGTCTCCAGACTCTAATTGACTGAACAAGGATTGGTCACACTTTTAAGAAGCGTTCCATAATGGATTTCCATGTTTGTGTCGCTTTTAACTGGCAGCGCGAATGGAAGGCATAAATGTTGTCTTTATTACCGAAAACAACAGCCCTCTCTCTTTCTGTCTCCCTCTATCTTGGTATCATTTTTTTTCTCTCTCTCTCTCTCTCTCGCCGTAAAAGATGATTTCAGCGCGACGGTCGGCATTCATCGCAAGGTCAACGCTGCCTGACAGATGACAAACGATCTCAAGATGGCCACATCATCTGTCCTGTAGTTGTTGGGCGCAAAAGAGATGAAGGCGTCTATTTTTTTTCTTCTTTATTTTTCTCCACTTCTTTAATTTCATTATCACGTCATGGGTGGGGGGGACAAAAACAGCCACCTGATTATCCGTGGCACTGGCTAGAAGTGCTTCCAGGCCAAATGAGGAGTGGGGGTTCGGGGGGCAAATGAACAAGAGGGGAATCTTTTCAAAAAATCTGCACTTATCGTGTTTCTGTATCAAGAAGCAGACTTGGCAACAGAAAGGGATTCAGTATTATGGACAAGCTGCTCATCAGATGGGAGCTGGGTTTATTTCTGTGGCCCACCCTCCCTCCCCCCGTCTCCCCTCTATCCATCCATCCCTCCCTCCTTCCCATCCACTGCCACCCCTCTTGTTTGCTTCCCATCCAAGATGTGTCTCATTTTCCCTGACTGGACAGCTAGATCAGAAATGCCCAAAAAGAACTTGGCATCCTTGTGTGGACAGAACAGAACTTTTCATTTAAATTATTTGATTGATTTTTCTTGCTGTTATTGTTGATTTCTTTGTCTTCTTCTTCTTTTCCTTCTTCTTCTTCATTTCATCTTGTTTTTTTTCTAGGCTCATTATCTGCAGTATGGAACACAGGATAAAATCAGACACACGCACACACACATACACATACCCAGAGCTAAACTCCATCTCCGCCAGTGACGGCCACTTTTGACAAAACACTAAGTGCATTTCTTAATTATCTGACTTCTCTCTAATACTGTTGTCATCTTGCAGACAATCCCTCTCCTCGCTCTCTGATGTTGTTATTATGTTCTCATTTGGACGCTGGCTCTCTGCAGGTAGTCATCCCCCGCCACCCCTCATTGAACCCCCCCCCTCCTCCTCTTCTGACACACACACACACACACACACACACACACACACACACACGTGAATGCTTCTCCTCATTCTCCTTGTTAAACTTTGCTTTGTCCCCGTACGTATCGTAAAAAAAAAATTCTCGTATGCAGTGGTATCATTTTGTCAAGCAACATTTCCATAAATCAAAAGACTGAACTTTTTTAAGACTGCACACACACACACACACACAAAAACACGCTCACACACGTATGATATGATGAGTGAAGCAGTCAATAGATTGAAGGGTTTCATGTGGATTAGCAGACTGTACAGGAGTCAGAGGAGGGAGAAGAAGAAGAACGCTGGAGGGAGGTGGGGGGTGTGGGGGGTCCTTCTCCTCCTTTGCTAATGAATCCATCCTGTGATCAACACCATCCGTCCATCACCAAACCCCCTCCCCACCTTCCTCTTCTTCCCTTCATCATCTGACAAAAAAATAAAAAGCTCAGCTTGTTAATTAAGAAAACAAATATTCAGCAACTTTATCAGATGTGAGGCAGCAGGCACAACTTTATTTTTACATGACTTTTTACTCTTTGCTTTCAGTGCCGTCGGCTTACCTGAAGTTTTATAAGAACACATCTTTGTTTCAGGCTGTTAACAGAATGCAGTGTGAATGCAGAATGTTGTCTGCTCATTTCCATTAAGCATTAAAAGTTTACAAAGAAAACACAGGACCTTCATCCCGTGCAGTTTGGGATCTTTTTTAGTGAGTCAGCTTAGCTATCCGGTAGGGTCCTACAGTAGATTCCCCCACAGAATAAAGTGAGCCACACTGGTCTATTGGTTTTTTGGGGGCCTTGAATGCAGAGGTTGCAGTATTGGATCTTACACCTATTGAAGCTGACGCAGTATAACAAAGCATGCAGGGCCAAAAGTAATGATCATATACAAATATCAATATGAGAAAGAGTGTGTGCTAAAGAAGATGCATTGCTATTGATGTTTAAATAACTGTAGTGTCAGAGAGATGGAGAGAGGGGAAAAAAATGTGAATCATATTTTCTCACTGTGTCTTGTGAGGTGGGGAAAAACACTTAATCGAAGACACCTCGCGAGGTGCAAACAGTGAAGCCAAGGGCAAGATAAAAACAGCACATCTCTGTCTTTCCCCTGGACAAAACTACAGACAAACATATAATCAGTCTGTATGCTGTTTTCGCTGTGAGCCGCATTATCTGCTGTGTTGCCACTTTCTCCGGAAAGAGACAAAGACGGGAGTGTTTCACGATGCAAACTCCACTGATAAAAACCAGTAAAAATTTATGTCTTCAAAAGTGTTTTTCCCCCACTCCTGTGTGTGTCTTTTAATTTGTCTGGGCAAATGCAGCTGTATTTGCATTTCAAATACTCATATTTGAAGAGGGTGGTTTAAATGCCAAGACGCGAATTGATGACAATCACCTCGACTCAAAAGCATCGGCAAAACCCTCTCTCTTCGCCGCTGACATTAAAACTAAACCGACGTCCGCAACGCAAGCACAATACAAATATATATTTATCTTCCCTGCCTCCCTTCTTCCTCCATCAGCCTTTCTCTTGCTCTTTCTCTCCCTCCATCTCATTATTTTAGTATCACTTTACATTTGAATATCAGTTTCTGAATTCGCAGGGCAACAGTGTGTGAGCCGCCTCTAACAAACTAAAATAAGAGAATAATCAGCAGGGTTCAGAATGAGGAGGAACTGATTCAACGGCAAACAGTTGGGGTGCATGCACACTTACACACACACACACACACACACACACACACACAGTCATATGTACAGCCTCCTCCCCTTTCGCTGCCTTTTCATCACTTTTCCATATTCATTTCTGTAATTTACAGTAAATCCATAGCTGTCAGTCACACACACACACACACAAAAGAAAAAAAAATGTTGTAAATTTACAGCTTTGGGAAACAGCTGCTGCAACATTTACAGCAAAGACCACTCTAAAATATTAAAGATGTGTCATCACCGGCGCTCGGCCCCTGCATCTGTAACCATCTGCTTTCTATTAAAACATTACACCCAAAAAAAGCACATGCAGCCCGCTCGCTCGCTCGCTCTCCGATGCTATTTCCAGCTTTTTTTCCTATTTTTTTTTTTCTTTTTCTCAGATCTGCTCGATGTGGGAGAAACTTCATTGGCACAGACAAACAACCTTTTGAGTCTTGCTGAACTCAAAAAAAAAAAAAGAGAGAAAAAAAAGCCAAGTTCCTGAATATCCACTGAAGCTTTTGTACCAGCCGCGCTATCAAGCGTCTGACATGAAATATGACAGGATGCTGAAAGATCAAAGAATACATGACTACAGAGGTCATAGGTTCTTAAAGTGAAGACAGTTCCTCCGGATACCACCAGTTTAGACTTTCAGAAATTTTCTTGAACAATATCAATAGTGCTTCACTGTGATATGACGTTTTAAATCAGATTTTTTTTCGTGCATAATTGTATTTTCCTAATAATGAATGAAGTCACATGCAGAGATATGTTTCACGACATTACTTGTACGGCCTTGAGCGAGATACCGAACCCTCAAGTTGCCATGACTAAGAGCATCAGCTAAATGTCTAAAATGTAAAATTACAATCCTCCCTTCCCTGATGTCCTTGGGTTACTCAGGGGTGTGGAGGCGTACAATGACTCAGACTGTTTGGGGCGATGACATGTGTCCTGTTAGAACAGATAGAGAGAAAAAAAGAGGAGAGTGAGAGCTGGGCTTCTGAAAGCAGCGTCGCAAAATATTATGTTACAACTGAACGGAGAGAAATGGGAGGAGAAACTTATGGGCTGAGTCAAAGGTAAACAATTACAACATGGTGACTCACTTTTTTGGAGCCCTGCTAAAGGAAGATCACCTCTCCCACTTAATAGGTAATTTCCTTTGTCTCCTGAGGATCATATCACATGTTGTTGCCTTCGATGGGGTGGTCCGCCGAGGTAACGGAAGAGAGAGAGAGAGAGAGAGAGAGAGAGAGAGAGAGAGAGAGTGGGAAAAAAAACTACAGATTGAAACTTGGCTGGAAAACTTTCACAACAGCGTTCCTTGAGAAACATTCTGTTCAAATTAAACAAGTGCCTGTTTGTGAGGAATGCAACAACAGATTCAGAGAGACATTTCCCAGTTTCTGTCTTTTTTTTTTTTTTTTTTGATATTTCATGCTTTCTGTCATCTTGTCTGTGCAGAACTAGCTGTCCATTTCGGGGATGATCTCTTCCTCCTTCATTTGCAACCACTTCTCCCTCTTTCTCTCTGTGCATCTCTCCGTTGCTTTCCCTTGTGATGTCACTATCTCGGCGTGAATCATTAGGATATCAGTGTTCAGCCAGTGACAGAAAGCGCGTGATTAACAAGCTCTCTTGTTTTTCCTCTCCTCTTTATCCTCCTCCCTTTTTTTCTGAAACGAGGACTCCCGCTGCTCCCAACGACATTTCTCCTCATTCCACCCCCTCCCCCTCATCATCCCTCCTTCCCTTCTCTTCTTCCCTGTCGTGGATGGCAGGGAGTCACAGGTGTGTGACAATAATTACACATACACTCAGAAAAAAATAATGTCGTTTCCTCCATTTAATAAGTTTGCAGTAAAATAGGCAGGGAGATAGAAAGAGAGGCAGAGAGCTCAAATCTTATCGGATACCCCAACCTCTAACTTAATCATATGGCTCTTAAGAGCAGCCTGCCACCAGCTGGGGCTCCGTAATATGCATGCAATGTGTGTGTAAAACGATACGCTTTAATTTTGAGCCCACTTTAAGCAGCAACAAAATCTGTTTATATGGGAGACATTTAAAAAGAAGAGAGGGATGGAGGGAGGGTGAACAGAGGATTGGGTTAACTCTTGCTCTCCAGGCCTGAGAAAAGCCATCTGTCGGGTGTCAACTTGTATCACTGTACACTCTAATGTACAGGGAGTACAGAACAAATGGGGGAAAAAGTTTATATACTTTTTATATTAAAGTGGGTGAAAACTGAGTCACAACAAAGATATTGTTGTCTAACTGCTGTTACTGAGTGAATTTGATGACCATGTGACTCTTTAATGATTTTGCTGCTGTTAATCCAACATTTTAGCCAACATGTCCTACAAACTAAATGGTAAAATGGATTGTTTGACATGTAGCTTAAACCTACGTTCTTTCTAAAACCACCAGGGGGCGACCTACTGGTTTCAAAAAGGAGCTTGTGTGCATGTAAGCTTATGAGAAAATGACCCTACTTCTTCGCTTGTCTCTCACTTGATTTGGTTGATTTATTTGGTTATGGCTGAAAGAAACATAAGTTGACTGATGGCAGTAAAAGAAAAGCATTCTTCTTGGACATAGTAACTTGCTTGTTTGTTGACCCATCTGTCCACCGCAACCACCCAAGACCCAGACTTATTAAAAAACAAAACAGTATACATATCTTTTCATTCAAACCATATGATGAAATATTCCAATCCCAGTAGAGTTGCAAACGTTAGACAAAAGCTTGCATTGCCTGGACTTAGACAGACACATTTTAAGCTAAGTTGATGATGGTTAATGACATGGGTACAGGGCATCTCCAGGGGATGGAATTGAGATAGACAAACTGAGCTGCCATTTGCTTGAGTCGCACCCTCTAGTGTGCAGACCCGGGGTATCACTGAAGGGTGAGAAAGAGAAGAGAAGAGAAGGACAGAAGAAAGCAAGAGCCAAGCATTCAAGGACAAGGGAAGCAGAAGGCTTTCGGGGAGGGAAGGAGTGGAAGGGGAGAAAATAGGAAAAGAAATGGAGGGGAGGGCCTTGTGTAAACTTCAAAAAGCGTCTGACGGCTGCTGCTGCTGCCGCCGCCAGCCCTGACCACTCTACAGATGCTTTTGTTCCCCGCTGTCTCTCGCTGTCTTTTGCGCCCTCCTCTCCTTAACCCCCCCACCGCCTCCTCCTCCTCGTCTTCTCCTCTCTTTTCGCCTAGTGTCTTTGGTGATCCAGTGTGAGAGGAGCGGGGGCTATCAAAGCCACCGCTGTCTGTTACAGACTTCAAAACCCGGGGCCCCAGTCCGTCCGTCAGCCCCAATCATCATATCGGCGAGGCCCCAGCGGAAAGCCTCGTACACTGGAGGAAAAATATTTGATCTGTCCTCTTTGCAAGGATCAACAGTCACACAAACGACAGGAGTGCCCCAGTATTGCAAAAGAAAGTGGGAGGACTGGAGGAGGGGATGGGGGGGTGGATGGGTGGGGGGGTGGAGAGATAACGCACAAAAAAATACACCTCCACTTGACCTCATGAAGTGAACTGCTGTTTCTCAACCTTTAAAGGCCCTTGCACTTCATGTACTTCATATTTGTATACTTCAAGTGACATGAAGGACTAAGGATTTTATAATATACTTCTCTAATAATGACAAGAGAGAGAAAATCGTCACACTGTCGTTATCATCATTACCAGTATTTGTTTTTCTTCATCATCTTTTGTGTTCCCTGTGATTCTTTTCGTCTTCTTCATTTGTCATTGAGTTTCTTCATTATCTTTTATTAATCAATGAAGCTAAATTAGTAGGATACAGTTCAGAGTAAACCAACCTAATCCTATTTTTAGGCATCTTTTCTTAAAGGAGTTGTGCTACATCCCTTCTGCCATTGCTGTGTTCCTTCTATTGAAGTTTTTCTAAAAAGTTTTTGGAACTTTTTAAGCTCAAACCGCATGAAATTACAACATGAAGTCAACAATCTCTTCAACAATTGAATATGACAATCCCACAAAAGGTTTCATTTAGAATATGTTCCCTTTTAATATTGCCAAACTCAGATTTACAGGAACTGACTTTCGAAATGATATTTAAAAGTACCTGATACACAATTTTGGTGAAGATTAATACAATTAAAGATTAATAATTAATAACAATTACTAACTGAAGTCATTTTCCAACTATAAATACCAAACATTATTCGCTCTCGCTCCTTTTTCATGGAATTTGTTGTTTTTCTCTCTTTTTTGCGACTCTGAATTGAAGTTATGTTATCCTGTTTTCTATTTGTCGCTGCACCGTGACATATGAGTGTTCAGAACAGACCAATCGGCCTGTATCCATGCATGTTCCTATCAATCTATTCAGCCATCTATCTGTCCATGTCACTGTCATATGACAGTTATTTATAGACATCAGTGTGTGTGTCTCCAGGAGGCGGCTGGTATAGTTAGCTCTTAAATCCTGTATGTGAGATCAGACTACATAATTACCTATCACATTAAGCCCTTTATGTCCACCAGACTTAGGCCTCCCTCCCTCTCTCTCTCTCTCTCTCTCTCTCTCTCTCTCTCTCTCTCTCTCTCTCTCTCTCTCTCTGTCTCACACACACACGCACACACACACACAGCAGCAGCAGCAGCAGTGGAGCAGCTGGTAGCATTATTGACACACAGTGTGCCTGGGGGGAGGAGGCAGAGAGAATGAGAGAGAAAATCAAATGGGGAGAAGACGAATATGTGATTGGAAGGAGAGTCTATGTTAGTGTAGATGACGAACTTCAAAGCATTTTGTGTTTAATTGACCCACGCACACATAGAACGCACCGCAACTTCCTAAACACACACACACACACACTCACACACCAGCCCCTTTGGAGTGAATCTATTCAGACAGAATGCTATCAGTGATGCAGGCATGTCACTCATCACCCCACTGCATCCAACAGAAGAATCAGCAGGACATCCTGTCAGGCGGCATGGAACACACACACATGCACACACCACCAGACATACATACACGTGCCAAGCTGCAAGGTTCATGAGGTTGAATGTTTCCAGAGCTAATCAGTGTACGTCTTATGTCTTAGTAGGGTACATAGTGTGATGGAAGATTGTACCAGAGTGGACATCGTTAATCTGTCAGTGTATGTGTGTGTTTGTCTCTTATTGTATGATCACGTACATAATCCATATAAGTGAACTCTGGATTAAACAGTCATGAAGGCATATACGCGCACTCACACACACATAAAATGTAGCATAGTGTTGGATACACAGTAGTTTTTGAATCACAAAAATGAGTACTTGCTCATTCTATTCTGTTCTTTTCTATTCTCCAGAATGTTCACTTTGTTTATGCTCATCATGTGCTCCATTTCCAAGTCTATGAATTTATCATATTTCACTAGAAGCAAATTTTGGCAGTAAAATTCCCTCCCTTAAGTTCAATCTAAAAAATGCATGAATATCACAACAACTGCTATGGTGCTTTTATTGTGAATGTGCAGAATTCTTATTATGCATCAAAATTCAAAGCCATCATGATGAAAGAATGTTGGTTGTGGGTTGTCATGTGAGGTCTCTAATCAGAGCCTTGATGGTCAGGATGACGTTAACAGGTTGAGGAAGTTTTAGTCAGCTCTATCTCAGCTGCAGAAATACAGGGGAAAAAAGAAAAAAGAAAAAATAGGCATGTTCATTTTGACAAGTAGAGACAAGACCAATTCTAAGTGTTATAGTCTCAGGGGAACTGATGGCAGGTGATCGGCATTCTTTGTGCACATACATGGAAACAAGTGTGCCACTGCCATCTCTTTCAGCAACAATAAACTTTTCTTTTTTTCTTCTTTGAGTGTAGAACTTTTGGGTGTCTCTCTGTACACGTGTGTATGTGTGTAACCGTGTTTATGAGTGTGTGGTAACAGATGTCCACCCAGTGGCTGCTGGGACGGCACTTCACATTCGACATGTGTTAAGTGACAGTGATGGACAGCAGGTAGTCCTTTTAATAATTCAATATATTTTAATATTCTCCCCCCCCTTCACTCTCTCCCTCACTTTATCTGTCTCTCTGTCACAAGCCCAATAACACTGTTGACAAGGATATGATTACACAAATTGGGAAAATGTGAAAACACCAACACATTATGTTTTTTTTTTTCCCTCACATACTTTCACATACTTTGATGGATTCCACTATTTTATTCAACTTTCTTTGAGCTCATAATATATAATGCATACCAGGAGCACAAGCTAAAATGAGCTGATCGTATTTTCTGGCCCCTTCACATGTATTCTAAACATTTTAGAGAAGACCAGTCTAAAGAAAAAAAAAAGGCAGAGAGAATGAGCCAGATCCAGCCAGCCAGCCAGTCAGTCAGTCAGTCAGTCAGCCAGCCAGCCAGCCAGAGACATAGACATTTCCCCAACACCAGGATGCGGGTAAGTGAGCCTCAACTGACCAGAAATGATTTGCCTCTGTCTGTTAGACACGTAATGGAGTCATTTAACTAGTCAAATTAGGAGCCGGCGAGATGCCGCATGCTTCATTACTGGGTTCCAATGGGCACCACTCTACATTTACGTCAGAAATGATTTCGGGGCAAATTAATGTTTTTATTGTCTTGTGAGAGAAAAAAAATATACACCCACATACACAACACAGAGATGTCTCTTACATATGTGTGCCTACATTGTTGTGCACGCATAGCTCAGAGATCAAAATGCAATACTACAACACACACAGGTTGTTGCACATCCTGCTCTGTCTGTCACACTGTGTGCAGGCATCACACAACTAAAAGATCAGCACCATCTAGAGGTCAAAATTAGACATCGTCTTTGCCTCGCCAAGCTCTTATTTTCCTCCCTTCTTTGGAAGAGCATTGAGAAATGTTTCCTGCAGCATGATTTGTGACAGCAAATGATTGTTTCCTTAAGGCCATTTATTGAGAAAAGGGGCATTTGTGGCCACAAATGTGCAGCCCATGGATTGTGAGTAAGGCTTAACATTTGTCAAACAATTGCAACATTTTCTGCAGGAATTATGTATAGGTGGAAAAATGAGCTGGAGAAGAAAATAAGTGTGGGGGGGTTTAAACAAATTTCAGCAGCAGAAAGGCAGATAGTTAGCAGTGCTGACGATGTGAGTGACAGCTATTTAGCCTGCCGTGATCCAGCACTCCCTCTTCTGACCTCTAAATCAGAACCAGGTGATGACGGAAATAGGAAATAGAATATATCCACTGGGGAGAGATCAAAGACCGTGTGTGTGTGTGTGTGTGTGTGTGTGTGTGGGAGTGAAAGGGTGGGAGGAGGGTGTACATGCAGATCTGCTCCTTGTCGACAGGGAGGTCTGACAACTGGGATTATTGATGAGAGGCAGAGCCCTGTTAGACCGAGCAGAGCACAGACCTCTGGGATCTGGAGTCCTCTCGGTGTTTGTGTCCGGCAGTCTCACCGCCTCTCAGCAGCTCAAACCAAATGAGTTGTAACTTTTCTCAGCCTTCGCTCAGATTTCAGTTGCCTTTAATGGTCAGGACGAGACCTGTTCCACTCAGTGCTCCTTCTCGTTTTTTGTTTTTTTTTTTTTTTGCTTTTGTTTTTTTTATTTTCGGGCTGCCCGCAGCTGCTTGTATTTATGTTATCATAGATTACAGCTGCATTGTTTGAAGTTGACTGACAGCCAGTGATATTTATGCTTATGCGCAAGTGTGTATTTGGATTCCTTTGTTTTTGATGAGGCACACACACATCCACATACACATATAAACACACCAAAGCACACCGGTGTAATCGCACTCATACCCAGCTGTGCCGACACACAGAGACACACACACTCCCTGTCAGTTGCTGTTGTTCTTGACATTCTGTCGATATCATTGTGTCCAAAAGCTCGGTTTGTTTGATGCGGCTCTCGACTGACGCTGGCCAGTGCTCTTTGACGCACACACAGACACTTTGTTCTAAGACCTATGCAACCATCTCTCTCTCTCTCTCTCTCTCTCTCTCTCTCTCTCCTTCTC